>NC_140944.1:43169778-43709778 GCF_014529385.1 Adiantum capillus-veneris
CATGATCCCCCCTTGGGATAAAACAATCCAAGATGTAAAGTGCCACTAAGGTAGCGGAAAATCCTCTTGACAGCCTGCCAATGCTTAGACCCTGGCCTATGCATAAATCTGCTGACCTGTGAGACTGCAAACTGAATATCCGGCCTCGTGTTGCATACATAAATGAGGCAACCAACAGCAATTTGGTAAAGAGTGACATCAGCAGGATCACCAGCATCATGTAGACTCAACTTCAAACCTGTTTCCATGGGAGTGGCAATAGGTTTGCAATCCTCAAGTCCAAACTTACATAGCAATGTCTCTATGTAACTTTTCTGACACAAGGCAATACCACCATCACACTGCTTAAACTATATACCCAAATAATGATGCAACAGCCCCAAATATTTCATCTTGAAAGTAGCATTCAAATCAGCCTTAAATTCAGCAATATGTCTCTCATTTGGTCTAGTGATCAGCAAATCATCGACATAAAGAACCACAATGAGAAATACATCATCCTCACGCTTTACATACAATGTGCTTTCTGTTGGACTGTTACGAAAGCCTCGTTTAACCAAATGAGTGTCAGCTTTCTCATACCAAGCACGAGGAGATTGCTTCAACCCATACAAAGCCTTGTTACATTTGCACACTTTGTCCTCTTGTCCTTTTATGACAAAACCGCGAGGCTGCGTTACATAAACTTCCTCAAATATGTCACCATTCAAGAAAGCAGTAACAATGTCTGATTGATGTACATCCCAACCAAAATGAGCCACCAATGCACATAGAAAACGCACAGTAGTCATACGACAAGTGGGAGCAAAAGTCTCTTCATAATCTATGCCTTTTTGCTGTGCATAACCCTTTGCAACAAGTCTAGCCTTATGGCGATCGATCTCACCATCCGGCTTGCGTTTCAACTTGTAAACCCACTTCGTACCAATGGCCTTTTTGCCATGAGGCAAATCACATAAAGTCCATGTGTCATTTTCTATAAGTGCATCATATTCTGATTGCATGGCATCCGTCCAATTTTCTGAATTCTGTGCTTCATCAAAAGACAGAGACTCCTCAACATCATGTAAGCTAGACACAGCCAAAGCATAACAATCTGATGCATAAGATGCATGGCGAGAGCCTGAACGAGTATGACTAGAAAAAGGTGCATCCAATTTACTGTCACGCAAAGTGTGCACCAGCCATTTTGGCATACCTCTAGCCTGCTCATTTTCAGCCCTTTCCTCATCAAGTACATCATGTACATTTGCATCAGTAATAGGCTGATCTAAAAACTTTTCAGAAACCCCCATAGGCTGTACATTTGCCTCATTGGAACTTACATTCGTATTTCCACCACTGAAAAGAGGCAACAAAGTGTCATAAATGTCCTGTGAGCTTACATTACTGTCTCTAGTACATGACAGCAAGGGCTGAACAGAATCTTCCACAAACACTACATCCCGAGAAACCAGAATACGTTTTGTTTGCGGATGATACAACATGTAACTTTTGCTTTCGGCACTATAACCAACAAAAACACATTTGATAGCCTTATCATCCAATTTTCTGCGCTGCACTTGTGGCACCAAAGCATATGCCAAACAGCCAAAAACACGCATGTGCTTAATAGAAGGCTTTCTATCATGCCATGCTTCATATGGAGTAATAGACTTCAAAGCTTTTGTAGGACACCTGTTAAGTACATAAGTGGCACACATAATGGCCTCAAGCCAAAAAGAATGCGGCAAAGATTGACTTTTGACCATACATCTTGCCATTTCCGTCAGTGACCTGTTTTTCCTCTCAGCAACACCATTTTGCTGAGGTGTATAAGGCACTGTACATTGGTGTTTTATCCCACGAGTAGCCAGAAATGCATTAAATTCATGAGACATATACTCCCCCCCTCGATCGGAACGGAGGGTGCCCATAGTACATTTCGAGACATTTTCAGCCATAGCCAAAAATTGTTTGAAGCACATAAAAAATTCGGACTTCGCTTTAAGCGGAAATACCCATGCATGCCTGGAGTAATCATCTATGAAAGTCACGAAGTACAGGTAATTGCCCAAGGACGGAGTTTGCATGGGTCCACAAACATCACTATGCACAAGCTGCAACCTGCATGTGGCCCGAACTGAACCATCCTTTGGAAATTTAGAACGCTGCATCTTACCCAAAATACAGCCTTCACAAACATGTTTGATAGGTGCTTCAAGAGGCGGCAAAGAAGCAACCATATCAGATTTCTGCAAACGCAGCAAACTGGCAAAATTTAGTTGACCAAAACGTGCATGCCAATATTTTGCATCTGAAATAGCCCTTGAATCTGCAACAGCATTTGCAAAATTTTGTCCACACTTGTCATACAAAGTGAGCTTATACAGCCCACGGCACAAAAGCCCAGATGCAACAATTTCATCACCAAAACTGAGATCATGAACTGTACATCTGTCATCCACAAATTTGACTACAAGTCCAAGTCTAGCAAGTGCGGATACAGATAAGAGATTCTTCTTGATCCCAGGTACATAAAGTGCATCAACAAGTGTGAAGGAACTGCCATTAGCAGCAGTGAGCACAATCTTTCCAACTCCCTGAAATGGATAAGAGGCGTTGTCGGCACAAGTGACTGAATTCCCATGAGGGACTGACTTGAGAGAGGTAAACAGTTCATGATGTGAGGTAATGTGCTTTGTAGCACCACTGTCAAAATACCACACATGTGAATTTGCAGCAACTGACAAGCATGCATCATGGATAGCAGGATTGTAAGTGCACTCTGCGCTAAAAGCCCATTCCGCATCAACATCAGGAACACAATCTCCTTTCACAGAAGACTCAACAATGGCTGCATTTGTAGTGGAACCAGCATTTGGAGTGGAACCACCATCTTTCTTCTTAGCCTCTTTGGCCTTCAACTTAGGACACGACTTGATCAAGTGATCATTGGCTTTACAATAATGGCAACGCATCTTCTTTTTGCCCTTATCACCAGAATTACCAGACGAAGTACTGCCAATAGAAGCATTAGGAACATAATTTTTGCCACTTGTAGCAGAACCATAAGAAGTGGCTGCATTACTGTTACCACCCTTTCTTTGAGAAGCAATAAAAGCCTGTTCAACTGCATGCTGCCTAATTCTGTTTTTTTCTAGAAAGTGACTCTTGCAACAGCAATGTGCATAATGCATCAAACTTGACAACTTCAGGATTTCCTTGGGTCATCAGTCTCCAAGTACTAGCAAAAGTCTGGTAGGAATTTGGTAAGGCATCAAGAACAATCTGCACAAGGGAACTGTCTGAAATGACTTCACCTGCAGAAATAAGCTGCTCATTGATATCCTTGACACTAGCAAGGAAAGTGTCCATATCATCTTCCTCATGCATAATATTTGATTCGAGCTCTTTACGCAGCAAAGCAATTTTAGCCTCATTGCGGCTTGCATAAAGACCTGCTAAAATATCCCAAGCCTGTTTTACAGATTTTGCTGAACGGATGTGAGGAACAATGGTGCGCTTCACAGACAACGCAATCAATGCATGAGCCTGTGCATCCTTAATATCCCAACGAGCTTGTTCTGTCGTAGGCAAAACAACTCTAACAACTGCAATCCTTGCAGCAAGACCTGCAACATCCTCAACATCGCCTACATCCTTAGAACCAGGACGTACATCAATGCCCTGCACAATCTTCCAGACACCCTTTGACACAAGAACATGTTGCATCATATAAGCCCACATAGGGTAGTTGTCCCCATCCAACCTGTCCTTAGCAGCAAACATCTTGAACACATCTGTGTTGTTGTTGTCAGCCATGGTAAATGCTGCACCTGATGGGAAAACTGCCCAAAAATAGGAGAAACGGAGCGGGAACAACCTGTGCTATATAGCACAAACCGTAGAAGACTATAAGGCATCTGTTATGCAAAAAACAGCTCTGACAAAAATTCTGCACAAAATGACGAAATGGCCCGTGCAGTACTGCCTGTAGTGGAAACGGAGGCCAAAATGAGCCCAAATCAAAATTCTGAGCAGACCGAGCTCTTCGAGCTCGCCCAAAATTTTTGTCGACCTGCGAACGCTCTCCAAAGCTCACTGAAATCAGAGAAAGTGAGCAGGCGTGTGCTGGAGCAGCTGGCGACTAAGCCCAGGAGGACGTGACCTGCTCTAATACCAATTGTTGGAATTAGGGTTGCAGAGAAACGCACACAGCTTGGAGAAGACGAAGGAAGCTCAAGGCACACAATAGAGTGTATTACATGGTGTGCAATGGAAAGATAGATAGCCCTAGAGTGATGGGCGTATATACAATGCACGGGGGAAAAAACCTCCTAAACAGGGAAAAAATGCCCCGGCGGTCCTAGTGTGTTCACACACATCACTACCACATGTATATGGTAACAGTTTTGAGTTAAATTAGGTTAATGTTTTGAGGTAAATTAAGTTGAGGTTAATGAAATGAAATGATTTGTTAGATTAATGCTAGGTAAATTCAAGATAGAGAGAAATAAATGAAATGGACCTATGCGACCAAACTCTTACAAAAATGACAAAAATGACAAGAATGACAGAATGAAATGAAAAGGCCAAAGTCACCTATGAAATGAAATGATTTGTTAAATTAATGCTAGGCCAAAATGATCGATGAGACCAATTTGTTACAAAATTGTGAATGTTTTGACCTGAAATTAGGTAAATTAGGTAAAAGGCCAAAATAACCTATGAGACCAAACTGTTACAAAAAATGTGAAGATAGAGAGAAAGAAATGAAATGTTCTACTAATCTTTACAATTAGGTCAAAAGGCCAAAATAACCTATGAGACCAAACTGTTACAAAAAAATGTGAAGATAGATATATATATATATATATATATATATATATATATATATATATATATATATATATATATATATATATATATATATATATATATATATATATATATATATATATATCGAGAGAGAGAGAGAGAGAGAGAGAGAGAGAGAGAGAGAGAGAGAGAGAGAGAGAGAGAGAGCGAAGTCAATGAAATGAGATGTTATATTGGCATCTTCAAAAGGCTAAAATCAACTATGAGTCCTAACTATTACAAAACTGTGAATCTGATACCATGTCTGGGTGCTAAAAGACTAGAAAATACTACTACCACTACTACTACTAGAATCCATTCTCATTTGCACTCTAGATATTGAGAGAGTATGACATGAAATGTTCTACTAATGTTTCCAAAAGGCCAAAATGATCTATGAGACCAATTTGTTACAAAATTGGTCTCATAGACCAATTTGTTACAAAATTGTGAATGTTTTGACCTAATCTAGGTAAATTAGGTTATATTAACGTCTTCAAAAGGCCAAAATCAACTATGAGTCCAAACTGTTACAAAACTGTGAATCTGATACCATGTGTGGGTGCTAAAAGACTAGAAAAAAAAAATACTACTACTACTAGAATCCATCCTCATTTGCACTCTACATATCGAGAGAGTATGGCTCAAATCCTTTGTTGTACTCTCTGCTATGTAGCCCCATAGCTACATAGCCGTCTGGATCTCCGTAGCTCCTGTGCTTGATCGAGAGAGAAATAAAATGAAAGGAAATGTTATATTAATGTCTTCAAAAAGGCCAAAATGACCTATGGGACCAGAGGGTTACAATGTGTTGAATTTGATACAAAGTCAGAGTAACAAAATGAAATGACAAAATCCTAAACTGGTAGGCGTGAACTAAGCCGAGAGAGAGAGAGAGAGAGAGAGAGAGAGAGAGAGAGAGAGAGAGAGAGAGAGGGGGGGGGGGGGGGGGAGAAAATACACACAAACACACATAGAGAGACAAAGAGTTGAAAATGAACTGAGTGTGAAGGGTACTTACACACATACACGCGTGCATGCTACACAACCACATACAAACAAAGAGAGAGAGAGAGAGAGAGAGAGAGAGAGAGAGAGAGAGATAGGGAGAGTTAAATGTGAGTAACAATTCCATCCAAAGATGTAGATTTTAATGTCATAGAGAGGGTTTCCAAAGATCTCGGGCTTGATGTAAATGCCTAGAGCAATTCCAATAGACCTTAGAGATTCTTCCGTAGTCTTGAAAATCAAGGCATGATACTCAAAAGGCAATCCTAAGAGAGCCTTCATACTGAACCAAGATGGTATCTTTGGCTTCACCCTAATAAGGAAGAGTTTTTTAGGGTCCTGTCTATGGAAGTATTAAAGGATCTATCTAATGATAGGCCCTCCAAATCTACCTATGCTATTCCAATGATAGTTAACATAACCAGTTTGTCACTCTCATACGAATAGTTTCAAAATATCCCAAGGATATTATAAGTGCCCTGTTGTAAGAAATTCAAGAGGGAATTTGGACAATCAACATCTTCTTCTTAACAATAAGATAAAACACTTGATTGTTCTATACATCATGCCGAGCTTGATAATTGTGGGAGGAGATGATGTCCCAAAGAGGCAAGGACTTATCTATTTTCCATATGATGCGAACTGAGGGCTTCTCTCCTATTGCATTTACATATGCATTACAGTTCAAAATAATCCATAGTTTGATCACCAAAAGGTGACCACATGGATAGAAGATCACATGAAACCATTATAGATTTCAAAAAGGGTTGGATAGAGAGAATAACACGTGTGATTGAAAGATCCAGTACTGCTTCCGAACCCTAAAATGTTAGATGTAGAGTGAAAGTGTGTGAGAGAGAGAGAGAGAGAGGGAGATGGAGAGGGAGAGAGAGGGATGGGAAACAGACCTAGAAATAGACTTATTTAAAGAGACATATTGTAAAGTCAAGTTTTGTGGATGAAGTCTTAGAGCAACTACAATTACAATGTCTCTATTTTTTTTCTTAGGAACTTTATGGCACCTAGGGTATCTGCTGGATGTTTTGGTCATGGATTGGAAGCGATGGAGATAGTAATGGATCATATAATGATTCACTACTCTCCGGAAAACAAAGCTAACTTCTTTCAAAGCATTGTTCGAGGTTTCTTTCCGGGTGTTACTATAGAAGAAGCTTGGAGAACCTACGACCGCACTTCCATGACTCAAGATGGGACACCCTTTCACCAGGTGTTTGTCAGAATCCAGAATGATCCCAGTCAATGGTTTCGCAACCTACGCCTTTTGCAGATTCGAGTAAAGATGGGATACTCAGATGCCCTCTACCTTAATTCTGAGTTAGGTTGCTGTTCTATATCTGAAGTTTATAGCAAAATTAATGCGCTAAAGAGCATTGTAGGACCTGATAAGATAGAGAATCATAAGGAGCCTATTTTCAAGCGTCCCAGTGCTAAACGCTCTTTTTTCATTTTCAAATGTAGATGGAGTTGATCATGTATTGAGCAAAACTTTTATCTACCGAACAAAAGTGATTCATGAGCATTTTGGTTTGTTTTCCACTTCTCATGCAATCCTTTGTTGTTTTTTACATCTAGATAGAGATGATGTATTTTTTTGATTCTAAAGTAGCAAGCACTTAAAAAGTGAATATTCTACGAGGGTTAATTTTTAATTTACAAGCATTCAAACCTTCTCTTTGGTTGTCACATTTCTCTTTGCAACCACTGTAGTTTTTTGTGTACAGTAAAATGGAGATTAGTTGTGCCATTCCATTGGCTATTGCAACCAACGGCTTGATATCTTCTGGGATAGCTGTAAGTGCATCAACGGGTGAAGAGGAGATAATGTCATCTCTTCCTACTATTCGCAATGTGCGTGCAACAAAGAGAGCAGCTCGAAATGTCGTGAGGAATAGTGCACCTGCTCTAATGAATGGGAGATACTTTCATCTCTTCGTATTCGAAATGTGCGTGCGGCAAAGAGAGCAGATCAAAATGTCGAGTGGAATTCGAAGAAGAAAATTATTGAAACCTTGCTAGAGATCAAAGCCTCCTGCAATAGGATGGAGACAATGCAAGCCAATGTCTCAGATCTGGTTGAAACTTTAAGCTCTGCATTAGAGATTGAAAGTGAGATACTATGGAAATTGCGAGAAGAGACAAAATTATCAAACTTGCAGAGATTAGAGAGTGAGGCATACATGAGAGAGAAACTTTCCAAAGTTGAGGATTCTCAAAAGATGATATTGGCATCTATTGAGAATCTTCGAAAAGAGGCTTCGCGAAGTCAACATGAATCAAAAAGATGAATGCAAGACAATAATCTACGACAAATCGTGCCAGGATTGAGAAGTATCGTCAACAAGCTCGGTGCTTTGACAAAGGTTCAAGGTTCAAGACTTTCAGATATCCGAGCTACCTCAAATAAATTAAGTGCTTTGGCTAGATTAGTTCGACCAAAGCAACGTCAAGTTTCTCAACGACCTATTCCTACTAATCCTACTAATGGTAAAAATATGTAAGTTTTGCTGTATCTTCATCAAACTGTTCTTTTTAATTGAGTCAAGCCGTTGTGTCAAATGTAATAATTCCTACTTATGGTAGAAATATGTAATGTTATGTTGTATCTTCATCAAACTGTACTTTTTAATTGAGTCACCATCAATGTGTCAAATGTATTTAGGTTAGAGGATATAGTTAGATGTCCCAGTTTATATTGGTTTTTATTATGCATAAGAATGTTCTTTTAGTGACACATCCAAATTATATCAAGTATATTGTATTTATATGAGATCTATTTGCACCCAATTTCATAGATGGTATTTGGACTACGTATATTATCACGTGGTCATGCACGACGTAGTCGACTGTGTGATGATTCGCGAAAGGTGAGGCGCCAAATAGCACGAGAGAGAACAAGGCATTCACTACAAAGTACTATTGGAACTTTATTGGAGTGTAATGAAAGAAAAAGCATGCATGATGTACATGAAGGAAACTCTGAAGCCATGAATGTTAGGACAACAATGAATTTAGTAGAGGAAAACTATTCTAAAGTAGAAAAGCACTGTTTGTCCATCCGCTTTGAATATCCAACGTCTCTCCTTTTACATTACAAGTCTATGGCACCAGTTCTATTTAAAAAGTGTGTGTTGCACAATGTAGGAAGCTTAGATTATGTTTGCTCCAAATGTGGAGCAAAGGCCTGGAAGGACGAAGGAAAGACTATCCAAACATTTATGGGTAAATATTGTTGCTCTGATGGAAAAGTCCAATTACTTCCTTTGAATGAGCCACCAAATGAATTGAAAGATTTGATGAGCTCAACCACAACAAGAAGTAGACAGTTCTTACAAAACATTCGAGGATATAATAATGCATTGGCATTTTTGTCTCTTGGTGTCTATATCGATGAGACTATTAATTATGGTGGGAGAGGTGTATACACTTTTAAGGTTCACGGCTCTGTCTATCATAGCATTGGTTCTTTAGCGCCAGGCGAAGGACAAAATGAAGTCCCACGCTTTGCACAATTATAGTTTTTTGATACCGAACATGAGTTGAGCAACAGATTGCATCATGTTTTAAATTTAGATCGTAGTATTCTAGAGTGTTTACAAGTGATGATGCATAGAGTAAATCCTTATGCAAATGCTCTACGATCTGCTGCTTCTTTGTCTGGAGATGCTATTGTACCCAATATGAGGATGGTTATTGCGGAGCATCGTTCTGATGGTTGGCAATATCTTGCTCCAAGGGGTTCTGAAGTTGCTGCAATTATGCCAGGACAAGGGGATGATAGAAATATTGGCTATCACGACATTGTAGTGAATTTTCGACACGGGGGTTTGAAAATAATCTCCAGTATGCATCGAGCTTACATGTCCTTATTGTATGTTTTATTATTTCTAAGTGGAGAGGATGGGTGGCATCTTTATTTACAGACTACCGATGGAGAGGATGGGTGGCATCTTTATTTACAGACTACCGATGGAAAAAAATTGAGTCAAAAGCAATATTATGTCTTTCGCTTACAAATAAGAGATGATACTGTGGAGTGTCTTCTTTGAGGAGGTAGGCTATTACAACAGTATGTCGTGGATGCTTATAGTACTCTAGAGGAGTCACTGCTTTTGTGGATGCGAAATAACCAAAAAACACTTCGTGGTGAAGTGTACGAAGGATTGGTTGAGGCTAGAGATGGCTTAGAGAGGGCTGAAGGTCAAAATGTTGGCCGTAGAATTGTTTTACCTTTGTCTTTTGTTGGAGGTCCAAGATAAATGTGCCAACTATTTCAAGATGCAATGACAATTGTTTGTAGTAGGGGAAAACCGGATCTCTTCATCACATTCACATGTAATCCACGATGGAAGGAAATAGATGATGCATTACTACTTGGACAAAGTGATGTTGATCGTCCTGATCTGACTGTACGAGTGTTTTATCAGAAGTTCCAAGATATGATGCATTTACTTATCAAGCAAGCCGTATTTGGGGAGGTGATTGGACATGTTTTAGTGATTGAGTTTCAGAAGAGAGGTCTTCCTCATGCACATATATTGTTGATACTTGCATCCGAATATAAACCCATAGATATGACAAGTTGGTTTGTGCAGAGCTCCCTCACAAGAATGTGTTTCCTAAATTATTTGATGTAGTGAGTCTTTGTAATGTTCATGGGCCATGTGGTCCTTTGAATCCACGTTCTCCGTGTATGGTTGATGGTAAGTGTAGATTCAAGTTTCTACGAACATTTTCTACGTCTACAAATGTAAATGAAAGTGGATATCCTGTGTATATGAGAAGAGATGATGGAAGGTTTGTTACGTCTAAAAATTACAATTTAGATAATCATTGGGTTGTTCCTTATAGCCCTCTCTTATCACTAAGATACCAAGCCCATATTAATGTGGAGATTTGCTCAGCTGTCATTTCACTGCCGTGAAATATCTTTATAAGTATGTCTACAAGGGACATGATCGAGCCACTGTTGTTCTTCAAGATGGTGAAGGAGCTACTGATGAGATCAAGAGTTATCTCAATGCACTTTATGTTTTTGCATCTGAGGCTATGTGGAGAATATTTGGCTTTGACATGCATAGTGAAAGGCCAGCTATTCAACGATGGCAAGTACACCTTCCATTGCAGAATATGGTTACATTTCAAGATGGTGATGATGTATCACATTTGCTAGATAATGAGCAAAATAGAAAAACTGCCTTGACATAATGGTTTGTTGCAAATCAAAATTATCTTGAAGCAAATAGCTTCACATATACTGACTTTCCAAATGGTTGGGTATGGAATAAAAGTTGAAAGGCATGGTCTCCACGACAACAAGGTGTTTCTATTGGAAGAATGTATAATATTGTCCCTACTGCTGGTGAGGTTTATTACCTATGAATGCTTCTCAATATTTGCAAGGGATGTAAGTGTTTTGAAGACTTGCGTATGTATGATGGTCACATCTATGTTACATACAAGGAGGCATGTATAGCTAGAGGATTATTGCAAGATGATGAAGAATGGTCAATTTGCCTCCAAGAGGCATCTTTTTTTCAAAATGGAATGCTGTTGAGACAACTGTTTGCAATCATATTAGTCTTTTATGAGCCACTTAATCCGGCTTCTCTTTGGGATAGGTTTTGTACTGAATTTTGTGAGGACTATGTTTATGCGGATGCGTATTTCAGATGCAAGTGTGCGATTTGATGTGGCAAAAAATCAAGCTTTGCTTCATATAGAATGCTTTTTGAAACAACATGGCAAGAGGCTTTGCGATTATATGTTGCCTGCAATAGACTCAACATTGGTATCCTTAAGTGAAAATGGTGCTATGGCTGAAGAAACAATGTTCAATGTTGATGAACGGTGTAGTATAACAGATTGTATGGAAACTTCCTTAAATGAGGATCAACGAGATGCGTATCACCAAGTGCTACGAGCTGTTGACACACATTCAGGGAAGGTATTTTTTCTAGATGGTCCTGGTGGCTCAGGAAAAACTTACTTATATAATGCACTTCTTTCACGAGTACGAGGAAGTTGTAGAGTTGCTCTTGCATGTGCATCCTCGGGTATTGCAGCTTTGCTTTTGAGTAATGGAAGAACTGCTCATTCTAGGTTTAAGATACCTTTGGAGATTCACTCTGAAGCAACTTGCAATATAAAGGTAAATAGTCAACTTGCAGAACTTCTAAGGAATGCAGCTTTACTTATATGGGATGAAGCTCCCATGACACATCGCTATGCATTTGAAGTAGTACAGAACTTTAAGAGATATTATGCAGCGAGATACTTTGTTTGGTGGAAAAGTCATTTTGCTTGGAGGTGACTTTCGACAAATACTACCTGTTGTACCAAAAGATAGTCGTACAGACATTGTAAATGCTTCGTTGTGTCATTCTCACATATGGAAATACACGAAGATACTGAGGCTTACCAAAACTATGCGTATAGTTGATTGCGGTTCAAATTCACTTCAACAAAGTTTTTTCCGTTGGGTGCTTGATATTGGCAATGGGGTTATGGATGATGGAGGAGACTTAGACAGAGTCAAAATACCTTCACACATAGTTTGGCAGATCTTCTAAGCTTTATATATGGAGATTTGTGTCATTTGCAAGATCATGCAACTTTTTTCAGAGATCGAGCAATACTTGCTTCACGAAATAAAGAGGTGGATTTAATTAATGACTATGCATTGCAAAGAATGCATGGAGATTGCAAAGAGTATCTGAGTGCAGATTCAATTTGTATGTCAGAGGAAAACACACATTTGTACACAATTGAATATCTGAATAGCCTTACTCTTGGTGGTGGTTTTCCACCTCATGCTTTAGTCTTGAAAGAAAATGCTCCTATCATGTTGCTGCGCAATTAGGATCCAAGACGTGGATTATGCAACGGGACGAGATTGATATGCAAGCAATTTCATCATAAGGTAATTGAGGCAGAGATAGTTACATGATCAAATATTGGAGAGAGAGTTTTTCTTCCAAGGATTGACTTTATTATTGGAAGCCATCAAGGACTTCTATTTCAAATGAAGCGTCGTCAATTTCCAATCAGGCTTGCTTTTGGGATGACTATCAGCAAAGCACAAGGGAAAACACTTGGAATTCTTGGTCTATATCTTGAGTCATCAATCTTCTCTTATGTCATGTGTACGAAGTGCAACTTCTATGAGGATTATTGTTAATACTGAAAACACTCAAGCGGAGTGTTACTATACTCCAAACATTGTATTCAAGGAAGTATTACAACTAGCGAGCTCATAACAATAAGTTCAAATTGACATTGTGGCTCTCACTTAAAGTCAGACACACTTGATATTAAATTTTATTCATATCTCTTAGATCAAAGTATTTCCCACAGATGGATCCTTGACGCAGTGCCTCCTATGTAGTGGGTCACATCACTGAATTCATTCGAGGTATTTATCTTCTTTTTTAAATTAGTTTATTAACTTGACCTATAATTTTCTTGAGAAAATTGGCTTATACATTGACTTAATCTATTGAAGATCCACCGCAATGGAGGGAGAGAGTTCCTGCTATGTTTTTGGTGATCTTATTTGATCAAACTCATATTATATTGTAAGAGTTTTTATATATGGTATATTTGTAGTTTAAAGCTTTTATTGCTCTACATAATTCATGGATGCCTTTATAGAGATCACTCCCATCGAGGTTTTATCATTGTAAGGTGTTTATGAAATGCTATACTTAGGTAGAGATATGTCCATGGAAGTTCTTGGATACTACCATGTTGCCTTTTCTTCGAACCACGAGCATCGTCAAATGCAAGTTAATATTTGGTTTGTGAGTGATGAGAGGCCAGTCAATGCACAACAGGTGGGGGTTGCTGGAAACCGCACTACACCATATCGATTGAGGATATTTTACTCAAGTTGAAACACCACCCCGTATCTTGCAAAATGTATACAACATAGGTCCTTGGACTTATAGAATCCCTAATGTGGTCTCTCGAAGGCTACACTTTGAATAACTATTTTGTATTGTCTCTTTGTGAAGTTGTGAAATTTCAAAGTTTTTTGAATTGCTTTCATTCCTCTCTCTCTCTCTCTCTCTCTCTCTCTCTCTCTCTCTCTCTCTCTCTCTTAAATCCTTCACTAAAACAAAAGAAAGAAGGACATGATTCTCTACGGCATGATCGTCAAAGTATTCTTTATTCTATTTCATATTTGTTCCTCTTAAACTTCCAAATCTATGTTGTTAGAGCAGAAAAGAATGGCACGATACATCATGGTTTCGTACACCCACAATGATGTACCTACTTATATTAGAGGTATGTAAATGTAAAATCTTATCTTTGTTACTTACTTTTACCATGAATGAGAACTTTTTGGCCTTTAATTTGTATGTTTACACGTGTAACATTTTTTTCTAGATCCTCCATTGTGGAGGGGTCCTGCACATGCTGAGGATATTGTTCGTATTGTCGAGGATTTTGAGATCCTTCGGTGCGCATAGCTTGAACTTGAATCCATATGACGTTAAATGTGTTGTTACTTTTTATGTCTAAATGGTTGGTTGTTATTTTCATTGCAGGCTTCAATATTATTGCATACATTCTGTTTTGGCATTATATGAAGCACGATATTTTAGAAGTGTTGTAGGTTATTTTCACATAGAGTTTGATATAGATGATATGCGAATCACTGTACGAGAGTTAGGTATGCAACGCCATCTCAATTGCAACTTTTCATACGGTCCCTATGGAGTGAATGAATGGATGTTTAGAATCTATTCTTTGGGTGAATCACCTCGACGCCTCGGCCGCAGTGTTCGACGTGTCGGACCTTGGATCTTGAGAGTTCCAAGTAAAGTGTGTCGTAAGCTCAACTTCTCTAGATGATCGAACACTTGATCCATTGTTTATGCGTTTTAAGTACCATATTTTTTTAGTTACTGTTGCCTTAATCAAGTGTGCTTTTATCTACTACATAGGTTAATGTGTGTGTGTGTGTGTGTGTGTGTGTGTGTGTGTGTGTGTGTGTGTGTGTGTGTGAGAGAGAGAGAGAGAGAGAGAGAGAGAGAGAGAGAGAGAGAGATTTGCGAATTGCTAATGTAGGTTAACATGGGTCATGATGTATTGGCTATTCTCCCAATACATATAAGGATGATTATATATTTGAAAGTTAAGGAAGAGTACATTTGTCAAGGATATGGTACATGGTGTTGGTGGCATCATTGGGTGTATTCATATGCTGATGGGTGGTATGGAAATTGTGGACGGTTAAGCATTACACTATGCAAAGTGTCACAAATAAAATGCATATGTGGTATTATTTTTTTATTTTGAAAACATACAACTACAAGAACCTCCCTCGGAGAAACGAATGCGCGTCTGGTTCTTGAATGGATTTTGCAGTAAGAAATTGAGAGAGCAGGAAGTACCAACACCAACTAGGAGATTCAATGATCTGGTACAAATGGCACTTCAAAGCTAGAGCAACAAGCTAATAAGGAAAATGGGCCATAAGAGAAGACATTCCAATGATAGTGAGTCTTCTATTGAAGAAAGCTTTGGGTCTAGTTCTAGCTCCAGTTGATTTGATAGTGAATCATATGATAAGGGTAAAGGGAAGAAAAAGGGGTTTTGGACCAAGAAGATCAAAGAAATGTCTAGACAGATTGCTGAGATAGAAAAACATGACCCTCAATAAAGAAAACGGAAATTTGGTGTTCCAAACGTCAATCAAAGGATCACATGTCCAATGAATGCTCTTAATGTACATAGTGTAAGGCTTTTGGACATGTTTGGGACAATTGCATAATTAGAATTCACTATTTGAAGAATGGAAAGGATTTGTTGATGATTGCACTCACCAATCCTGCAGCGTTAAAGGAAGATGGATCCAATGGGTCTAAAGAGAATGAAGCCAACACAAGTACTAGGGCTGGTCGGGGACGGTACTAAAACGGCGTTGGAAGGGATAGAGGCAGGGGAGATTTTTCAAAGCAAAATTGAACTGTTACCAATGTGGCAATTATGGCTATTCATAGCTCATCCAAGCCACATGCGAGTGACCAAAAAACACTAGAACTAGTATGAGTGAGAGAAGTCACTAGAAGTAAGGGGGTGGTGATCAAAGAGCTTCCAAATGAAGAAGATAATCATACTATTGAAGCCAAAAATTGGAAACATGAGAGAAAGGTATGGAAGGCTAAGGGAAAAGAGAAGGTTGTAGATGAATGGCAAGAACAGAGGGAGATCGCATCAAAAATCACTAAGAAATTGTCAAGTAAGCTGCCAGAACAACCAGAATGTTCTGAAGCTCAAACCATTTAAAAGCTGCTCTAAGTCATCACGCCATTTTGGCACTTGAACGGACTTGAAATGCAACGAAACTTTAGGAAGAGGTCTAGGACACCTAGGGGCACTATCCTACCAAGTTTGGTTGCAATATGAAAAGGTACCAAAATCGCGATCCACAATGAAAAAGGTCTTGAAAATTACAACAGAACATACAAAAAATGTCACTCTATGATGTAAGAACATTCTCCTATGATAAAAACGTCAAAAACTAGTGATTTAAGTACTCCAATTTGCAATCAAGACTCAAACCACATCAAAATTGACAATGCTTACACTTGAATGAAAGAGCAAAGAGAGAGGAACACAATGCAAGTTTTAGAATAAAAAACGGATTACCCAATCATTAGAAAAGTCAATTACAAGTTGGAGCAGCTTTGTAGCTTGAATGTATGTACAACATAGCTCTTTTCTTCTTCCCAAGATAAACCTCTTTTTCACGTTAAAGTTATTGACCTTTATACCTAGGGCTTTCTAAATGGCTAGTGGCCGGCTCACATGGACCTTTACAATTATCATGACAGAATTACAACCCAAGGAGTTGACCTGCTACTATGGAATCAAGATTTACACAGAGTATCACTACACTAGCTTGAAAAAATAATAGAGTACAAATGTGGTGTCCGATCAGGTGGGTGCCCGTATGGTCAATCTGCTAACACATCCCCCTTCCTAGATCATGTCGTCCCTTGACATGACCTTGTGCAGTCTTGTCATAGGATTTTCTTCAGCTTTGGCTTCAAGGTTGGTATTCAACTTTGGAAGTGCTTTGTTGTTGATGGCACTCCCCCCTTCCTTGAGTGATTCATAACTACCATGCTGTTGATACATGACTTGAGCTTGATTGTTGATGCAACTTTTCTTCTTCTTGCACATTCTCCTCTTTGTTGCCAGTCTTGGCCACCGTGAAGATGGATTTTGATGCGTTTGAGTTTGTAGAACTGATCCTTTTTGTGGCATGGATGTTTGCTTTCAAGGTCTACTTCAATTTGAATTGTCTACGATAGGTAGCCAATGTTGAAGCATTGAGTGAGCTACGTATGTTTGTTGTGGATAGCTTGCTTGATGAAGTTGTCCTTGCTTGTCGTTGTAGGCCATTCTTTAACTTGCCTTATTTTGATAGAGCTTTGTTGTCCTTGAATGTAATATTTTCTCTCGATAAGCATGTGTGATTTATAGATGTTGCTCCAATGCGTTGATAATCGTTATGGGTAGCCATTTTCTTATTGCTGATGTAGAAGAAATATATACAAGAAGATGATGATGAGTGTCTCTAGATTAGGGTTTAAAACCTGGATGACCAAAGGAAAAAAACCCAGTGGGAAAAAAATGCCTTTGGTTTACGCTCTTATTGGAGTTGAGCAATTTGACTTGAAGAGTTGAGCTACAGTTTTCAGTAACCATATTTGTTACCTTCATAAAATCCTTGTACTTCGAGTAGCTTGACTGGAATCATCCGCTACTTCACCTGTCTTTCTTGGGTAATTTGACTAGCGACTAACTTTGGTACCCAAACGTGTCGCATTGCTTGCTTCTTTAATCTTTTCTTTTGATGCCTTTTGTGGTTGTTCTTTCTCTTGCATGAGTTGTTTGTCTTTTGTTTGATAGCTTGGCTTGCTCTTTGTATAACTTATTTCTTGAGGTGAGTAGGTCCAGGCTGTTACTTTAGGTTTTTTGGCCCAAACATTAGCGTTTCCTTGGAACTAGCCCCGAGCAGTGATTGATTCATTTGATACTAACCACCCTGCCACTTTTTGTTGTTGAGGTTGAACTTGTGCTTCATGTATCCAAACTGGGTCGTTGACTTTGATATGCTCTTTGGATACCAACAGTTGGTTGATTCTGTTCGGCTTCTTTTGGAGGCTCTTTTGTGATGGAAACTTTGATCGTTAAACTTTTTGCTTTGGTCTCCATTGCATTGTTGATGGTGTGGCTCTTGATGTAGAGGCTACGCGGGAAGTTTGATGTGGGCTCGTTGAAGGTAAAGTCATCTTGCGAGGTTGATCTTCTTCAATATTTACCTTAGCTTTACCTTTTTCCACGATGGTTGGCAATTTCTTCTCTGCATGGATTTGAGAAGCTTCATGGACTATTACTGTTGTCGTTGTCAAAGCTTCTAGTTGTTGTCAAAAGAAGACATTTTTCCAACTTTTTATCAGAACTAGACTTTGTTAATTATTTGGAAAGTATCCTTGCACTCCCCAGTATTCAACTTGAGTACGGCTTCTGCCATGCCAAAGTTAGGAATCAAATTTTATAAACTTGAGTACATTGTTTCTTCTAGCTCTTTGAATTGGCAGCTTTCCCATCATGATCCATGTTCCTTAAGCCATTAGATTCTTTTTTTCTTCTAGATCTATCACAATTGAACATGTGATTTTAAGTCTTGTTTCTCCGCATATGCCGAATTGATCTTCGTAGGAGACAATCGATCTTTTGTCGTATCCTTGTCTTTCTCTTGATCTTGCGTTTGTTGAACATTTAATGTTGAAGCTGAAAAATTTTCTCATTCATTTGCTTTCATTTGCGCTCTTTCTGGAGTCGGCCTCTTTGAAACATTTTTTGTTGATTCTTCGAGTATGTCGATGACATATTCTCGTGGTTGCTATGCCTCCTTCATTTTTGATTTGGCATCATGTTCCAAGACGCTCCCATCTGTCTCACATTTTTTGCTTTCATACTCACAAACTTCATTAGCTTCTTTCAACACCTTTATTGTAAATAAGGGAGTTATTTCATAGCCACTTGAAAGTTTGTCTTCAGTATCGTGTGGAAGATGCCGTCAAGAAACTTTGTTCACATTTGTTTGCAATAGCTTTCCAGTTCTGTTTCACAAATGTTTTTCGTTTCATGGACCACCAAAACTATTAAAGACCAATTCAGGAAATTCGGGAAAAATTCACAATTTTGGGACAATTTTAGAGTCTTGTCAAGACACTTAGAAATCTTAGCACTCAAGAAAAATTACACTACATTTATGTAAACTAGAGGGAATCTTGAGATGGGTTTTGGACTTCTACACATACATCTTACATCTTACATCTTAGATGTTCTCTTGTTTACAACCAGGCATCTCAATCCTAAAGATACACATTCCAATCTGCAATTTCCATGGCACAAGAAGATGTTTTAGCAACAAGTGATGTTGAGATGGCTACAAATGCGTGTTGTATCTTACAAACTCTTTACTTCTACAAGATAGTGAAATCCTAAGGCTACATCATTCCAATTTTCAATGCTCATGCAATAAGGAAGTGAGAAAACAAATCTCAAGGCTCGCATTTGAACCTACAAAAAGCCAAGAAGGGAAGTTTCAATATCAAGGACTTGAAACAAGTTGCTTAGACCACTTCATGGAAAAGGTTCAACATATGAAATAGATATTGTGTTAGAGGAGAGAAAATGTTTTTTTTGGAAACTCTTATATCCCAACTCTTACACTTGAAAGTCAATAAACAAGTCGATGGAGATCAACTTACAATATCTTGGAGTGGGAAGTAGTTCAAAAAAGCCGTACACCTAAGAGATAAGGCGCCCAATTATACATTTGAAATGGAGCCATATAATTTTTTTGGGTGAAAACCTAGGAACTTGTAGCCATGCTTGAACTCGGCAAGAGAGAACTAGACAACTCAAACTTGACGCTGAGCTCTAAAGCCAAGATGTTGCACTGAAAAATTCAAACTTGATGTTGAGCTCTAAAGACAAGAAAGTGCATTGAAAACAACACAAATGTGAGTTTAGCTCAATGCCAAGACGTAGTGTTGAGAGCAACTCAAACTTGAGGTGGAGCTCAAAAGCCAAGAAGTCGTGTGCTAAAACGACTTCGAACTTGAGGTTGAGCTCTAAAGCGAAGAGGTCACGTTGAAAAGAAATTGCAAGACCACATTTAGAAAACAAAGCCTAAGACCACATTTAAAACATTCATCCAAAACCATGAGTGAGACAAAACTATGCTGCTCATATTGACGGTCCGTCAAGTGTGCCGCCTCTACATGGAAGAATTAGGAACTGCAAGACGGCGGTTTGAGCATGGGTAGGTTTTTTAGATAGTGGACATAGCACAATATCAATTGGAGGTGATAGAGATATGGCCAAGAGTTTAGAAGCATAGCCAAGGGTGGTATGGGATGTGGTGGCAACTGGTTGGCCAACACAATACAATCAATATTGCTCTAACATCAGGCTCGCGTTTGATGCTGTGCAACTAATCCCTCTGAAGATCAAAGCAAAGGGAAAGAGAAGATCCGAGAGAAAAGATCTCTCACTGAGACAGGCTCTGGATCAACCAGCAGGAAGTACAAAACTACTGAATTGCTGAAACAATTTGAGGCTAGAACACAAAAACCAAAGACATTGACACTACAATAGAAACAACACAAGCCACTACTAAATAACAACAACAAGAAAAGTGTACTGAGCAAGCAACAACTACCATGCACCAAAAAATAGGTGGCAATAGTGGAGGAGAGGACACCAGGCATCTGACAATGGCCCAATGTCTAAGACTAGCAATTTACGCAGTGTAAGATTGGACAGGTTGCAAAGTTTACAAAAAGACCCTCTCCAAGGAAGACTAGTCATAAGGAAACCAGATTGGTATGTCTTACCCTACCCTTTTTCCATGACTGTATATGAGACATACTAGATCGATCCGGATGTCATCACCCAAGGATGTGCTGTAGCTATCCAATCTGGCTGGAATACCATTGCCAACGCCATTGGCCATATGGTAGAAGTACATGCTTCTAGTTCCAGCTCAGACACAACAAGGCTTAAGGAAGAACTACATCAAGTCAATGATGAGTTGGAAAGACTACGCAAAGAGAGTGAGGGATAGCCAACCAAACTTTTGAAATTACAAATGCAGCGACAACAAAATGAAAGAGAGATGGACAGACTGCAAAAGAAAATCAACAAGCCAACTGAGGAAAACAAGGTCCAGAGAGAAGCTGATTGCTTCAAAACCTTGTTTGAGGCCAAAAGATTAGACTACAGGAATTGTACAGGAAGCATAACCTCATGAAGGATGCAACAATGTAAAAGTACATTTATCATGAAGTAGTACAAATTTTTAAGAAGAATGGTGATCTGACCCTTAATCTGAGTGATTTGGAGAATTTTATTGAGACAACTTATTCTGATCTCCAAGGAAGGGAAACTCAGTACACCACATCTTTGGCCAATCAAGCACTCATGGAATATCTGGAAAGCCCAAAAGAATCCAGATGAAGACCATGAAGATGAGGAAGAAGATGATGATGATCAAACCCACGACCAGAGGACTCAGAAGAAGGAGGGTGATGATGATGAAGATGAGGATGATGTTCAGGGTGGACACAATACAGGGTCAGCTGCAAGCTCAACAACCGCTAGGAGTAAACCTCCAGATTATGCTAAAGACAGGCCAGTTGAGGATCAGACACCACTTGATGGGGACAAATAGAATCCATCTGATCAACAAAATGGCGGACAAGCAGACCATAGTCAGCATAAGGCTAAAGCCATTTTGTTGGAAACTGACAATGAGTCTGACCACACTCACTCCAATGAGCCGTTGACACAAAATAAGAGCCCGCAGAAATGGAAACATCTTCAAATTCAGAAATTCTTAGATGATGAGTCACTATATTTTGATCTAGAAAGATATCGAATTCTCTATATTGGAGCCAGATGCATGGTTGCAACATGGAAGTTAGCTAGTTATCACGACCAGATAGTCTGCCAGCTACCTCCAAATCCTAGCTGTGTAGAAAGAACTCCAAAATGGGAACTAACGAATGATGAAAGAGTTGTCAACCCAACGAGCAAAGACTTAACAACATCAAAATCTTAATTCATTGGGAATTCAGGTAGAATGCTATTAGGGTAACATGCCAACCTATAAGTGCATGAAGGATAAACCCATTTACAAGGTAGAGCCTTTTTGCCTTGTGGTAATTTAACTAGCTTCCATGTCTGGTTTTTATGCAGAGCTGTCATCTCTGACTGCATGGCCAATTGCCAATTCCCGGAGTCCTTCATTTGCACTGCTTCCTTGTAACATGAAGGCTCATTGCAATCAGTCAACATGACATAGTTCATAGATGGAACAAACCGATCAGGAGGTCACGTGATACGTCCAGATCTACGCAAAATAGGTGGCTCAGGCTCAGCCACAACCTGTGGTTCCAATCTATCATGTCCTTGCTCCTCTTGAGCCCTGACATTTTGTCTTGCACGTGCAGGTCCATCTTCTTGGAAGACAACTCTTCTAATCTCCTCAACCCTCTTTGGTTCAGAATGATATTTGGATTCATTAAAGTGAACATCATTGCTGCGGATAACCTTTCTGGATTCGGGATCCCAAAGTCTGTACCCCATCTCACCAGAATTACCATAGCCTAGAAAGATGCACTTTCTACTCTTTGGCTCAAGTTTGTTCCTAAATTCCTTTGGAACGTGAGTATATGCCTCATAGCCAAAGACTTTGAGATGCTTGTATGAGGGCATTTTGCCTGACCATACCATCTCTGGCACTGAATCCTTCTGCAAAACCTTGCTAGGAGATCTATTTATAAGATGAACAACTTTTGATACAGCTTCAGCCCAAAACCCATTTGGCAGCTGTGCATTAGACAACATACTTCTGACCTTCTCTTGTATGGTCCTATTCATCCTCTCAGTAACACCATTTTGAGGAGGATTGTAAGGAGTAGTAAGTTCACGTTTTATACCTTTTGACTCACAAAAGTCCAGAAAGGCCTTTGAAACATACTCTCCACCATTGTCAGTGCGTAAGCATTTAAGCTTCTTGCCACTCTGATTCTCCACAAGTGTCACAAACGTTTTGAAAACACTAAACGCTTCATCCTTGTGCTTGAGAAAGTAAACCCATACTTTCCTCGAGTAATCATCTATAAATGTCATAAAGTAAGAAGCTCCACCTAGAGATAGGTTAGGCATAGGTCCACACAAATCACTATGAACAAGTGCCAACCGTGTATCTCTTCTACTGCTTCTATGCTTATGTGGCTGCTGTGTATCTCTTCTACTACTTCTATGCTTATGTGGATGCTGTGTTTGCTTACCATACAGACAATGTTCACAGAATTCAAAATCATTAAATGAAAAGCCAGGCAAATAACCAAAACGAGACAAGATTTCCATTCCCTTCTTAGACATATGTCCTAACCGGCTATGCCGCAAAGAAACGTTCGGCTGCTCAGTTACATTGATTACATTTTTAGAGACATTTGATACATAAATCATGTAAAGTCCTCCAGACTTTACTCCATGTGCTACTGTCATCGAACCCTTGGATATCTTCCACATGTTTTGTCCAAACGTGGTGACGTAGCCAGCATCATCAAGTAAACCTGTGCTGATCAAGCTCTTTGTAATTGCGGGAACATGTCTCACATTCTTCAGCGTGAAAGAAGAGCCATTCTCAAACTTTAATTGAACATCTCCAACACCTAAGATCTCACATGTCTGCCCATTGCCTAGCCGAACATGATCTTTAGTGGTCACATAAGGGGTAAACCACTCCTTGTTTGGAGACACATGAAGTGATGCCCCTGAGTCTATAATCCAGTCACTCAGTGCATTTCCATCAGATGCTGTAAGAAGAGCTGAGTCCATTATATTCTTCAAGAAGTAGATGTCTCCTGACACTAGACTGCCATCCTCTGCAACAGTGTTTGTCACATTTATTTATTGAATCTTCACTGAGGACTTGTTCTTCTCACCATGGTCTTCAGATTTCTCTTTGCCTTTTTCTGCTTTCCATTCTCTGCAGTCTCTTTTCATGTGACCCTTCTTGCCACAATGGTAACATTCTATGTCACTCTTGCCTTTAGCATTGCGGGACTTGCTACGAGACTGATTCCTCTTTCCACCTTTGTACTTTTCTTTGGTCCTTCCCCTGACAACTAAGGCTGTTCCTTTGCCTTTGTCCATTGTCTTTCTATTGGTTTCTTCAGTAAGCAGACTTCCTTCTACACCTGCTATGTTCAAACCATCTGGAGGTGCAGAATTACTCAAAGTTGTGCGAAAAGTGTCCCAACTTTCCGGCAATGTGATCAACAGAAACATAGCTCTAACAGGTTCATCAAACTTGACACCTTGAGTTGACAACTGACTGTAGATGGTGTTGAATTCATTTAGATGATTGGACATAGGTGTCCCTTCTTTCATCTTCAAGTCAACAAGCTTCTTAAGCCAGTATACCTGTGAAGCTGCACTCTGCTTCTCATAAAGATCACTCAGCTTTGTCCATGCTTCATAATCCGACATCTCGTCTGCTACATTGAAGTAAACGCTTTCTGCCAAAGTTAGCATAATGGTAGAAAGTGCCAATTCATCCATTTTGCTCCATTCATCTTCGTCCATATCTTGTGGTTTTATCCCCTTGAGCTTTATAGGTTTTATCTGCTTCTTTTGTACCAACACGTGCCAAATCTGCTTCTTCTACAATGGGAAATTGGTTCCATCCAGCTTCTTGATATTGTAAAGAGCAGTGTCCTGTGATCCAGCCATAGTTACGCTTCACAGTAGTTTACTTTCCTGGGAAAAATTTGGCAGAGTTTCCCCTGTAAACTGACCTATGAACCAAGAAAAAATTGGCAGAGTTTTCCCTGTAAACTGACCTATGAACCAATATCAACCTGTCAAATGAACCAAGAAAGCTTCAGATTCTGTAGAAATTTCGACAGAGTCTCCTTTGTAAAATGGCTCTGGTGTACTCAAAAAACAGACCAAAAAACAGCTCAAAAAACACTGTCTCTTTGACACTGTAAGTTGCAGGTAAACCTGTCCTGCACCTGTACTGTCTCTCACTGTCTTGTCTCACTGTCCTGTAAGCATAGACTGCGACAATGCCTCAACGGTAGTAAAGCAAAGATGCAATCCCAATTGTCTAACTCACAGTCAATACATCCTAACTGCCTATCTAAGGGTGCTCGAGGGATCGCTCCAAGACCTGTATCACCGAAAGGATCTCAACATTCGAGAATCCCCCAGCTCAATAAAACCTCACTCGACCCTCAACAAAGGTTGCAGTAAATCTGACAATACATAGACTTCCCACAAAATCATACATCCACAAATTTCCCACTATATGCGGTAACCGCTGCGGCGGTTGTTTGCTGCGTGACTCACAGCCAACAAACCCTCAACAGACATACATCATCTCTGACAATACATCCCATGTGGAAGTACCTGCAATGTCAGGATGAAATCTGGAATATCAAGCAGCAAACACAAGCTACCTGATGAACTAGTGGATGTCGCCTACAGTCTGTCTGTAGATGCGCCCATGTCGTATGTGACACGCCTCCAAGAACTGTGAGCCGTCCTTCGATGTGTAGACAGTCACAAATCAACACTCTGGGAGTGCCGATATCCTCAGCACCCGCAGTCGTAGGTCGAAACCCCAAATTTGCAGAGTCGGATCTGCACCCACCCGCTGAGACCACGTAGTCGAAAATGGCCTGCGCAGAACTTTGTCGAAGCCGAACGGTGGCCGAGATGACCTCAAAATGAAATTCTGAGAACACCAAGCCCTTCGGGCAAGCCCTTCGGGCTTGCACAATATTTGGGGCCGTGTCTTCGCCTGTCAAATCTCACTCCAATCTGAGCAGGTGACTCTGGCTACCTACAAATGGTGCCCCGAGCCTCGATCTGAGCTCTGATACCAGTTGAAGGAGTACAAGCGGAAGTGTGACGCGAGAGAGAGTGCGAGAAGAAGAGCACGACGATATGGCGAACTCTCTCTACTGTAATGTGTGGAGCATAGTGAGTTCTTATTAGGTTTTTACAAAAGAATATGTGTACATACCTGGCGGCCTACCCACTTACCTGGGCGACCACATTGGGCTTTATACCCCAACAATACCCACATTAAGCTAACACCTGGCACCAAACATAAGCTTACCTCTTTCATCCAAAGGGATATCTCGTCGGATTCTTGCTAATGAACCACGACTTAAAATCCATTAGTTTTTATGGAATTTCCCCCCCCCCTCTCTCTCTCTGTCTCTCTCGGGGGATAGTTTCCCACGACGTTAAAATACTCTTCTTCTTCTCTCACAAAACAAAGTAAAAATCCAGCTGGTAGGCCGGCCTCGTTTATAAGTGACACGGGGTGGGACTCGCAAGATCTACGGTAGGGGTGATTTAACAGCAAAACGCGAGCTATGGGCCGTCAGATCGACGCAACCGGGGGGGGGGGGGGGGGGGGGGGGCAAGTTTTTCATTGCGCAAAGGCGCATTGCTTTCAACAGCGCGTGGCAGCGCAGGTGGTTAGAGCTTGAGGTTGTAGAGGGGGAGGTCGTGGGTTCAACGGGGCGACACGACGCGACGCAGGGAACCCTAATCTTTTTGTTTACATTGGGGGAGATCAACGACTCATCCATCTCCAGCCGTTGATCCCACGAGTTTTGCCCGTGTCCTTTATCGACAAGGGTAGGCCATCTCATATGCATGCTCGTCGCCCCATTCCAAGCTGAAATCTGTCATGCACTCCACCACCGAGGCACAAATTGTCAAGGCGCAGAGCTGCCCTGCAGCTCAAGTATGAGACTGAAGAGGATGAATTCCCCTGCCGTCTGCACCACCAAAACACAGACAGCGTCCTATAGCCTCCTTCATGCTCATCTCCGTCTCCTGTACAGGGGGCCTCCCTATAGAAGAGAGAGAGAGAGAGAGAGAGAGAGAGAGATTCTCCGTCTGCCATACCTCCTTCACGCTCGTCTTGATGATCTACTCAAGTGCGATTTGCTCCTCTCTCCACTAAGGCTTGCAGGGCAAGAAGCACGTAACTGCATCTTACCTTGGCACCCCTCCTCCTTCGCAATGCTCGCAGGGTGCATATAATCGCCTGTTGTCATCAAGGATGAGCTAAAAAATTCTCGTCCTCCCTCTCTTCTCAAAGCACATGGCATCTCTTTCTCTCTTTCTCTCTCTCTCTCTCTCTCTTTTTCGCATGACGTCTCTCCCTTTTTGCTCCTCGCATAAAGGAGGTTGCACAGAGGTTGGCATCTTCCTCTCCCATTGTGTGCCAATGCTACCTCACGCTTTGTGTAGCCCAACCTACTGTATGAGATCATTTGCACGAAAATTATCTCATTCTTTTAGTCTGTCATCCTCGCCTCAACACATGGCCTCTCTCTCTCTCTCTCTCTCGGTGCGAACATGCACTCAAAAGGATCGTCCGATGGGAGGAGATTCTGTGGTCCACTCGTTTTTTGGACTTTTGCTCACCTTTTTACCATCGGAGCTTCGCCGTTTGCTGCGGATCAGCTACTAAATTTAGTGAATGCATCTTCACATTGTTGTCATGTAGTGCCTGTGAACCTCTGTCGCCTACCCCAGGCTACTGGTCGGCAACTTGTCGTATGCATGTGCACTGAATGCCGACAGCTTAAATACACCACTGTCGCACCACCGTTTGTGCATGTGTGCATGGATGGGTCGTTCGGTGGATGCAGATTTGTGGCTTGCACACCGACTTGGGAGTCGCATGTGCGCAGACTCTCTCTATCTCTCTCTCTCTCTCTCTCTCCACGTGCCCTTTGGTCCCTTTCTGCCCTGAAAGGATCAAAGGTTCTCTTTAGATTTCTCTTAATCAAGCATGTCAAAAAGAATTGGGCACACCCGCCAAGATTCCTGCCCCCTTCGCTTGCAAAAGGAAATTTGGGCCTGCCATGTCGTAGTGCAAACCGGCCACTGCCCTATTGCCGTGTTGCACTTCCCATCCGCATTCCTCTCCCCCTGCCTATCTCAAGCAACGGCATTTTGTCAACCCTAGAACGCATGTTTCACCCTTTCCCAACTGCATGCGTCAACCTCTTCAGACAGATGCAGTCGACTTTGCTTGTTGCACCTGAAAACCAGGCCGGCATTCTTTAGGCAGTTGGCGACTTCCCTCTCTTATGCCGCTTACCTCGAGAGTGTGGGACAATGGAAATCTCTCTCTCTCTCTCTCTCTCTCCTGGTTTGTCCTGCTGCGCCTAGCGCATCTCTCTCTCTCTCTCTTCCTTTCTTGTCTGCTACAACACCGCGAGTTTCGTGTTCACGCTCAGAGAGAGAAACTTCCTATCTCTCTCCGTGTTCATGCTCAATTCTTTGTCCCTTTGTGCGTTCCCCGTCAGAGATGGCATCTCTCTAAACGGCATCGGCCCTTGATCTCTCTCTGTGAAATCCATTGATTTTTCTCATGTATTCTGTCCTCCCACCCCTTTCCCCACAAAATCCATGTGGTTCTCTGCGAGTCCGTCACCTCTTGCCGCCCCGTCTACAAAGTTCGTTGCCTCCCTTCTTCCAGCACGTTCCATCTTGCCCTAGAGCGCAAGGAGCAAAACTACTTCCCCATCCAATGCCCTTGCCCACATTAGCTCTACAACAGGATGTTCTGCATGCTTGCTGTCTGCTACTCCTTGGGCGACCTCCCACACACCTCCCCATCCAATGTTCCTGCAGTGCGATGCTTTGTAGCCCTACTACTTCTTCTCTCAGCATCTATTGTACCCCCCACACAGTACAGAGAATTTGGCGTTAGCAGCTCAGATCACACTATTTGTGTGTGAGAGAGAGACTCTAGTGTTGGGGGGAGAGAGAGAGAGAGAGAGAGAGAGAGAGAGAGAGAGAGAGAGACTCTAATGCTCCTAGACACACAATACAATACCTCAGCACTATATGGCACGGGCACCTTCAAATAGGATCAAGGGTTCGGAGGTTAGAATGGTGAGGTGCGCGCATTGTAGGCCGTGTGATCAGGGATTTCATTGACGTAATCACAATCATGTGATTACGTTAATAACTCTAGTATTTACACAAGAAAATCACGTGATCACGTTAATTGTTAACGTGATCTTGATGGTGACTTGCAAAAACCAATAGAGCCGGTAGGTCCGTCGGGCTTTCCCATTTTTCCGGTGGGTCCGGCCGGGTTGTAGTGTTTCATCGGCGGGCCCGCCAGGGAAATGGAAAAGCCCGACGAGCCAGACTGTATATAGTAAACCTCTTCTTACTTTGGCATTTTAACTAGGCAAATCCCTGGGGAGTATATCCGAGCGCCGGGTATAGTCATGTCCTTGTGAATTGACCTAAGGTTACAGAGTCACAAGTCCTTTTCTTGGGCCGAACGTGATTCTTAATTCGATAACCACTTCTAAAAATATTTAAATCCTTCACCGAACATAAAGGTACTAAACCAAAACAATTGAGAATTTGGAGAGTCATGCTCATCGTGACGAAACCATTGGTCCATAAAAGGGCTCTAGTTGGTTTTGGAAGATGAGCATATTCAAATAACGAGTTGATAGTCAAGGGTCAGATGTCCTGCACTAGTGTACTGGGTATATAAAGATCCTTGAAGTCTTGCATTTTTTCACATCATAGATTTGAACATTTCCACTGCACAATATGAGAGCTATAATCTTTAATTGGGTGAAAGCAGCTTTTATATATTGAATTGGATGCATAAGGGGGCTACAATCCTTGATTGGGTACAAGTAGTCCTCATTGCTTAATTGTGTAATTGTATTGAATATTTCATTGCCTTGTTTTATGCATTGGTTTATATAGGGAGTGAATTATGTATTATATTTAAAAGATTGTTAGTGCATGAGATGGTCAATCATCGACATTATTTCTTTCATGTGTATTTTGCAAATAATTATCATCATTTCAATGTAAATGTTGATGATTCTTTATAGCATGTGAAAATAGTTGTGTCTTCTTGTTTTCAGATGGCAGAGGATATATAAAATTATATTTATAATTACATTGACAATTTCATATTATTTTTGTTTCCATAATGTCATGTAGAGAGTGCATTGCAATGTGTATGTTCTCTCAGAACATATGTGGTCGATATGTGGAATTGACTAGAGTGCATTGCAAATCTCATATTGTGTAGATTTGATTGTTTTCTTAGTGATTGTTTTTCTAATATATTGAAAAGTTTTTTTTATTTATTTTAACTGAACATCTAGTTCTTATGTCTGCAGTATTAAATTGAAAGCAATGGAGAAAAATGTCGGCACCAGTGATACGAAGAAGACAAAGAATTAAAAAGCCCCTAGCAAACATGGGTTTTGAATCTCAAATCAAAACGATTGTATTTCATCCATTGGAAGTTGTTTAGTAACTTGATCACAACCTCTTTTTGTTTCCATAAATATGATCACTTTACTTCCATCCATCATTTGCTTTAGAATGAGAAATACTCAAAATTGCCAGATTTACTAAAGCGAATGATGGATGGAAGTAAAGTGATCATATTTATGGAAACAAAAAGAGGTTGTGATCAAGTCACTAAACAACTTCCAATGGATGCATTTGCAACTTTATCTGTCGATGATGATAAGAGTCAAGCTGAACGAGATTGGCTTCTTTTGAATTTAGATCTAGCAATAGCCCTATAATGACAACAATAGATGGATATGAAGGACATAAATCACAAGAAAGAAAAACAACAACAAAGACCGCACCGACATTGACAATGAGGTGATGTCAGAGAGGACATGAATTCGGAGGGGGGGAGTGTTGACCCATGGGTCAACAACACGACATAACTCAATTTCCGATATCAAAGTCTTATTTTTTGATAGTTATGATATGATGCGGATTATGGTTAAAAACATCATTTATAATGAGTAGTTATTCTACTTGTAGAAGCCAGGGTGCAATGGCACTTCATCCTAACTCTACTTCTTGCCTCCTCGTTGCATTGGAGATTCAACTGCACCATCACAATTGGATCGGAGAGAGCTACACAACAATGCCAAGCATTCCTTGCAAATTGGAGCACATGTGCTAACGCATCTACGAGCTATTTGTGGTTGTAAGTGTATCAAATGATGTTTGTTTTTTGCGTGCAAGTAGTCATTATAATTGTGGCGACACTACATAGCTCCACAACGAAGATAGTCATTGATCTCTCTCTCTCTCTCTCTCTCTCTCTCTCTCTCTCTATGTGTGTGTGTGTGTGTGTCTCAACAAAAAACACCGTACGTGCCCGATTTGGGTCCTCTATGATATTAAGCTGCAGCCCACCGGGCTCTAGGGTATTCCAGGAGGGCCCGTAGAAAAAATGCATAAGCCCGGCGGGGCCTGGCAGGAAATGGGTTTCTAGGTTGCTCTGAACCGGCTTATTTGTGATCATGTTAACTGTGATTATGTAAATATGTCAACAAGACCTTGTGATCACACAATTTTTTTGGTAATTACGTAAATATTAAATCCCTGCATGGTGCGATCGGCGACCCGAATTTACAAATTTGCACGATCCAAATATATAAGATTACGCGGCCCGAATTTTCTCGAATTTACAAATTGATCGGCATTTACATATGTGACATTGAAATGCCACATACTTCAATGAACGCATGCGGATGTAGTGGTTAGAGCACATGCACCGCACGGGGGAGGTCGTGGATTTGAGGCTCAAGGTACGGACTCGAATTTACCTATTGGCCCGAATTTATGTGTTGGCCCAAATTTACTTTTCGTCCAGAATTTACAAATCGACGTCGTCGAATTTACAAAAATGCATCCCTGACAGCTTGAATGATCCCCACCGTTGATCCCATTTAAAGGTGCCCGTGCCAAATAGTGCGGAGGCAATACAATCCTTGTTCTTGCTACCATGATTAACGTCTGCATTTGTGCCTCCATGGAAAAGACGCACACAAAATATCTCCTCTACTCTCTCTCTCTCTCTGCTCCAACATGTACACCTCTCTCCTCTCTCCACGCGCTGATAGAGGTTGATTTCCAAAATACCCCTCAAATTTCAAAAATTCTTAGAGCACCCCCAATATTTTGTCATAAATTCCCAAAACGCGCTTCAAATTTTTCGGACTTACTGTCTATCAATACAAGATGATAAAACTAGAATTTAAGTTGGTTATGTAGAGTTCAATAATTCTAGACATAATTCCTTTTCTATGACGCAATCAAGCACTCAAAAAAGATCTCAATTGTCAAAGAGGAATAAAGATTTTAGGGGTATTTTGGATTTTTTCACAAATTAGAAGCGTATTTTGGTATTACATCCCAAATTTAGCTGGAGAATATTTGACCTTTTTTTACCCAATCATGCATATCCTTGTTTCCCTTCCCTTTTAAACTTTTCACTCCTTCAAGCCTTGAAGCATCACCCAAGATACCCCTTAAAACAAATGAAAAAACGATTGTAGCAAGTAGTTGTAGCTACTAGCACTAGTAGTACTACTACATTACATTACTACTATGTCTATTCGAATCACTTCTCATTAGGTGGAATCTTCACAAGATGTTGAAAATCTCACCCACTCTCCATTTCAAAAGCCACTTTTCATTACTCACATTTGAACCCATCACGTTGTGTGCCCAAGGGTCAAGTTAAACTAGTAGGCTACAAGCCTATGAGTTTTACAATAGCTCGAGCAAGATTTCTCGAGCGAACTAAAATCCGAGGAAATATCAAAGCTTTCTTGCATTTCATTCCATGTCTTTAACATGTATTTGAGTCAATCTTTGTAGAGAGAGTATGAATAGGAGCCATCAAAAGTTTCCCAAAGTTGAGTATCCACAATACATATATTTGCGCATTATGGTTGTCTGTTTAGTATTGTCTTGCAAGGAAGGAAATAGGTTGTAGAAAACTCTTAGACATCAAGAATGACATGAGAGAGAATGATACTTGAATGGGAATTGTCCTACTACTATTTTTCTTATTTATAAAGCACGGAGCTTTTGCCATATTGATGGCTGCCATTCTACTATGAGTTAACCCACAGGATGATACATGGGGATAGAGATAACTAACAAGCCTCTTCTACATATCGAGTATAAGCTAGGCATTATATTTGTCTTGAAGTATGAAACTATATGGTAAGTAAGCATATTTAAGGCCTCTAGGTTTGTGTTGTCAAAAGAAAATAAATTTAGGAACTTGGGCTCGTTAGTGATGCACATTTAAAACTTGGGCTTTCTTATGTTGTGTGTTTTATGTGTAACATTGTGGTAGAGCAATGTGTGAAACTCTAAAATAATGGATAGATTGAGAAAGCAATGTTGACCAAAAAGGGAGGCTAGGAGCTGTCTCTAGCCCCTTGCACAAACATGAAGGATCATAGAAAACTCCTTGCTTTCATATTATTTTTAAAAAGATTTATAGCTGATCAAGTGACTTGTGGAACCAACTCAAATCAAATCGAAAATTTGATCACTAGTGGAAGGATGCAAAAAAAAATTACCTGCAAAGTGGAATTATTTTTAGAAAGTGACATTGTCATGGTAGCACAATACATCAGTCGGTCTCTCTCTCTCTCTCTCTCTCTCTTTGGACATTGAATACTCAGCAATCTCAATCATATGTAGGGAAGAAGCCATTTACAGACATATCACCATTGATTGTGATAAATTGACCACTCTGAAATCCTACAGTGGGGAGACAAAAGAATTCCACTGCAACTAAGGCAACTTGAATGGTTCTCCAACTCGCCTTAGAGGTGTCCGACATATAGTTTGCCTTGTTAAGCCCTCATCTTTAAGCACAAGGGAGCCACAATGGTTACTTGAATGCCATCCTTGGCCCACTCATAGGAAAGATTAATTGCAATTCATAGAACCTCTACTTGTAGCGTACAGAGAACCAAAACAAATTGCAACAACACCTGCAAGCTGACTGATGAAACAAAAACAACATTTCCCTTTCCCGATGCTTCTAGAAGAGGATGGGCTAGCTGAGCATTATGATAGTATGACTAGAAATTTGTGGAAATGATCAGAGAAAAATATTTTGCCGTGTACTCGACAGTAGGCAGTAGGCTTTCTTATATTCATGCCCACATTATTCACCAGAATATTGAGCTTTCCATTGAAGGCTGAGAAAACATCACGAAATAAGGCCTCTGTCTGCTCCTGAGATGAAGCATCTTCCTCGGGTGGTCCGTTAACATTTAAACTAGCAGCTTCTCACTCTTCCTCTGATCGTGCACATGTGTACACACTCGCTCCGATATTGGCCAGCTCTTCAACTATTGCGAGTTCCTTTTTTGCTGCTGGCCTCTGATCACTATATTGACTCTGCTCTTGTGAAACCTGCCGAAACCAGTCCACGCCGGCGCGGAACGGTTCCAGCAGGTTCACCAATCCAACAGGTTTTTGTTTTTTTATACAATCACCTACTTTGTGCTGCACTGCTTTAGCTTTGTTGTAGGAATCAGCTTCAGCCGACCCATTGCAGCGACCATTAGACCCCGCAGGTTACCGCGCCGCTGGGTAGAATATGAACAACAGCAAATAGGACCCAGCCCATGGCCATCTTCAAGCTTCCAAAGCGCAGCAAGCACGCAGTATACTATTAATGAGATTTTGAATCAATATGAGTTTTAGGGGCAGCAGACGCCATGTCCAAAAGTAGAGCATTGGATGAGACGTGCAGCCATTTCCCACTGTTGTGTAGTAGGTTAAGGAAGCGGTGCCTCCTTCCAATGTACAGAAAGATGAGTCGGTTATTAAGGTCATTAAGGTCGAAGAGCATGCGAAAAACGTGACAGAGCATCAAAAGGTACAAGGCCGTTTGCGCAGTTGGCAACAAGGCCGGTCGCGGCCAGTCAAGCATGGCATGCGAGTTGGCAACAAGGCAGGTCGCGGCCAGTCAAGCATGGCATGCGAGTTCCAGCAGGTTCACCAATCTAGCTGTTTTTTGTTTTTATAAAATCACCTAGGAGATGAAGTAGGCCATTGCGAGAGAAGCATCCTACGACACACACAGAGAAGCCAGGGCTGTACCAAGCGGACCACCGCCACTTTGAAGACCAACATAATACTTTTTTGTCAATAAACCCACACTACCCTCATGACCCTACCCTTCCCTGGTTTGTTGTTGCAACCAGTCCGCGCCCTCATGACCCTTCCCTCCCTGGTATGTTGCTGCAACCAGTCCGCGCCGGTTCCCTCCCTGGTATGTTGCTGCAACCAGTCCGCGCCGGCGCGGACTGGTTGCAGCAACAAACCAGGGAAGAGTAGGGTCATGAGGGTAGGGAGAATACTAGGGAGGGGTAGCCGGCGCGGACTGGTTGCAGCAACAAACCAGGGAAGAGTAGGGTCATGAGGGTAGGGAGAATACTAGGGAGGGGTAGCGTCATGCGTGTCATTTTTTCAAAACAAAAACGGGACTAGGTCATGCGGGTAGGGAGAAGACTAGGGAGGGGTAGGGTCATTTGTTTTTGAAAAAAACACCAAGAAAACCAGGGATGTGTTGTAGCATGCGGTGCCACTAGCAAAGAAAGCGGCGCATTAGGAAGAGAAAGTGGCGCTACAGACATGCAGCTAATTCAAGTGTGTGCCTCTTCGGAAAACGATGGCAAGATGGCATGACATTGAGGTGTTGACAACGGAAGACAATACAACGACACCTACAATGTGATGGCGAGCAATGCAAGGGCTTTTTTTTCATGATTAAAGGGACTAGGGCATAGGACCAAATGATCAAATCAAGCACCCTGCACCCTTCTGGAGGTCCCTGCAAGGCACCTATTCAAGCTTTATTTTAACCTTAAAATTTGCAATTAGGTCTCAAAGAATTAAGAGATAGCTTAGAAACCAATGTTACACAAGTTGCGAGGGAACTCAAGTGAGACAATAACTTTTGGTAACTAGTAAACTAGAGCTTGCCGCAACCCTTTTACCGCCTCTTTGCTTTTAAATGGACTCCTCCCTAAAATATTGTCTAAGACCTCATGCATATTAGCAGTTATGTTCATAAATCTAGAAGACAACAATTAGATCCATGATAGCTAGACATGTTAACCTCTCAATCAATTTAGCTTGCTTGTACAAGCACCTGCTAAATTTTATGAAATTAATTTTGTATAACTCAAATTTTCCACTATAACTATGATTGTATTAAGATGGTAGCTGGGAGGATGAGCCCACATCCTATGGCAAGTAGTCAGATTCTAATGAGCCTTTGCTATCGAGGATGGCATGTAGCACCATGTTGATTTTCATTCTAATGAGGGTTGCAGTGGAAAGCATTATAGCGGTGCAACTAGTTCGCAACTTTGCAGAGAAGGGCAAGGCCACGTCTATGGATGGCCAAGATGGCCTACAAGGTCGACAAGGAGACGACAATGAAGGGGAAACCAAGGGAGTTGGGCACCCTTCTAGTGCTCATAGGCTGCGTCCCCCTCTGCGCTATGGTAGTTTTTCTCTCTCTCACCTTGTTCACTGAACTCTCATGTCGCGCCCTGTCCGCTCTGCCATTAAATGTCCACACGCACCACCTCAAGGCCTTCTCGTGCATGCCCAATCGTCTGACAAGAACCTTCTAGACAAAAATCAAATTATAGAAAAAATTACCAAAATACTGTGGAAACTCTCAAAATGCCCCCTCAATTTCAAAACAGTCCCCAATATACCCCCCATATTTGTCCAAAATTAGCAAAATGCCATTCGATTTCTCCAAAATCCCCATTATACCCCTCATTAACTTCTCAAACATCTGTAACAACAAATATTTTGCAACTCTTTATGGGAAAATTGGTTCTGTCTCGATAGAAAATGATGGGACCAGGATTTAAAATGACACATCATATGAAATGGTTCATCATTTTTAACTCGACACGAACATCGATGAGACCTTGCTGCTGCTCTCATGCTCCCCCCTACGCATGCACCAACATCCTCCCTTGCCAGCCTACCTGCACGCCAACTTCTGCTGTGCACTTCAACGCACCAGCATTCACGCCTTCACCTCTGCCGTTCGCCTTCACCCTCTAGGATGGCGGCCCCTGCCCCACCTTAGAACAACTCTACAGAAGCCCCCTTGCCCGACACCACAGAGCCGACCCTTCTACCTCCTCTCTTGCTAGAAGAGCAAACGAGCTTGACTACCAAGGTGGAACGCTTGCAAGCCACCTCGGTCATCTGCAAGATCATTGGTACTCACCCAATCGAGGTGAGGTTCGGGATTTGCTTCAGGCCTGTCTCCTCTCCGATGTGGACAAGATCACCAATATGTCCAGATCCTCAGGAGAGGGTACTACCAGGTAGAGTTTGAGTCTCCAGAGACGACGGCCAATGTCATTTCGATGGTTCTGGAGTCACCGGGCACGCCAAATTCATTTTTGGCCAAGGCCGCAGGTTTGCCTACTGTGCGGGTTCTTGTTCAAGACACACACTTCTTTCCAAGGTGATAACAGTACCTCATGAGAGTGGGGGTTGGATCACACAAAGTGTCGAGTATTCGGGTCTCCCGAATCAATTCTTCATTTGCAGACAGATGGGCCATTTGACCAAGGTCTGTCCTTGCAAGAGATCTCGACCCACAACGCATAAACAACCTCTTAAGGCTAAGCATGCCCAACAACCAGACACTCAGGGCACGCAGGTTGGTACCTCGACAGAGGCCAGCGATCAGACAATTGACGGTTGGGTGGCTGTCGAGACAGGAACGGGCTCGTCACATTGCTCCCCTTGGTGGCCGACCTCCTGCATCTCAAGAGATCTGGGTTCCGATAGGGAACCACTTTGATCCCCTTCAGCAAGAACCCCCCCCCCCCCCCCCCCCCCCCCCCCCCCCCCCCCCAAGGAGGCTCCACCTACTTATTTCCGAAAATCAATTATTTTTGCAGGCTGCCATGACATAAAAATTTGCAACCCCTATGGAGATTGTAGTTTCCACCCTACTTATACACTTACAGAGAAGGTTATCCAAGCTAGTAATGAGCTTAGAGGTTTCAAGTTTGGGTTGACCTAGAAAAATCTAGACCTTGTCTAACATCAAATTGAATTTAGCTCCATCATCTAAGAGTGCTAATTACAGGCACTAGAGCCCATATGTGCCTTTTCTACCATTTGATAGCCTGGTTGGGAGGGTTGAGGTTTGACCCTGTTTTATCTCACTTTTATGGCTCAAATTTCACCTCTTCATAGGTTCTTGATGGTTCTATGAGTCTGATTTTTGTGGCCTTTTTACGAAGTTCTCTTCAAGAACTTGTGGTGTGCATGCTTCACTTATAACAAAAAAATAGCAGGTTCCTCAATAGAGCTAGGCTAAGGGGTTATGGGCATTGGATACCACATGAAAACTAGCTCCCAAGCATCAATCCGGCACATCAATGTTAAGAAAATCCATCTTTTTAGCTTGACTTAGCATGAATGTGGATTTGGGTGAAACCGTCATCGCATGAGGTGGAATTTGCCTCTTTGTTAGTGATTTAGGAGGCAATTTTAGAGGTGATGACCTATGAGATATCTTAGGCTTTGGTGCCTTCTTGTTTTTGGGCCTAGGGTCTACTTGATTTGTTCTACATTCAAATCCTTACAAGCCAAATGTTGATTTCATTTGTGCATTTTTGTCAAGCTGGTATATTTTGATTATTGATGTGTTTGCTCAATTTTGCTAGGAATGATGAATCCATTGATTTTTATGCTAGAAATGATGTCGATTGGGTGGGATTTGTTGAGAGGAAGGGTGGAATGGTATTAACGGTGGAATGGCACCTTGACTTGGGTATCGAGTGAGAGGAGGCCCCCCTTTGAGAGCTCCCTCACCCCACGGAATGATCCAATTGGATACCTTACATGCTTGATGGGGTAAAGGGAGTGTGCCTTACCTTGGAACTTGACAAAGTGCTCGCTTACCCATACCTTATTCTTTGTAAGAGTATGGGACTCCTCTCAGTTGTGAGCTTGGATCCACCCATTCTTTGTGTGTTATCTCTTTCAATGCTTACCATGCATGAATGGTGCACACTCCCACACTATGGTCCTTTCAAATGTCAGTGGAAAGGGAGCGGCATGGCTGACACGGACTTGGTAATACCATCCTCTTTGCGGCCACTTATTTGTGCACGGATCGAGCTCAAATTTGGCTATGGAAGCTCAAGCAGATTGAGGAAGGAGGTCAGGAGAATCATGAAGAACACCCTCACTCTCGGCACATACAACCCCTTCGAGGTGGCTAAGGTTCACTCTGAGCAGAGGCTTAGGTATTTGTGAGTGGATAATTGGAGTAGATTGAATAGATGGCTCAAATTTTGGCAACTCGATAGTTGTTCATGATAGTTGTTCAGTGTTTTTGCCATAACTTGAGTTAAAAAGCTCCAATTTGAAAAAGGTTTTTTACATGTGTGGAGATGATTTTGAGATCTACAAAAGAGAGTGAATTTTTCTAGGGCTTCACAATTGTGCATAGAGTGAGAGAGAGGAGGAGAGAGAGGCTGGTCTCGGCTTCCTTCGGCACTCGACATCGAACTACAATATAGCGAGAGTGGCTTGGCTCTCCTCCAATCCATCATCCTTGCCATTGATTATCTAATTCAACCTCCCACTTCGACATCGCATCATTTCTTTGGAATTGGCTTTTTGCTTTCAACTTTGACATTGTGCTTTCCACATTCAGATTTTAACTCCAGATTCACCTTGGATACATATTCCAACACACCTTGATGACACCCACTCCCCTCAGTATTTTGACACATACATGCTTTCAACTCTAGTATAGATCAAGATGGGGACTACTTGCAGTTCGTGGGAGATGTTAATGCCTGATGTGTCAAGGCACTTACTTTTTGATTGTAACTAAGGTCTTAGCTTTAAGTCTTAGGGGTTTGTTTACACAAGGACTTTATGCCTAGGTAGCTTTAAACATTCAAATGGTCATATGGAGTGTAGCAATTTTTTGGATGTAATTGACATGCAATTTTTGGCAGTTCCTTGTAGTCGTACTGTTGTTTTTGCTCTGTAGTTCAATGATGATGATGAATATATAGTGAATGCAGTACTTTCTTATCTTCATTATGGTGTTCCTTTTCATCTACTCTGCAGTTTTGTGATTAAATGTGCGTCTCTTGCCTCGTTTATCTTTATATTGTATCATTCTTGTATTGATTACCTGTTAGGGCTATGAGTCCCTAACAGGGGACAGGGGGGAGAGAGAGTGGTGGGAGACGTGCGGGGAGAGAGAGAGAGAGAGAGAGAGAGAGAGAGAGAGAGAGAGGACTTCATCTCTCCTTGTTGGACCCGCATTCGAGTCTCTTGAGAGCATTTCTTGGAGGCAGAGATTCTACATTGGCATTATAGGTGGAGAGCATTGGAGCACCAATTGAGGGACTTCTTTTCAACCAAGACATAGACTACTTCATCGACACCACAGATGGGGTTAGAGACCTGCAACATCTAGGCATTTTGTTACTGTGTGTGGCTTTTAGAGAGGGTTTTACTTGGTATCAACCATATGCATTTTTCTCTTAGTTTTTGCTCACAAATTTAGATTCCTCATAGAGTTTTGAAAATGTGGACATGGCATCACGTTTTATGCTTATGGATTTTAGCACTCATGGCAGGTCTTGCACCAATAATGAACATCTCGCACTACTGAAGGCCACCAAAAACCAGATCTAAGAACACAAAAAAGTACCCGGTCTTTGCCGTGATGTCCTTTTTCCTCCAAAACCATACCAATCTCCTCTTTGTAGAGGGCTCTCCTTAGTATCCCATCACGACCACAAACCATCATATCTTCTCCCACCAAACTGAACCTGCGAGCTTTTTGAACAATTCTTCTCTTTTGTAGCTTGGACATATCCGACGAGCATTGAATTGTACTAAAAAAATCCTCAGTCTCCTTCAAAATATCCCTACATGCATAGGTGGTGGGTGCTACATATAGCCCAATTGGTTTTGCTGTCTCTTGACATGCTTGAATTGTACTGCTTCAAAAAACCTCAACAACTTCTTTTCTGAAAAAAACTAATTCTTAAGAGAGTCCCTCTATACCTACCACTATCTCAAAACTTTCTTGATGACCAATAGTGCATCACCTTTCAGTATGAGCTTGGAAATACGAAAATCCACACTCTAGTTCAAACTCACATGGAGAGCCTAGTACTCGGCCTCATTGTTTGTGTGAACATCTCGAGATCATAAGCCTTGGAAAATATTACCTTACATGGTGGATCCTGTTTCACCGCTCCTCCTCCAAGTTTTAGCACCACCCTCCTATATGCTATGTCAAACCACATCACAAAAGCCCCTTCAAAATTAGGCACTTCACTCACTTCTTCTTGCACTAAAGAGTGTCGTGGTGCAGAACGTATGCGGTGTGTGCGTGGAAAGGGGAGAGGGAGAGAGTAGACATTGTGTGGGTGGAGTAGGGCTGAGAGTGAGCTACTCCTTATTGTTGTATATATGTACACACAATAAGGTAAGCAGTGGGCGAGCGTCCATAGCCTGGGCGATCAGGCAAGGCACAAACGTCTTTAGCCCAATAATCTTCCACTTAAATACGAATGTGCCGATAAGTGAGTCCTACTAGCAAAACTACTAGCATGTACAAGAAAACATGTGAGAGATCAACCTACACCCAGTGGCTCGCTCAGTGGATCTACATGCAATCGTATTGGCTCCAGTAATAGGCAAGTGTGTGTATCCATGCTAGAGCCTACATGTAAATCTTGCAGACAACTCTGTTTGGTCTATAAAACTCCACTATGCATCATGCTTGTGTCAGTCATCGTACGACTGACAATCCCTGCTACAAATGCTCCCATTGTAGCTGCTAGGTTGGGCCTCAACACTAGTAGGTTGTACATGAGACGCCTAAACGCTGATAGAATCTGCACAAAAGCTTGGCTATACTTGCCTCACCTGCGCTACCGGCATGTATGCATCATCATGACTTCTCATCGCGTATGGATGTGTTGATGCCGACACTGGGATGGCTATGTCCCTTTCACGCATAGGCGAAACTGTGCATCCTGGCACCAATTCATCAGTCTCTAGCATGAGCATATCAAAGAACTCCATGTCTGTCATCTCTGCTTCTGTCTCTAGGGAGCACAGTTCCTAACAACACTTGTTGTGTCTCACTAGAGCACTACCGCTCTACCTCTATCTCTACAGAGTCTACTATCACGTCTTACACAGTTAAATGCTCTGTTTTGTGAACATGGTGGAGCTCACCCATGAAGGAGACACGTCTCGTCTCTCGCTCAAAGCATGCCAACAACAAAATCGAGACCATGTTGTTTCGAACATCAGACACATGTATAGGATATACCAAGCCACTGTGGGTTACTCTGGCAATCACTAATAATCTGCAATGTATGTAGAAAGAGTGCTCTCTAAGCAATGTCTGACACCCACAATCTGGTAATTGTCTCACTGAGATCAAGCTCTGTCTCGACTGAGGAACATAACGCACATGTCGTAGACTATCGACAAACACTCAGTGTCTCAGTAAACAGATCCACAAATGGTATACATGCACTGCCAAAACCCTGGCAAACTGGCTCACTCCTGAACGAGTGACTCTATGGATGTGTACTTGTCCAAAAACACTGTAAACCTAGTACTTGCGAGCTATACCTAGCTCAAACTGTATCCGCAAATGCATACATAGCAAAAAACGCACAAAGTCGTGCTGAAACTACTCTCTGAAATGCCCCACACAATCATACGTAATTTGCATTGCAAGAAAGCGCAACCTGTGAGCAAAACTGCCTGGAATGTGGCACACTACCTCATCAATCGATAAAACACGTCGATCAAAAACCAAGTGCAAAGCACAATCAACCAACTGCGCGTGGTCGAAATCGTCGTCCGAGAGTCGCGCTCACGGGAAAAACTGCTCCGAAATGGTCCGTCGGAGCCACTATGCGTTGGTGTGTACTGTCGAAGCTCGAATCCTATGGAGACTACACCGGAGCCGGGCCGCTCCGGATGCAGGCTAGAGGAGAGCAGATGCTGCTCTCGCTCGTCTACCTCTTGGTACGTCGAAGTCAAAATGTCGAGGGATGTCTAGGATGTCCATCGGAGCCAAAACCGCTCTGGATGAGCGCATGGGATGGTAGTCGATGGTGTAGCTACTCCATAGGGGAGCCCAACTGATCCCTTGCTCTCGCTATGTCGAAGCCGAGAAAGTGTTCGATGTCACCTTCCGCCTTTGCCATCGGGCGGAAGGCGACGATGTTGTAGTCACCAAATCAATGTCGAAATCGATGGCGAGTCGATTTGAAGCCGATAAGAAAACTACCGAAAACCAAGTCGATGTCGAGCCATAGAAGAACGCCGAAGAGAAAACCGTCAATGTCGGACGTCACGAATGCGAGGGCTTACTTGTTGACGCTCACACGTGATATCTGTGTGTGCACACGACGCCGAGAGTGCATGTACCGTCGCTCGTGACCAAGAAGCTCTCTCGCTTGCTCTCTCTTTCCGCTTTCGTACCGATTGCGAGTTGTCAAAGTTCTACAATCGTCGAAGCGGGCTCTTCATCCTTGTGCTCGCTATGGAGTGTGTCTGCACACTCTTAAGAGAAAAAATGTAATTTCTCCTCTGTATTCCTCTTTGCTGAGCATTACTCAATAGTATCCTATATACATCATAAATTAATCACTTCTAAAGTGAGCCAGATATGGGCGCCGCCAGCATGGATGCTGACATTGTTGAGGAGAAAGAAAGCCTGGTCCCCAACCACAGGGACCGTTTCTCAATCTCCCACAATGCTGTTCAAGCCTTGGATTTTCAAGGCCTCACATTGCCCTTCAATTTTTCCTTGCTAATGCTCCATGGCCTTCAAGCTTGCTCAATTTCTCACGCTGCCCTAGTTGGCTCTCAATTCACTTCCTGTGAGCTCTAAATGGTGGGCTCCAATGTTTGCTTTGGCAAAGTGTGTGTGTGTGTGTGTGTGTGTGTGTGTGTGTGTGTGTTCACACACAACCTCTCCTTCCAATTCCAATTGCTTTGCTTCCAAGCTCACAGATGTGCTCAGCAGACTGGCGCGCGCGCCCCCACCCCCGCCCCCCACCCCCATTCTTTGCACACTACCTTCAATTTCTTGCTATAATTTTCTGTCTGATTTAACTACACCTTAGTAGCGCTACCACACTGTTGAAAATTCTCCTTTCGACTGCTTGGATTTTTTATTGTTGTATGGTGTGTATGTGCGTGACCTTTAGTAGCGCTACCACACTGTTGAAAATTCTCCTTTCGACTGCTTGGATTTTTGGTTGTTGTGTTGGGTGTGTGTGTGTGTGTGTGTGTGTGTGTGTACACACACGTCCATGCTCCTTGCCGCAGTTGTGTAAGAAGCTCACTCAGAGCTTCCTATCATTGGCTACTCTGTCCTGGTTTTGCAAAGCTTCCTCGCACCTTCCGCGTGGGCAACCCTCCCGTGCAAGAGATCGAATCTTGAGAGTTCTCATTGGCATCTTTGCATAAATGGAGCACTCGAGGTCTACAGATGTTGGAGGCTTTACCACCGATCCGGTTCCATGTCTGATCCAGATTTGTTGCCGCCAAGCTCAAGCTGCCATGTCGCACGCGTGTCTAGTCGTGGTGGTAGGTCTGATACCAATTGAAGAGTGTCCTGGTGCAAAATGTGTGCATTTGTTGATGGTTCCATCAGCACTAGCCTTCACCTTTTCAAGATCAACCTCTATACCATTCTGCAAGACTATATGACCCAACAAATGAGCTCAAGGTTGAGTCAACTTACACTTCTTGGGATTTAATTGACCACCTTCCTCATCATCCACCTTGGGGGTTTCTCAAATACATCAAAGAAGAGCGAATGCAGAGAGAGAGTGAGAGAAATCTCGCGTTCCCTCTGTTGTCGGCTCAACAATCGCGTATGAGTGCATGCACAGAGAGGGGGAAGCAAGCCGCCCACCGCCCTGGGAGAAGTCCACAGAGAGTTCAAGAGAGAGGGACATTTCGAGAGAGCCCACACTGCTTTGAATACCTTGAGACACGTAGCTCCTCTCACTTGTTCCTTTTTCCCTCATTACTTTGTTAGCGTAGTGGGCAATTTCAAATCCCTGGCTTGTCGTTAGCCCACATGGCTCCTCTGTAAAAACAAAAACCCAGCACTGAATAGCTCTAAAAAAAACTACGCTGTCAAAAGCTACCAAGTAAATAAAATAAAAAAAGCATTCTGCGTTGCTCTCAGGAGCAATTTGATCTTCTCCACAAGTAGTTCGCAGGTTCCCACAAGTAGCTCTACTGAAGAAATTGTTATGGCAACAGAAAGTGCTTGAGTAGCTTCCTGTCCAGAATGTCGCCTCTTGAAATGCATTGAGTGCGGAATATGCACAACAAGAACATGGCTGCTGAAAGAAGATGCCATGCATGAGACTTTCTTGGTCAATATGTATGCCAAATGTGGTGTGTTTGAGAGAGCACAAAAAGCAGTTTTCTATCCGGAATGTCGCCCCTTGGAATGCACTAATTACGGGATGTGCGCAACAAGAGAAGGGCAAGAAAGCTCTAGGTTGTTTTTAGCGGATGCAAAGCAAGTATATCTCTTCGAATTTATTCACTGCATGTGCCTTTGCGCAAGTGCTTGTAGACGGCTGGCGCATCACCATGTGGGAACGTGTTCTTAGAAGATGGGCAGTGAATCACTTAGTAATTACTAGAGTAATTACTATGGTAAACCCGAAGCATATAAATAGGGCCCATTACTTTGATATCGGGGGGCAATTGTTATCACTTGTATTAGCGCTTTGAGCTATAATTGCACTTGAGCATCAGTGGCAGTATTCTCGGCTACACTTTCTTTCTTTGTAATCATATTCACTGTAATCTCAATCATGATATATATATATTCCAGTGATACTGACTTCTCGACAGTCTTCTGAATCTGAATCTGAATCTGAACTTTATTCCAGTCTTTAAGTCTGATTCTCATTTCAGTATTCATATTTCAATCTAGTCACTGATTTCTGTCTAGTCTGCTGTCTGAACTCTTCCTACTCTAAGTAGCTGAAATTCTTCAACACTGGAATTAGCTGTCTCAAGAGATCATCTCCAATTCCATTTTGGCGATCACGGTGGCTAGAGCTGAAGCTTGTTGACTGAAAGACTCTTCTCCCAGTTGAAGTTTTCAGCAAATGGCACCAAAATCCAATCGTGGCCGGAAATCTACCAATCGTGTGGACCCCATTCCTGAGGAGTCAGGAAGAGATTCTGACCCCAAGCAAGAGAAAATGACTGACACTGAGGCTCAGGAGGAGCATAGTCAGGCTGATGAGGTGCAGGACTCACAACACTCCAGTCATTCTCGACGCAGATAGGCAGAACGAGAAGCACGAAAGGCAAAGAGTTCCAAGAGTTCTCAGTCTCGCCAGAAAGATGAGCATATCAAAGGTAGAAAGGGAAGTCACCGAACTTCTAGCAGACAAAACAGAGAGGATACTGATACTGAGACAGAGACAGAGATTGACTGGGATGCTGACACTGACAATTCCAAGAAGGTTTCCAAGCGTCAGTCTGAAGCCAAGAAGAGAACTGGCGGGATCAGTAGTAATCAAAATGATTGCACCGCTTCCCTGAAGATTTCCTTTCCCATGTTCAAAGGAGGGAAAAAGGATGATCCTAATGTTCACATACAAGCTTTTGAGCAATATGCTGAACTAAAAAACATTGATGAAGATGACTAGGGGGAATACTTTCCACAAACCTTGAAGGAAGCAGCAAGGAATTGGTATTACCATTACCCTGCATGCCAACTGAGATCATATAATAACTGAGATCATATAATAAATTACTTAAGGCCTTCAGGTTGGAATATTCTGACAATCGAGGGGATGAGGATATTCTCTGTGAATTGGATCAGATCAAACAGAGGAATTTGTCAGTCCGCAGCTATGTCCAAAAGATCAAAGAACTGACCAGACAGTTACAAGAACCGCCGTCTGAGAAGAGATTAAGGGCATGGTTTCTGAATGGGTTCAGAAGCAAGAAGCTGAGAGAACAAGAAGTACCAACCCCTACAAAGAAATTCACCGACCTGGTCCAGCGAGCATTAAAACTAGAACAGCAGGCTAAGAAAGAAAAGAGCCACAAGAAGCGAAGGACCAATAGCAGTAGTTCGTCTACTGAAGCAACCGATTCTAATGAAACATCTAGCAGCTCCGATAATCGGAAAGGAAAAATCAAAGAAAGGATCATAGACCAAGAGAATTGAAGAAATGGCTAGGCAAATTGCAGAGATTAGCCACACAAGACAGCCGGTCCGGAAGATGGAGACTTGGTGTTCAAGATGTAAATCCAAGGACCACATCTCCATGGAATGCCCACAATGTACCTACTGCAAGGCCTTTGGTCACCTATGGAATAATTGTGGCATCCGAATTCATCATTTTAAGAAAGGAAAGGATCTATGAGTGGTTGCCTACACTGAACCAGTGAAGGCAGAGCCAATCAAAGTAGCCCAAGAAGAAAGACCAGGTACCAGTGGTACTGGTCAAGGACGAGGCAGATACCAACTAGGAATGGGCAGAGGAAGAGGAAGAGGCAACTTCCAGACCAGAAGCATGAATTGCTACACCTGTGGGAAGTATGGTCATTTTGCAGCCCAATGTCCAGATGCACCGGTAACAACTGCTACTGAGGCTAAGGCACTAGAGCCAGTCCCAGTCAGAGTAGTTACCAGGAGCAAAGGAGTAATCATTGAAGAGATTCCAAACATTTCAGAAGTACCAGCCAACTCTAACAACAGCAAGTGGGCCCAACAAAGGGAAGTTTGGAAGGCCAAGGATAAGGAAAAGGTGGTAGATGAGTGGCAAGAGTAGCGGGAACTAGCAGCTAAAATCACAGAGGATTTAGCTAAGAAGCTGCCAGAGCAGCCAGAAAGTTCCGAGGCTAGAGTCATTCAGAAGATACCAGCCCAATCGACTGATAAAGATCAGTCAGTACCGGCCATGACAGAGACCATGCTGGCTGTGGTACATGGACTAGCTGGTGAGATGGAAGAGGAAGGAAAGAGTAGAAGTACTGCTAAAGAAGAATGGCAGTATGAAAACACTAGCTCTTCAAGCTCTGACAATCAGTCTGACCAGGAGCAAGAGGAAATTCAGGTGAAAATTTGTGATAGAATCGAGAAGCTGATTGTAGAGCTAGAGGATATAAGAAAGACCTTACCTGAGGTGGCCAACTTTATCAGGTAGCGTAGGAAGACTGAGGCAGAGGCCAGAACAGTAGACTTGACGGCTGTCCGGGATGATGAAGTTCCACTTATTCAGGTAGATTACAAGGTCAAGAAGCAGTGGGAACCTCTCTCAAGCGTCATACTGGATGGAGGAGCAGGAGTCAATATAATGGGAGCCCATCTTTAGCAAAAAATGGGTATCACTAACATGAAACCAACACCATTCAAAGTAAGAATGGCAGATCATCGAGTCGTACAAGCGACGGACATGATTGAAAACATGCAGATAAGAGTGGGGAGGAAAAAAATCAAAACTAGTTTCCTAGTTTTGGATGTCCAGGAAGCATATGGAATGCTATTAGGCCGCCCATGGTTAAGAACAGTACATGTTGTTCATGACTATGCCAACCAGACCTTAATCATAGAAGGGGCCAGTGGCAGAATCAAAATCCAGACCAACAACACCAGGAGCTGGAAAAAGGAACTGAGGCCGAAGGAGTTGTGTCAGAAATACCGAGCTAAGAAAATTGAGCGAATGCTAGTGGCAATGAACATCTTTCCTTTGGCAGAAATTGATTTGAATGCAGTCCTAATAAACAAAGAACAAGCTGACAAGCAGAAGAGACAATTCCCTGATCAGTTTACTAAAGTCAATACAGGGGAAAGAACCATTCAGCTAACTGGAAGAATGGAGGAACCAGCGGATACTGGCAAAATAGAAGAATCAGTATGTTCTGAAGAGTATCCACTAAATCACAATAATGATTCAGAGATGAATGGACCTTCTTGGCACTACACTGAAGATTCGACCAAACGAAAAGGAGGAGGGCCAAATTGGTTGCTTCCAGATGATCAAGAAGTGGAGGAGTGGAACCTGGGATCAGAGAAAAATCCCAGAATGATCAAAGTCAACAAGAACCTGAAACCGGCAATGAAGGAAAAGGCAAGGAAAATGTTCCAGAACTATAAAGATGTATTTGCCTGGGAACATACAGATTTGAAGAGAGTAGTTCCTGAAGTCTGTCAGCACCGAATACCACTGAAACCAGAAGCTAGGCCAGTCAGATTGCAAAGATACCGGATGAACCCCAACTATGCAAAGAAGGTCAAGGAGGAGATTGATAATCTTCTCAAAGCTGGGTTCATTACGGAGGTAGCAAGTAGTGATTGGTTATTTCCAATAGTCATCATTCCTAAGAAGAATGGGAAATTAAGGGTTTGTGTCGACTATAGGAAACTAAATGCCCATACCATCAAGGATCCGTTTCCCTTACCTTTTACTGATATGTTGCTTGATGAGATCGTAGGATATGAGATGTATAGCTTCATGGATGGTTATAGCGGCTATAACCAGTTACAGATTTCTCTGGAAGATAGGGCCAAGACCACTTTCATCACTAAGTGGGGAGCATTCATGTATCTGGTGATGCCTTTTGGCCTGTGCAATGCACCAACTACTTTTCAGCGGTGTATGATGGAGATGTTTAATGAATTTCTTCATCGGTTCCTCGCCATTTTCATGGATAACTTCACTGTCTATTCAGCTGAGGAACAACACCTTCTATTCCTAGAGATGGTTTTTAAACGCTGTCAGGAGAAAAGGATTTGCTTGAATCCATTTAAATCAGTATTTCTCGTTTGGAAGGGAAAACTACTGGGACATGTGGTTTCCCGCATTGGAATAGAAATGGCCAATGACAAAATACAATGTGTCCAGCAAGCTAAAGCTCCTAGAACTGCTTCTGAGTTGAGTTCTTTCTTGGGGTATGAATTTTTATAGAAGATTTGTACACAAATTTGCTTCTCAAGCAGTACCACTATATGAGCTTACAAAGAAGATCAGTAAGTTCAATTGGACTGCTGAATGTGAGGAGAGTTTCCAGAATTTGAAAAAAGCCATTACCAGCAAACCAGTCCTCAGGCAGCCGAATTGGGATATTATTTTTTATGTACACGTAGATGCTTCAGGATTGGCAATGGGGGCAATATTAGCTCAGCCAGATGGCAGGACAGACTATCCGGTCTATTTTGCTAGTCGGAGATTCAGTCAGGCTGAACAAGGCTATACGACTACTGAAAGAGAAGCCCTCGGAATGGTTTTTAGCGCTATAAAGTTCAGGCATTACCTATTGGGGAAGTTATTCCATTTTTATGTAAATCATCAAGCTCTTCTGTTTCTGATTAACAAAGTCATTATTCAAGGCAGGCTGATAAGATGGATGATGTTTCTTATAGAATTTGAATTCAGAATTTTCCATAAGCCTGGCCGAAACCACTGTGGAGCTGACTTCCTTTCCAGAAGTACAGAAGGATATTCAGAATCACCTCTGAGAGATGAACCAGTGGATGCTGATTTATTTCAGTTAGAAGTAGAAGAATCAGTGGATCCTGAATGGTATGATATTTATCAATTCCTTTCCCAAGGTGCCTTTCCAGAAGATTGGAAACAGAATCAGAAGAAGGCTCTGATCATAAAAAGCCTGAAATATACCATCATTGGGGGAGTACTTTATCGATTGGGTGTGGATGGTATACTTCGGATGTGTTCCAATGGAGGGAAGAATGCAAGTTATCTCAGAGGCACATAATGGAGAGTCTAGTGGACACTTTTCCAACGAAGTAACCTACAAGAAGATTCGGCAAGCATGTCTGTGGTGGCAAACAATGATTGCTGATGTGAGAAGCTTTTGTAAAACTTGTGATATATGCCAGAGAATGGGCCGACCAATAGCTGCAAACCATTGGGAGTATTCATGAAATGGGGATTGGATTTTATGGGACCTTTTAAGAAGGTGACTCCCAGGAAGAACAAGTACATCGTGATGGCTACTTGTTATGTTACAAAGTGGGTTGAAGCTAAGGCTCTTCCTAAAAACACAGCCAAGTCAACTGCAAGATTTCTGTTTGAGAATATTGTCTGTCGATATGGATGTCCAGTGAAAATTGTGACCGATCAAGGGACACATTTCATCAATGATACTATGGAAATCCTATTGGATATGCTTTCAGTCAAGCATCAGAAATCTACTCCTTACTATCCCAGATGCAATGGATAGGCTGAAAGTAGCAATAAGACAATTAAGACTATTCTCACTAAGGTGGTACAAAAGAAACCAGACCAGTGGGATTTGAAGCTTCAGACTGCTCTCTGGGCTTATAGGACAGCTTATAAGGTAACTACTGGAATGACACCATTCAGAATGGTGTATGGCACTGAAGCTGTGGTTCCTATGGAGTTTATAATCCCCAGTCTGAGAATGGCTGTAAAGTATGGACTAGACTTCAACCATAATCTTAAGAAAAGACTGGATGAACTGATGCAGTTAGATGAACTCAGGCAAAGATCTATATTGGAACAGGAAATTGTTCAACAAAGAAGGAAGCACTGGCATGATCGCCGAATTAAAGTCCAAGAATTCCAGAAAGGAGACTTAGTGCTTCTATATCAATCAAGACTGGGTCCAAAGAAGCCGAATTTGAAGATTGCCTTGGCAGGACCTTTTGAGGTTGATTGGGTCTTCTCCAATGGCACAGTCAGATTAAAAGACTTATCGGGACTGATGTTGCCGGGAGTATATAATGGAGCAAAGATCAAACTTTATTACTCAGAGACCAGAGAAACTGGGTTAGAAGAAGTCACTAAGGAACTGGAGGTTGTTGATCAAGAGATACCAGAGTCAGATATTTTTGGTCTTTTCCATGTGCAACCAGTTCCAGCTTCAGAACCAGTACCTGAAGAATCAGATCAGGCTGATTTAAGAACCAGTACCGGGTGAAAGCATGTTAACCTGTCGCGCTTTTTGTGCTAGTTAGCAGTTTCAAGTTAGCACATCTTCGAAAAGTTGGGCGTCCGGTAAATTTTTTACAAATAATATCAAAATTTGTCGGAGGTTGTACATTTGGATTCCTTGTTTCAAGTGCTTTCTATTGATATATCATATGTCATAGATCTTAGAGATGTAGCTCAAGTTATTGTACTAGTTAACATATGTCAAAATTGTGCTAGTTAGCATTGTCCGGGACATGAAAAAGCATGACAGGTTAACATGCTTTCACCCTACCAATATGGTCCAGCCAGAGTGGGAATAAGTTCAAAACCAGTATGAACACATTTTTCAAATTTTAAGTGGCCAACGGTCAAATGGTATGCCAGTGATAATTATTACAAGGATGGGTTGCAGTCTTGTCCAATGCATGTTTGCCACGTCAGCAACGACGCACACAAGTCTAGGTGCGGCAAGTGGTGGAGCTTTTATGGCGCGAACACGTATAACAGTCAGGAGAGTTATCATTTTTCCTCATAAATCTCCTGCGCGACGTTTTCCTCCTGTCAACCATTCGCCATCGCCAAGCTCCGAGGTTTCTTCACTACAGCCGCAAACTTCAACCTCTGACGAGACAGCTGACTGTCAGACAACCTTACTAGCGACACCAGGCAACGGCTTTAACACAAGTAAGTCCTCTTCGCCTTCGTCTGTTTCATCGTCATCGACCTCACAGTGTATGGGTAGAAGGAAACGTTCAGAGAAGATGCAGGAAACTCTTGAAGAAACCCAGGCTATTGTTGCAAAGGCAAAGGAAAGCCTTCCTGTTTTTCCATACAGTAAAATCCAACGATATGTCTTTACTGATCATGCAATGACTCTGCTACAACTCTGGGATCTGCGAGTTGTATTGCAAGCGACAAGGATTGCTTTTGATGCAGGGATCATCAAGCAAGTTCTTAATTCCTTTGATGCAGAAAACAGCAGTGCTATGATAAGTAATAGGAGGGTGTAAGTGACACCAGAAGCCATTGCATTTGCATTTCGGATGCCCAATGAGCCTAAACCATCGGTGGCAACTACGCAGCAAATAAGTATTGCTCTAAAGGAGGATGAAGCAGCTCGAAAGAAGCGCAAGGCAAGTGCTCAAGGAGTTCCAGTAGCAGGACTGGAAGCCTCCGCTACTTACAGGTTTGTAGCCGAAGCAGTCAGTCTTAAGAATAACCCAACTTATGTGTCAGAAAAATTATTTTCTATGCTGTTGGCCAAGATACTGGATCCACAAGTCCATATCAACCTGTGTCAAATACTCTCGCATAATGTACTTCAACAGACTGCCAAGTTGAAATCTCAAACTGTTTTCAAGGCATGGTATGTCTGGAAATTTCTGTATTGGGCTACTGCTACAGATGTTAATGAGCAGGTAAAGCTGGCTTGGAGTGAGCAGCCTATTTCTGAACCTAAGAAAATTGAACTGTCCTCAAACGACGAGGAAACGGACAGTCAAACAATTTCCAATGACCTGAAAAGGAAAGCTACTACAGAGGAAGCTAGTAGTTCAAAGAAACCAAGAATTACACTGACCAAAAGCAGTGAATTCTTGAAGCAAATCGAAAGCCAAGTAAAGGCAGCGAGCATTGAGACAACTGTACTTGATTAGACAGTTGTCAAACATACAGTTGCTACTAGTGCTACTGGGAAAGATCAGATAAAGCCAGTCACTGAGGCAAAGGTACCAGACCAATCAGGGGACAAAGGCAAGAATCAACTGGATAAGGGGAAAGGTCCAGCTTTCTCAACTATGTCACAAACAGTTCCTGTCATTTCTCAAAACCCTCTGCAACTGGTTAAAAAGGATAAGTTATAGCAAATGCAAACTCAGAAATTGAGAGGGCATCTCTTACTCACCAAAACTGATTATGCATCTCTACCTTATGTGGCTCCTGTGGCAATATATGAACCAATTGATTCTGATCCAACAACGGTCAAAGACAGATGTTCAGTACTGATACAGTCCTCTTGGAATACCATTGTCAACTGTATGGGACAATTGGTGGAGGCTGTTGGATCAGAAGATGAAGTTAAAAAACTTAAAGCTGACTTGGCAGAAGCACAACATCAGATTGCCACACTCCAGAAAGCCCAGGAAGTGCAGAACATACAACACAAGGTATTGGAAGCTCAATCAGAAAGAGCTCAGGAGTTGTTGAACAAAAAGTTAGCTAAAGCTGAGTCTGAAATTATGATCATAAAGAGTCAAAGGAATGAAGCATCGAGAGCTGCCGAGCGAGCTGAAATGGGGCTCAGAACGAAGCGGGCAGAATTTAGAAAGCTGCTATTACACTATACAGCTCTGAAGCGTTCGCTGACGGACAGATACATCTACAATAGCTTGTCTGAAATCTTGAACCCCGCAGGCAATGCTGTTTTTGATTTTGAAAATTCAAAGTCAAGTCTGCAAAGTGATTTACAGGACAAGGTGAGTGAGTTCAACAATGCTTTGATGAACCAAGCCATCATGGATTATATTGAGCAGCAGACATCCCCAGAGGAGGATGAAGAAGAAGAAGAAGATGAAGCTGATAAGGAGGAGGATGATCAAGAAGCCGGGCATACACAGGATGATGATGATGCTCCACCACCATCTCCACCCCCAGGACCTGGTACTGGTGGGACACGGCCAGATGAAGGAGGCCAGTCACAGCCAGACCAACCAGACCAGACTGAGGAACAGCAGGAAAGACAGGAAACAGAACAACAGTCGGTCATCAGCAGACTGAAGAACAGTAGCCCAGTAACACTGGAGATGGGCCAACTAATCAGTCCCATCACAACAGAGAGGCTAAAGGAAAAATGAAGGTTAAGGATGAAGGACCAGTGAATGATCATCAACATTCATTGCAGCTCATTACCTTGAATAAGCAGCTGAGACATCAACAAGACTCCATCACCAGACAGTATCTGGAGGATGATGCTCTATGGACTGATTTAGAAAGGTTCCAAAGATTATATGTGGGAGCCAGGGAAATGGTGGAACATTGGAAATCTGCTGCTTTCCATGATAAAGAAGCCTGCAAACTACCTGCGCATCCCAATACAGTTCAGCTGTTGGAACGAGTTCCAGAATGGATACTCAATGCTGATGAGAAAGTGGTAAACCCGCACTGGCAAAGACAATCTACTGCAGATTGTCACTCTTTAGCTCTAGAACTGGAACTTCTGCTGGGTAACAAACCAACTTACCGCTCGCTGTATGAAGGATGTTAGGGTCCAACTTAGGGATGTTCTGGTACAACTGCAAACTGCCAGAGGTGTTTTGGACCAGAGAGTGAAAGCTATCCCGAAGGACCAGACAACCACTAGCAGAGGACCCCAAAGGCGAATGTCAGTAGGAGCACAGGCAACTGCTCTCCGAACCCTATTCCAGCTAGTAAGAATTACTAGGAAGATGATGCAACAAGAGAACCAGGCAGTTCTGAATTTCCTAGAATTTGTGCCTGATTCTCCAGTTCTCTTGTATGCTGTTCCAGCAAGCGAAACTGAGTTGCCAAGATTTTTTCTATCGCTGTATCCTCAACATCAAGAACCAGTTGATCGACTCACATATTTCAAAATAACTGATGAGCTTAGGGATTGGTATGAGCGATCAACTGTGGAATGGAAGACTTGGCAGACATTGCTCAATGATGCTCTTCAAATCAATGACATCCAGGCAATGAAGGAAGAGCTACACAGGATTCAGCTATGTATGGGCCAGTGGAAGATTCAGGTCAGAGGATTGACTAAGATTACTAATCAGCTACTACAGCTCACGGTCGAATCTTCCAAACTGCCTAAGAAAGACATTGCAGCAAAGCCGGGTTTGGCACCGCAGTACAGGGAGATGGCTGAGATTCTTTTCGAAGCTCGCGTCAAAACCAATCAGCCTCTTCCCGAAGGATGGATCCATATTGCTTCGCATTGTCATAAACTGGCCATAACCAGATTGAGCAAGGGCAGGTGTACACTCTATGATCCTGACACCAAAACATATCATTCTCTCACACCTTATGAGGTAGAGATGACCACAGACCGGAGGGATTAGCTTGAGCAGGAGGCCATTTACCGACTGATTCAGAAGGAGAATGCTGATGCTGGGACTTCTCAGGCACCAACACGGTCAAAGAGCAAGGGCAAAAGGAAGACGGTCCAATGGAAGGATACTGGGTAGTTCTATCTCAGAATTCAGGGGCAACTTTTCTTCTCAGCAGAGGCACGGAGAGATGACAGCTCCACCTTGGCCTTTTGAGCTGCCTCTCGAAAAGATAGTGCTCTTTTCTAGAGCTCTGCATCCTTCACCATCTTCTCAATGTCAGACTCTGACAATCCACCAGAAGATGGATTGTCAGCATCAAAACCAGATGATGGATTTTTCAATTCCACATCAGAACCAGACAATGGATTTTTCAGAAATTTTGGAATCTTACCAAAATTCAAGAAAGAAGGGAAGGATGTAGACGACTGGCGCGTCACCATGTGGGAACGTGTTCTTAGAAGATGGGCAGTGAATCACTTAGTAATTACTACGGTAAACCCGAAGCATATAAATAAGGCCCATTACTTTGATATCGGGGGGCAATTGTTATCACTTGTATTAGCGCTTTGAGCTATAATTGCACTTGAGCATCAGTGGCAGTATTCTCGGCTACACTTTCTTTCTCTGTAATCATATTCATTGTAATCTCAATCATGATATATATATATATTCCAGTGATACTGACTTCTCGACAGTCTTCTGAATCTGAATCTGAACTTTATTCCAGTCTTTAAGTCTGATTCTCATTTCAGTATTCATATTTCAGTCTAGTCACTGATTTCTGTCTAGTCTGCTATCTGAACTCTTCCTTCTCTAAGTAGCTGAAATTCTTCAACACTGGAATTAGCTGTCTCAAGAGATGAGCTCCAATTCCAGTGCTCGAGGAGCTTTGTGTCCTGAGTGTGGACTCTTGGAATGCACTGATCGAATGATTTGCTCCACAAAAGCAGGGCCAACAAGCTCTATTCTGTTTTTATCAAATGCAAAGCGAGGGCCTCTCTCTAGATGCAATCATATATGCATGCATGAAGGCATGTCCAGAATGTTGCCTCTTGAAATGCATTGATTACGGGATGTGCCCAACAAGAACATGGCTATTGATATAAGATGCCATGCTTGGGACTGTCTTGGACGATATGTATGCCAAATGTGGTGTGCTTGAGAGAGCCCAAAAAGTGCTAGAGCAGTTTTCAGTCCGGACTGTCACTCCTTAGAATGCACTGATTGCGGGATGTGCGCAACAAGAGCAGGGCAAGAAAGCTCTAGGTTGTTTTTTGCGGATGCAAAGCAAGTATATCTCTCAGAATTTAGTCAAGGCATGTGGCTCTACGCAAGTGTTTGAGGAGCTTCATGTCCTGAGTGTGTACTCTTGGAATGCGCTGATCGAATGATTTGCTCCACAAGGGCAGGGCCAGCAAGCTCTGTTCTGTTTTTAGTAGATGCGAAGCGAGGGCCTCTCTCCATATGCAATCATGTATGCATGCATGAAGGCATGTCCAGAATGTTGCCTCTTGAAATGCCCATTGATTACGGGATGTACACAACAAGAACATGGCTGCTGAAAGAAGATGCCATGCTTGGGACTGTCTTGGTCAATATGTATACCAAATATGGTGTGCTTGAGAGAGCACAAAAAGTGCTAGAGAAGTTTTCTGTCCAGAATATCGCCCCTTGGAATGCACTAATTGCCAACAAGAGCAGGGCAAGAAATCTCTAGGTTGTTTTCAGCGGATGCAAAGCAAGTATATCTCTCCAAATTCAGTCACCTATACTTTCGTCTTGAAGGCATGTGGCTCTATGCAAGTGCTCGAGGAGCTTCATGTCATGAGTGTGGACTCTTGGAATGCGTTGATTGCATGATTTGCTCCACAAGAGCAGGGCGAGAAAGCTCTATTTTGTTTTTAGCATATGCGAAGCAAGGGCCTCTCTCCAGATGCAATCATGTATGCATGCATGAAGCCATGTAGCTCTACACAAGCTTGTATTGGCACAAACATTCACAATTATATTGTTAGTGAGAGGCTGTTGGATGCAAAGAGAGGGCCTCACAAAACGTGCCTGAGGAGCTTCCTATCTCAATGGCACGCAGGGTCTCTCCAGATGCAATCACCTATGCCTATGCAGGCATCTCGAAGGCATGCTGGACAATAGATGCAATCGTAGGCAGGCAGGGTCTCTCTCCCGAATGCCATCTCTTGGAGTGCATTGATTGCGGGATACACGCAATAGGAGCAGGGCCAGAAAGCTCTCGGTTATTTTCAACTGATGCAAAGAGGGGGCCTCTCTCCAGATGCAATCACATACGCATGCATCTTGAAGGCATGTGGTTGTACGCAAGATGTCGATATGGGATTGAAATTCTCTTTAATAGTGGTTGTTGCAAAAAATTTCCGTACTTGGCAATGCCTTGGTCGATATGTATGGCAAATGTGGTGTGGGATGTTGTCTCTTGGAACATTATGACTGCAGCATATGCCCGACATGGGTCGCGCCGGAAGCTGTCCGCTGTTGATATGGGCTTGAAAATTCACTCTCATATTGTTAGTCAAGGGCTGTTGCAAGACATTATCGTGCTTGGCAATGCCTTGGTCGATACGTATGCTAAATGTGGTGCACTTCAGAAAGCACAAAGCATGCCTGAGGAGCTTCATGTTCGGAAAGTAGCTCTATTGAAGAAGCTGTTATGGGCACAGAAAGTGCTTGAGCAGCTTCCTCTCCGGAATGTCGCCTCTTGAAATGCATTGATCGCGGAATGTGCACAACAAGAACATGGCTGTTGAAAGAAGATGCCACGCATGGGACTGTCTTGGTCAATATGTATGCCAAATGTGGTGTGTTTGAGAGAGCACAAAAAGTGCTAGAGCAGTTTTCTATCCGGAAAGTTGCCCCTTGGAATGCACTGATTGCAAGATGTGCGCAACAAGAGCAGGGCAAGAAAGCTGTAGGTTGTTTTTAGTAGATGCAAAGCAAAGTATATCTCTCCGAATTCATTCACCGCATGTGGCCCTTGCGCAAGTGCTCGAGGAGCTTTGTGTCCTAAGTGTCGACTCTTAGAATGTGCTGATTGCATGATTTTCTCCACAAGGGCAGGGCCAGCAAGCTCTATTATGTTTTCAGCAGATGTGAAGCGAGGGCGTCTCTCTAGATGCAATCACATACACATGCATGAAGGTATGTAGCTCCACGCAACAAGCTGATATGGGCACAAGAGGTGCTCGAGGAGCTTTGTGTCCTGAGTGTGGACTCTTAGAATGTGCTGATTGCATGATTTGCTCCACAAGGGCAGGGCCAGCAAGCTCTATTCTGTTTTCAGCAGATGTGAAGCGAGGGCCTCTCTCCAAATGCAATCACGTACACATGCATGAAGGGATGTAGCTCCACGCAAGAAGCTGATATGGGCACAAGAGGTGCTCGAGGAGCTTTGTGTCCTGAGTATGGACTCTTAGAATGTGTTGATTGCATGATTTGCTCCACAAGGGTAGGGCCAGCAAGCTCTATTCCGTTTTCAGCAGATGTGAAGCGAGGGCCTCTCTCCAGATGCAATCACGTACACATGCATGAAGGCATGTAGCTCCACGCAAGAAGCTGATATGGGCACAAGAGGCGCTTGAGGAGCCTCCTGTCCAAAATGTTGCCTCTTGAAATGGATTGATTACAGATTGTGCAGAATAGGAAAATGGCTATTGAAATAAAATGCCATGCTTGGGACTGTCTTAGTTGATATGTACGCCAAATGTGGTGTGCTTGAGAGAGCACAAAAAAGCTAGAGCAATTTTCTGTCCGAAATGTCGCCCCTTGGAATGCACTGATTGCGGGATGTGCGCAACAAGAGCAGGGCAAGAAATATCTAGGTTGTTTTTAGCGGATGCAAAGCAAGTATATCTCTTCAAATTTAGTCAAGGCATGTGGCTCTATGCAAGTGTTCGAGGAGCTTCATGTCTTGAGTGTGGACTGTTGGAATGCGTTGATCAAATGATTTGCTCCATAAGGACAGGGTCAGCAAGCTCTATTCTGTTTTTAGCAGATGCGAAGCGAGCCTCTCTCTAGATGCAATCATGTATGCATGCATGAAGGCATGTCCAGAATGTTGCTCTTGAAATGCATTGATTACGAGATGTGCCCAACAAGAAGATGGCTGTTGAAATAAGATGCCATGCTTGGGACTGTCTTGGTCGATATGTATGCCAAATGTGGTGTGCTTGAGACAGCCCAAAAAGTGCTAGAGCAGTTTTCAGTCCAGACTGTCGCCCCTTGTATTGCACTGATTGCGGGATATGCGCAATAAGAGCAGGGCAAGAAAGCTCTAGGTTGTTTTTTGCGGATGCAAAGCAAGTATATCTCTCCAAATTTAGTCAAGGCATGTGGCTCTATGAAAGTGTTCGAGGAGCTTCATGTCCTGAGTGTGTACTCTTGGAATGTGCTGATCGAATGATTTGCTCCACAAGGGCAGGGCCAACAAGCTCTATTCTGTTTTTAGTAGATGCAAAGCGATGACCTCTCTGCAGATGCAATCATTTAATCATGTATGAAGGCATGTCCGGAATGTTGCCTCTTGAAATGCCCATTGATTACGGGATGTACACACCAAGAACATGGCTGCTGATAGAAGATGCCATGCTTGGGACTGTCTTGGTCAATATGTATGCCAAATATGGTGTGCTTGAGAGAGCACAAAAAGTGCTAGAGAAGTTTTCTGTCCAGAATATCGCCCCTTGGAATGCACTGATTGCGGGATGTGCGCAACAAGAGTAGGGCAAGAAAGCTCTAGGTTGTTTTCAATGGATGCAAAGCAAGTATATCTCTCCAAATTCAGTCACCTATACTTTCGTCTTGAAGGCATGTGGCTCTACGCAAGTGCTCGAGGAGCTTCATGTCATGAGTGTGGACTCTTGGAATGAGTTGATTGCATGACTTTCTCCACAAGGGCAAGGCGAGAAAGCTCTATTTTGTTTTTAGCAGATGCGAAGCAAGGGCCTCTCTCCAGATGCAATCATGTATGCATGCATGAAGCCATGTAGCTCTACACAACCATGTATTGGCACAAAAATTCACAATTATATTGTTAGTGAGAGGCTGTTGGATGCAAAGAGAGGGCCTCACAAAACGTGCCTGAGGAGCTTCCTATCTCAATGGCAAGCAGGGTCTCTCCAGATGCAATCACCTACGCCTATGCAGGCATCTCGAAGGAATGCGGGACAACAGATGCAATCGCAGGCAGGGTCTCTCTCCCGAATGCCGTCTCTTGGAGTGCATTGATTGCGGGATACACGCAATAGGAGCAGGGCTAGAAAGCTCTCGGTTGTTTTCAGCAGATGCACAAAGGGGGCCTCTCTCCAGATGCAATCACACACGCATGCATCTTGAAGGCATGTGGCTGTACGCAAGATGTTGATATGGGCTTGAAAATTCTCTTTAATAGTGGCTGTTGCAAAAAATTGTCGTGCTTGGCAATGCCTTGGTCGATATGTGTGGCAAATGTGGTGCGGAAAGTTGTCTCTTGGAACATTATGACTGCAGCATATGCCCGACATGGGTCGCGCCGGAAGCTGTCCGCTGTTGATATGGGCTTGAAAATTCACTCTCATATTGTTAGTCAAGGGCTGTTGCAAGACATTGTCGTGCTTGGCAATGCCTTGGTCGATACGTATGCTAAATGTGGTGCATTTCAGAAAGCACAAAGCGTGCCTAAGGACCTTCATGTCCGGAAAGTAGCTCTATTGAAGAAGCTGTTATGGGCACAAAAAGTGCTTGAGTAGCTTCCTGTCCGGAATGTCGCCTCTTGAAATGCATTGATCCCGGAATGTGCACAACAAGAACATGGTTGTTGAAAGAAGATGCCATGCATGGGACTATCTTGGTCAATATGTATGCCAAATGTGGTGTGTTTGACAGAGCACAAAAAGTGCTAGAGCAGTTTTCTATCCGGAATGTCGCCCCTTGGAATGCAGTGATTGCGGGATGTGCGCAACAAGAGCACGGCAAGAAAGCTATAGGTTGTTTTTAGCGGATGCAAAGCAAATTATATCTCTTCGAATTCATTCACCGCATGTGGCTTTGCGCAAGTGCTCGAGGAGCTTTGTGTCTTGAGTGTGGACTCTTAGAATATGCTGATTGCATGATTTGCTCCACAAGGGCAGGGCCAGCAAGCTCTATTCTGTTTCCAGCAGATTTGAAGTGAGGGCCTCTCCCCAGATGCAATCACATACACATGCATGAAGGCATGTAGCTCCATGCAAGAAGCTGATATGGGCACAAGAGGTGCTTGAGGAGCATCCTGTCCAAAATGTCGCCTCTTGAAATGGATTGATTACAGGTTGTGTAGAATAGGAACATGGCTATTGAAAGAAAATGCCATGCTTGGGACTGTCTTAGTTGATATGTACGCCAAATGTGGTGTGCTTGAGAGAGCACAAAAAAAGCTAGAGCAGTTTTCTGTCCGGAATGTCGCCCCTAGAAATGCACTGATTGTGGGATGTGCGCAACAAGAGCAGGGCAAGAAATCTCTAGGTTGTTTTTAGCGGATACAAAGCAAGTATATCTCTCCAAATTTAGTCAAGGCATGTGGCTCTATGCAAGTGTTCGAGGAGCTTCATGTCTTGAGTGTGGACTCTTGGAATGCGCTGATCGAATGATTTGCTCCACAAGGACAGGGCCAACAAGCTCTATTCTGTTTTTAGCAGATGCGAAGCAAGGGCCTCTCTCTAGATGCAATCATGTATGCATGCATGAAGGCATATCCAAAATGTTGCTTCTTGAAATGCATTGATTACGGGATGTGCCCAACAAGAAGATGGTTGTTGAAATAAGATGCCATGCTTGTGACTGTCTTGGTCGATATGTATGCGAAATGTGGTGTGCTTGAGAGAGCACAAAAAGTGCTACAATTTTTTGTCCAGACTGTTGCCCCTTGGAACGCATTGATTGCGAGATGTGCGCAACAAGAGCAAGGCAAGAAAGCTGTAGGTTGTTTTTAGTGGATGCAAAGCAAGTCTATCTCTCCAAAGTTAGTCAAGGCATGTGGCTCTACACAAGTGTTCGAGGAGGTTCATGTCCTAAGTGTGGACTCTTGAAATGCTCCGATCGAATGATTTGCTCCACAAGGGCAAGGCCAACAACCTCTATTCTGTTTTTAGTAGATGCGAAGCGAGGGCCTCTCTCCAGATGCAATATGTATGCATGCATGAAGGCATGTCCGGAATGTTGCCTCTTAAAATGCCCATTGATTTCGGGATGTACACAACAAGAACATGGCTGTTGAAAGAAATGCCATGCTTGGGACTGTCTTGGTCAATAAGTGTGCCAAATATGGTGTGCTTGAGAGAGCACAAAAAGTGCTAGAGAAGTTTTCTGTCCAGAATGTCGCCCCTTGGAATGCACAGATTGCGGGATGTGCGCAACAAGAGCAGGGCAAGAAAGCTCTAGTTTGTTTTCAACGGATGCAAAGCAAGTATATCTCTCCAAATTCAATCACCTATACTTTGCTCTTGAAGGCATGTGGCTCTACGCAAGTGCTCGAGGAGCTTCATGTCATGAGTGGACTCTTGGAATGCGTTGTTTGCATGATTTGCTCCACAAGGGTGGGGCCAAAAAGCTCTATTTTGTTTTTAGCAGATGCGAAGCAAGGGCCTCTCTCCAGATGCAATCATGTATGCATGCATGAAGCCATGCAGCTCTGCACAAGCTTGTATTGGCACAATAATTCACAATTATTTTGCTAGTGAGGCTGTTGGATGCAAAGAGAGGGCCTCACAAAACGTGCCTGAGGAGCTTCTTGTCTCAATGGCAGACAAGGTCTCTCCAGATGCAATCACCTATGCCTATACAAGCATCTCGAAGGCATGTGGGACAACAAATGCAATTGCAGACAGGGTCTCTTTCCCAAATGTTGTCTCTTGGAGCGCATTGATTACGGGATACACACAACAAGAGCAGGCCCAAAAAGGCCTCTTTTGTTTTCAACAGATGTAGAGAGGGGACCTCTCTCCAAATGCAATCACACACATATGCATCTTGAAGGCATGTGGCAAGAAGGGTCTCTATCGAGATGCAATCAACTACGCTTACACAAGAATCTAGAAGGCATGCAAGTCAACAGATGCAATCACGTACGCAACCATAGATATCATAATTCCCGATATGATCGCTACGTTTGTTGGGGATACAATTTCATGCTTGGTGGTGGTTTGATTGATATGTATACAAAATGTGGTGTCCTCACAATAGCACAAAACTTCTTGAAGGGTATCCTTCCTAGGGTGTCGTCTTTTGTAGCGAGTTAAGTGCAAGAGATGCCCAACATCATTGATGCAAAGAAGTCCATTGGCGATGGACATTCAATCCTACGATGAGTAAGCATTATCGTTTTTTGATTTTTGACACTAAGAACGCAATTAATGAACGCATTGAAAATTGCACGCTGTCGTAAGAATGGCACATTCTTTTGTATTATAAAAATTTGAGAAGATTGTGCAAACTCTCCCATGTAAGGAGATTTGCATGTTTTCTTTGTTTTGAAACATAAAAATGAAACAACAAACAATAACATTAACATTTTGTATAATCATGAACATTGAGCTTGACATTACATTTAACACTCCTTGTGGTTTTTGGCGAGGTATTTCTCTGAAGTATTACGTTCAATAATCAATTTTTGTGGAGGTACACCATTGAACCACGAAGATTGGTATCCCAAACGCTCTCAAATAAAAAAATCTAACACTCTTTCATGAAATCTCTCTTCTCTCTCTCTCTATCTCTATCTCTGTTTCCAATGTTTTGTTCGATGTCAATTCGATGGAACATAGCTAACGAAGCACTCTAGTTTGCCACTTCCATTCAGTGCTCAAAAAAAACATTTTTCCAAAAACTTGACAAACCTACATATTTGAAACAACAAAGGTAAATTGACAAAATTTGAAGGTTGTAACATTGAATTACACTAATTTTTTTCAAAATTTTGTAGGTTTTATCCCCTTCAAATATAAAATTTAGAGGTAAATTTTAAAATTTGTAGGTGGGATTACACTAAAGCTAGGTTTCTTTCGAGCGCTGCTACCATTTCAACTTTCGAGCATCATCGATAGATTCTACCTTTTACTACTTTTGTAGAATCGTCCACATATTTACCACATACTGTTTCTTGTTGTGTAATTTTTGATATCCTCCCTTACCCTCTCCTCGTCTAAAGTCCACGTCAGCCCTCCACCACCATCGCCTTTGCCCTCACCGTCGACCGCGCGCGCGCGAGAGCGAGAGAGAGAGAGAGAGAGAGAGAGAGAGAGAGGTCTGCCTGCTTTACCTTAAATAGCGTGCACGTTGGCAACTTGGCCCCCCTCGTGAATTCCCAAAGCCACATGCATTCCATCAGCTACTAGAGCCATGTATGGCTTTTTTCCGCCCTTAGTCCAACTCCTGTGTCCAGTTGAGTTTTCAGGGTACCACCCAACCAAGATCCCCTGTTTGGATTTTAGATAGCAATGGCTTCCTTGTTGACATCATACCTCCCGGTGTACTTACATTGATCTCCTGAACCCTGCAGTGCAAACAAGAGGCATCACTGCCAAGACTGCGAAAGACAGTAACATCATAGACAAAATGGAAATAAAGAGATACAACTGATTGTAGCTGATGCTCGACTGCACTAGGCTGACACACAGCTGGGGCATTGGGGGCCTATCGCCTTTATAGCAGTCCAAGTAAAAGAGCAAGAACTTAAGGCTATCTAGTTGAACCGATAAGGAAATTGCCTAACAGCAAACTAGCTACCCAGGGTTCTTGTAGAGACCCTCTTTTACGCCTCTTCTTTGGGACCCTTGTTGTACAGCCGATGCTGCTACCAGCTCATGTGGCGATGACTCGACAGCAGACCGACGTGTTGCATCTCCCCACACTTGCACCTTTAACAAGGATACAAAAGGAGTCATTCTACTTGTTTTATCCCTGACATCAGAGTAGTAAATGCATTGACATTTAGTCACTACCTGCCACAAGAAACAGTAGAGCCATACCAGCCTGGCTGAATGCACTGTCTCTGAGTAAGAACCCTCGAGTATAGGCTAAGCTTATTGTACACAACCAAGCAGCATTCCCATTAAACTGAAAGATTAACTTGTAGACTTGCCCAATACACTGGTCAATAACTCAAGAGGTTAGAGATATGTGTAAAAAACTGCCATGATAGCAGTTTTAACTGACGCATTTTGATGACAAAGCGCTATAGATACAACGCCTAGACATGCTAATCGAACCCGCTGATCTTATAGGACTCGTGTGAATTGCCTGCTCAAATGGAACTCCCGCATCTCGAAGTCAGGAAAGTGATCTGCTACTATTTTGATGAGTGCAAGAGCTCTAACAAGCACTCACTGTATACATTAGTGATTTCGTAAGTACACAAGGAAGAATTGATAGCCATCTTTCACTGAAGAGCAGCTTGATGATGAGCTTCAAGCCCTCGGCCTTGCTATACAAAATGCTCAGTTGGGTAATCGTGTTGGTAGCCATTATAGTCGTAATACAGCCGCTCTCCTTTGTGTATGTCACGAATGGCAATCAGCAGAGCATGGGCCTTGCCATTGATATTGAACCTCACACTCTTAAGGTTCTGTTTCTTCCTTCCTTCTCTGCAACAAAAGACGATTACTTCTGTATGAGGTAAGGTTGTGCATATAAACCAGTCAGATGTATACTTCTTCGACATAACAAATATGCACATCGCGATTCGCAAGTACCTGGTGTGATTATTGATACCAGATACAAATCGAGCTATGTTGCCCCGCTTGTCGGGGCAAATAACCAGGTCATTGCTACTCGACTCAGTAAAAAGCAAGCCCATAATGCTATCTCCATCATCATTTTCTCGCTTGCTCATGTAGTCTACATCCCCCGTATACTCTGCTACGATAGTCAAGTCCTTGATCAAACCATCAGCTTCCACTACAAAACTGCAAGTAAGACATAACAACAATGGTGATTAGATCCTCAATGCTCAAGTATATTTATTATATGACATACAACACCATTCCCGGCCCATGGTCTATGCTGACTGTCTGCTTGGTATTGTGGCACCGTGGAATAGAGCTTAATATAAAGTTGAAAAGATTCTATTGTGCCTTTGCCAGGTCCTATTGTTGAAGGCAAACTATTGTTTCACCAATACCATCCCAGTAGTTGGAAGTGGCATTCAGAAAAATTCAAAAGGTACGTACCCTTCGTGAGAATCAAAGGTGACCATCAAAGGAGGGCAAGCACCTCCTCTAGACATCTCCTTGCATTGATCATATGAAGCTTTGTCCTCTTTGCTCATGACCTGCATGAAGCACACACATTTAAGAAGGCGGTGGTTAAGCTTCCATGAAAAACTTAAGGCACAGAGCTACACCCATTTTTCACCTGCATCCCCCCTTTCTCCAAGCTGGCATCATTTGCAGACCTTGGAGCCAAGCCAGGCATATAAGTAAGCACATCGCTGTACTCCACCCCAGAATTTGTCATGGCAGTTGCTAGAGAAGCCATCTGCTTCAATCTCTGTGATGGGTCTTTTGACGGAGTGAAAGCGAGCAGCCTTCTGCTTTTCTTCTTTAAAAAAATGCCGGAATTTGTTTTCCTACGTTTTCTCGCACCTGTGCAAATTGTTTGCATCATTGGTTGTCATGCATGGAGCATATAAGTTGCACAAAGGCAAGAGGATGATGATGGGATAAGCCGTACCTTCAGCAAGATCAAAAGGACGCTGTATCCTGAAGAAATCAATTATCTTGGTTTGTACAAGGGGAAAATCTGATAAGACCACATAAGGCATCAATCGGAGAAATATTGGTTGAACCAAGCGAAAAAGACGGAAAAACCAGACAATAAAGAAACAATGCCTCACACACACACACACACACACACACACACACACACACACACACACACACACAATGTGAACCTACGCACATGAAAACCTCTATTACTGTTGGAAACGGGTTGCCAGCAACAGGAAACTGATGCATAATGCACAGAAAACCCCAAAAACGAGATATTTGCAAAGCCATCGCAGACACAAAACAAGTTTACACACACAGGGAAACAAGGAGAGGAGGAAGTTTAGCATGAGTGATTCAAACCTGTGATGGATCCACGATGTGAGGAGGAGCAAAGGGGACAAAGCCAGGACCCAGAGGGAATGCGAAAGACGATGGGACGGAGGCACGTCGAATGAAAGCCACGGTCACAGCCATCGCAAAGAAGAAGCTGGTTTTCCCGATCACCAAGCTTACAGAGCTGGCAGGCGATGTCTCCATTGTCCGTTTGGGTTTTTTCCTTGCAAGTTAACTGCAATGAGAACCCAATTCCGGGATCAGCAGCCAACACGCGCTTGCTGCTCCTGCTACTTCTGCGAGCCATACGTAGGTTGAAGCAAGCTCCACAACCAGCTTGGCTTCGCACAAGGTGTTGTCAACACCCGTGGGTACTTCTCGGGACAATTTTGGCGGGATAGAGGTTTTCGCGCCTTCTTGCATTGCATGGGTCGCACCTAACATAACCCAATTTATTGAAAATTCTCATTAATGGGAATCTTCTTACGATCCGGGGCACCCTTAGCCGGGCCTTAAATTTGGAGGCCATTTTGGGTGTCATTGACATTTTGGGCATCAAATGAAGGCTAAAATGGTCCACAAAAGCTTCCCCGTGAAACTTTCTTACTAGGGACAAGGTGTCATTAGACTCCCAAGTGTAAGGAATAAGGTGTCACTTATACATATACATATATATATATATATATATATGTGTGTGTGTGTGTGTATATATAGTGTTGTAACTTGTGTATTCTTATTATGTCAAGGTTAGATACTTCAAAATACTATGCAATTTTGAATATGAGCTCTCTCATGTTTCAAATGTTTATTATGAATGCATGTATGTGTAGAGGTGTCACTTGTTCTATTGTAGTGACATAGTATCGTACAATGTTAAGCGTCATTTGACCTGCACAACTCAAAAATCGATTGACGCCCAACTTTTATAGGCTGAGTGTAATTTGAAGCTCGATAAATGTAGACCAGGAGTCGTATATATTTAACCAAAATCTAAGGGAGGGAGTCAACTTTAAGGCCTGCCCTTAGCTAAATGTAGCATGTCCGCGGTGAGTCACATCATGGGGCATATAAGATGCAGCTTGCTTTGAATATTCCAACATTAATTAGTTGCCATACATATCACTCATCATTAGTGCCCTTGACATATGTGTGCAACAAGACTTGAAGACTAGAGATTGCATACCCCTAGTCCCAACCTTTCTACATAAAGAAAACTATTATCTCCCGCTTCATATTGTTTGGATGTCAAATGGGTGCACATGGACATGGTGGTGGTTGCATGATCTACTATTACGATTAAGATACGGATAGTTGTTGTTGTTGTTGATCATTGGTGGCCAAAGTTGACATGACACTACTGCTAAAACAAGCCACAAAATTTTCTTTGGGCAACGGGGCTGAGCTTTTTGTACACCCTATCATTGGTGATAGGGGTGTTACAGACAAAAAATAGTTAAAACGAGCTTCAAAAAAAGGGACTAGAGTACCTAGTAGGTAGGTGCCTTGACTGCCCCTGCTTGCCATCACTTAATCTCGACATTCTTTCCACAGCATAAGGACCATAGAAAAAACGCAGAGAAAACAACCTCATGTGGTCTATTGGAAGAAATACGCCCCATTTTTTTAAAAAAATTGGCCATTAACATCCCACTATAGTGTAAGTTGTCATTGTGCCTTGGGCGTGATCTTGAAAATCAATGCTAACAATTGATTGGTTTCCACTCATCATTAAATTTCATGATGACACCGAAAGTTGGTTCTAGTAACCACTCATCATTAAAATTCAGCGGCTTAGTTGTTGCCAATGTACTCATTTCTTGGCCATCATTTGTGAGAGGCCACTTTAGATGGATGCTACACTTGAACTAGATTTTAAACAGAGAAACAATGTGAGAATTCTCTATTATATGAATATTTTAAATAGTTTTATGTTTATGTAAAAACAGCTTCCAAATAAGTAGCAATAACAAGCACACATTTTTTTTTTTTGGTCGGGCACTGCTAGGGAGATAGATTATAATCTTTGGGCCATGTTGTGGGTAGAACTTGCTTTTGCAATTAGAGAGCAGGTTTTATGAGCTCAAAGTGTTTGTTCTCAAACAACATGTTGAAATCTTATGGGGCACAATCACATTGCACCTCTATAGCTGATTGGGGAAGATCTAATTATAGAAGCTATGCACAATAGTGATGGTGAGCTTCTATACATTCTAGATCATGCAAAATACCAATTCTTCAAAGTTGTGAATATGTAAATAACCACACTCTTTGTTGCAGACTCAGAGCAAAGTAGCCCAATAATATTGAAGGGTGGAGAAGAGCAACTACAAAACGTTATTCAGTTAATACAAAACATGCCAACACAAAGCAACCTCTTCATAGCCATCTGTCAAGCCACAATAATTCTTAAGGTGAATGAGATTCCATTTCATTATGATGGATATGTTGCATTTGAGTTATCCCCTTCTTGTCGCGCAGTAGGAATGGTTGGAATGGAGCAAAGGCATGACAGTCACATGTGGACAGAGTACATTACATGTAGTAGTGATTGCTTCCCAAGAGTTGTTAGATTTAGCAGATGTTCTCGACATCTTCAATGTATCAATGTTGACTGCTCTTATTATTTGGGAACGTGCATGCATAAAAACTCAGTGGTGGCGAGGAAATCTTTCAATGTGTTTCCCTAAGGAGATGCTAACATTTGAATATGGTTCACTAGCATGTTTGCATTGCATAATGACATGTCCATCTATTATTGCTTGCCTAGAGATAGGCACACGTACAATAGATGTGCAATTCATCTTGGTGAGCACAAGCATCCATGTGTTGAAGCAAAAAGAACGTAGTCAGAGCAGAAGGTGGATTTCACTCTCAAACAAAAAGCTACATCAATCAGATCCTTTCACCACAGCAAAGCAGATGTAGCACATCACTACCCAAGATCTCATAGTGGATCAGCTTATTGCACAAGGATCCCTATGCTGCATCATCTGATATTGAGTTTGCACAGTTCTTGGATTCAATGACCCCACTATCAAACATACAAAGAACTGAGAGAAATATAAACTATGCTAAAAAGATAACATTAGGAGAACTTTGGACTCACTTTTGAGCCTTTAGTTCTAGAGAGAGCGTGGCGCTCGACCAATGAGGAAGAGACTAACATTACGTTGAAAATTGTCATTTTAGAGCAAAACTCGTTGAGAAAATAAGGAAAAACAAAAATTTTGTTATTCGAATTATACAATGTCACACTTTCAAAGCGTAAATACCGTAACCGTACTAACTTTGTACCGAAGAATTTCAAAACTTGCATTGAAGGCTCCATCCAGTATCTATGTTCCCATCCAAATGTTAACTTGAGTAACTCTACTTCCCTCTCAAAACTATCTTCCCTTTTTCATATTTTTGTTAACTCTACTGTCTATTCTAGTGCACATCATGACTACCTCTCGAAGGCCTAGCACTACAATTGACTTTGTTATCATTTTTAATAGTTATACTACAAATGATCAATCATGGATACAATCTAGAATAACTATTGAGAGTTGGATACTATTGCAGACAAAGAGGAGGAAGAGGAGGCAACGCAATCATTTTGTGGAGGTTTTCAAGTGTCAAGTTAAAGAGTTTAAAGTGTGTGCACAAAGCAAGCTGGTGAAAGAGGTCCTCATACAACATGCTTTCCAACATGCAGACTTATGGTTGCCAACAACTCTTCCTAGTTTTCAACGGCATCGACAAACAGTATGGTATTTTGAGCATATATCTCATTCAGTGCATGTTTATTTTTGAAGGCTTATGGTTGATATCATGTTCGATATGGTGTAGATATTTATCCATCAAACAGGACGGACCGGCAACTAGTTGAGAGCTTAGTTGGGATTTTTGATTCTTTCCATGCATTTATTGGTGAGCAAATGTACCGAGGAAGATCGCACAAGCAGCTTGCAGATAATGGAATATTCTTTTATAATATGTCATATTTGGAATCCCAAACATCGTCTACATGGTTCGTGTGACTCATTTGTCCCTTCCATTGTTTGACAGCAAGGATTGGTCTTTGCCAGCATCCCAAACTAGTGAAAGCTTCAGGAATAGGTTGTTCCAGGATATACAGAAGTCCCTCAAGTATTCGATTGCTACAAAGATTGTTAGGCTCACTCTATTTATGTATATTGAAGTGTTTGTAGATTTTTTCTTCGATGAGAAAATAAGAACTACCACAATAATGTTCATTTTCAAGTCTCAGATTTGTTTGGACTTTTTAGAGGATAATTGGGATAGGAAACGGTTGGAGGGCAAAAGATGTATTTTGCAAAAGAAGTCCATAATTTGCAAGTACATTATAAGCTCTCCAAATTTCATAGTGTCATTTTACTATTTTAGATATCATCTTCTTAGTGGGAAGTTTATTCCACTCGACCAAGATATAGAATCTAACTTTGAACACAAACCTTTAGCAATGGAGATCTACTTTTGAGAGAGCCTACTTACTGTGATGGACACAATGTCAAGAACAACTCTTGCACAGCTTAGGGTAGATCTTACATATGAATGTTGGAATTAGGGTTGCAGAGAAACACACACAGCTTGGAGAAGACGAAGGAATCTCAAGGCACACAATAGAGAGTGTGTTACTTCGTATTCAATAGAAAGATAGATAGCCCTAGAGTGATGGACATATATACAATGCTCGGGGGAAAAAACCTCCTAAAGAGGGAAAAAATGCCTCGGCGGTCCTAGTGTGTTCACACACATCACTACCACATGTATATGGTAACAAATCCCCCCTGGAGTGATGCGGTGAACGAGAGCTGGCACATGAGTAAAGGGAAGTGCCATGCCCTGAGGACATGATCAGTCCACAAAGGGGAGTAAACCCAAAGCTTTGCGGAAAGCTTCAAGCTTCTCACGGGACAATGCCTTTGTGAAAAGATCTGCAAGGTTGTCATGTGTTGGCACATAAGCCAAGCCGATCTCTCCTGCTGAGAGCCTCTCCCTGACATAGTGGTAATGCACCTCAATGTGCTTTGTGCGAGCATGAAAAACTGGGTTCCTCGCAACTGCCAATACGCTCTGACTGTCAGTGTAGATAGTGTTGGCAGTGTCCTGTCCAACACCCAAATTAGCCATAAGGTGTCTAAGCCATACACACTCAACCGTAGCTGTGAAGACTGCCCTGTACTCAGCCTCACAACTCGAAGTGGCCATAGTAGGTTGCTTCTTGCTCAACCATGATATACATGAACTGCCAAGCACAAAACAAAAAACCACTTGTGGACACTTGCGTGTCAAAACAACCAGCCCAATCTGAGTCCAAAAAAGCATGTAAGTCTGGTGGCAATGGTCCCCCCTTGGGATAAAACAAGCCAAGATGTAAAGTGCCACTAAGGTAGCGGAAAATCCTCTTGACAGCCTGCCAATGCTTAGACCATGGGCTATGCATAAATCTGCTGACCTGTGAGACTGCAAACTGAATATCTGGCCTCGTGTTGCATACATAAAGGAGGCAGCCAACAACAGTTTGCTAAAGAGTGACATCAGCAGGATCGCCAGCATCATGTAGACTCAACTTCAAACCTGTTTTCATGGGAGTGGCAATAGGTTTGCAATCCTCAAGTCCAAACTTTCATAGCAATGTCTCTATGTAACTTTTCTGACACAAGGCAATACCACCATCACACTGCTTAAACTGTATACCCAAGTAATGATGCAACAACCCCAAATCTTTCATCTTGAAAGTAGCATTCAAATCAGCCTTAAATTCAGCAATATGTCTCTCATTTGGTCCAGTGATCAACAAATCATCGACATAAAGAACCACAAAGACAAGTACATCACCCTCACGCTTTACATACAATGTGCTTTCTGTTGGACTGTTACGAAAGCCTCGTTTAACCAAATGAGTGTCAGCTTTCTTATACCAAGCACAAGGAGATTGCTTCAACCCATACAAAGCCTTCTTACATGTGCACACTTTGTCCTCTTGTCCTTTTATGACAAAACTGCGAGGCTGCGTTACATAAACTTCCTCAAATATGTCACCATTCAAGAAAGCAGTAACAACGTATGATTGATGTACATCCCAACCAAAATGAGCAGCCAATGCACATAGAAAACGCACAGTAGTCATATGACAACTAGGAGCAAAAGTCTCTTCATAATCTATGCATTTTTGTTGTGCATAACCTTTTGCAACAAGTCGAGCCTTATGGCGATAGATCTCGCCATCCGGCTTGCGTTTCAACTTGTAAACCCACTTTGTACCCATGGCCTTTTTTCTAGGAGGCAAATCACATAAAGTCCATGTGTCATTTGTTATAAGTGTATCATATTCTGATTGCATGGTAGCCATCCAATTTTCTAAATTCTGTGCTTCATCAAAAGACAGAGGCTCCTCAACATCATGTAAGCTAGACACAGCCAAAGCATAACAATCTGATGCATAAGATGCATGGTGAGAGCCTGAACAAGTATGAGTAGACAAATGTGCATCCAATTTACTGTCACACAAAGTGTGTACCAGTCATTTTGGCATACCTCATTTTCAGCCCTTTCCGCATCAAGTAATCATGTACAATTGCATCAGTAATAGGCTGATCTGTAACATTTTCAAAAACCCCCATAGGTTGTACATTTGCCTCATTGGAACTTACATTTGTATTTCCACCACTGAAAAGAGACAACAAAGTGTCATAAATGTCCTGTGAGCTTACATTACTGTCTCTAGTACATGACAGCAAGGGCTGAACAGAATCTTCCACAAACACTACATCTCGTGAAACCAAAATACGTTTTGTTTTTGTAGATGATACAACCTGTAACCTTTGCTTTCAGCACTATAACCAACAAAAATACATTTGACAGCCTTATCATCCAATTTTCTGCGCTTTGTTTGTGGCACCAAAGCATATGCCAAACAGCCAAAAACACGCATGTGCTCAATAGAAGGCTTTCTATCATGCCATGCTTCATATGGAGTAATAGGCTGCAAATCTTGTGTAGGACACCTATTTAGTACATAAGTGGCACACATGATAGCCTCAAGCCAGAAAGAATGCGGCAAAGCTTGACTTTTGACCATACATCGTGCCATTTCCGTAAGTGACCTGTTTTTCCTCTCAGCAACACCATTTTGCTGAGGTGTATAAGGCACTCTACATTGGTGTTTTATCCCACGACTAGAGAGAAATGCATTAAATTCATGAGACATATACTCCCGCCCTCGATCGGAACGGAGGGTGCCCATAGTAAATTTCGATACATTTTCAGCCATAGCCAGAAATTGTTTGAAGCACATAAAAACTTTGGACTTTGCTTTAAGCGGAAATACCCATGCATGCCTGGAGTAATCATCAATGAAAGTCACGAAGTATAGGTAATTGCCCAAGGGCGGAGTTTGCGTGGGCCCACAAACATCTATACAGAAGCTGCAACCTGCATGTGGCCCTAACTGAGCCATCCTTTGGAAACTTCGGACGCTGCATCTTACCCAAAATGCAGCCTTCACAAACATGTTTGACAGGTGCTTCAAGAGGCGGCAAAGAAGCAACCATATCAGATTTTTGCAAACGCAACAAACTGGCAAAATTCAGATGATCAAAACATACATGGCATATGAAATAGCCCTTGAATCTGCAACAGCATTTGCAAAATTTTTCCCGCACTTGTCATACAAAGTAAGCTTATACAGCCCACGGCACAAAAGGCTAGATACAATAATTTCATCACCAAAACTGAGATAATGAACTATACAGCTGTCATCCATAAATTTGACTACAAGTCCAAGTCTAGCAAGTGTGGATACAAACAAGAGATTCTTCTTGATCCCAGGTACATAAAGTGCATCAACAAGTGTGAAGGAGCTGCCATTTGTAGCAGTAAGCACAATCTTTCCAACTCCCTGGACCGGATAAGAGGCATTGTTGGCACAAGTGACTGAATTCCCATGAGGGACAACTCGAGAGAGGTAAACAATTCACGACGTGAGGTAATGTGCTTTGTAGCACCACTATCGAAATACCACACATGTGAATCTGCAGCAACTGACAAGCATGCATCATGGACAACAAGATTGTAAGTGCACTCTGCGCTAAAAGCCCATTCTGCATCAACATTAGCAACACAGTCTCCTTTCACAGAAGACTCAACAATGGCTGCATTTGTAGTGGAACCAGCATTTGCAGTGGAACCACCGTCTTTCTTCTTAGCCTCTTTGGCCTTCAACTTAAGACACGACTTGATCAAGTGATCATTAGCTTTACAATAATGGCAATGCATCTTCTTTTTGTCCTTATCACCAGAATTGTCAGACGAATTGCTGCCAGCAAAAGCATTAGGAACAGAAGTTTTGCCACTCACAACAGAACCATAAGAAGTGGCTGCATTGCTATTACCACCCTTTCTTTGAGAAGCAATAAAAGCGTGTTCAACTGCACGCTGTCTAGTCTTGTTTTTTCTAGAAAGTGACTCTTGCAACAGCAATGTGCATAATGCATCAAACTTGACAACTTTTGGATTTCCTTGGGTCATAAGTCTCCAAGTACTAGCAAAAGTCTCGTAAGAATCTGGTAAGGCATCAAGAACAGTCTGCACAAGGGAACTGTCTAAAATGACTTCACCTGCAGAAATAAGTTGCTCATTGATATCCTTGACACTAGCAAGGAAAGTGTCCATATCATCTTCCTCATGCATAATCTTCGACTCCAACTCTTTAACCAGCAAAGCAATTTTAGCCTCATTGCGGCTTGCATAAAGACTAGCCAAAATATCCCAAGCCTGTTTTGCAGATTTTGCTGAACAAACGGAGGAACCATGGTGTGCTTCACAGAAAACGCAATCAATGCATGAGCCTGTGCATCCTTTACATCCCAACAAGATTGTTCCACCGTAGGCAAAACAACTCTAATAGCAGCAATCCTTGCAGCAAGACCTGCAACATCCTCAACATCGCCTGCATCCTCAGAACCAGGACGTACATCAATGCCCTGCACAATATTCTAGACGCCCTTTGACACAAGAACATGTTGCATCATGTAAGCCCACATAGGGTAATTGTCCCCATCAAACCTGTCCTCAACAACAAACATCTTGAAGACATCTGTGTTGTTGTCAACCATGGTAAATGTTGCTCCTGATGTGAAAACTGCTCGAAAATAGGAGAAACGAGCGGGAACAACACATGTTATATAGCACAAACCGTAGAAGACTATAAAGCACCTGTTATGCAGAAAACGACACTGACAAAAATTCTGCACAAAATGACGAAATAGCCTGTGCAGCATTGCCTGTAGTGGAAATGGAGGCCGAAATGAGCCCGAATCAAAAAGCTCACTGAAATCGGAGAAAGTGAGCAGGCGTGTACTTGAGCAGCTGGTGACTAAGCCCGGGAGGATGCAACCTGCTCTGATACCAATTGTTGGAATTAGGGTTGCAGAGAAACGCACATAGCTTGGAGAAGACGAAGGAAGCTCAAGGCACACAATAGAGAGTGTATTACTTAGTATGCAATGGAAAGATAGATAGCCCTAGAGTGATGGGCGTATATACAATACTCGGGGAAAAAAACTTCCTAAAGAGGGAAAAAATGCCCCGGCGGTCCTAGTGTGTTCACACACATCACTACCACATGTATATGGTAACAATGAAGACCTGCCACTGTTGCAAGAAGTGTATGCATTCAGTCTCAACAATAGAAAGGTACTGACTAAATGGATAAATTTCACTTGTCTTTAATGCCTTAAAGATATAGATACTAACACTTTGTTTTTCTTAGATTCCAAGACGCAAGGAGAAAACAACATTGTGCAAGGAGTCCCTCTCAAATACACTTCACTTGATTGCTTCATCTGGAGGCTAGGTCACAAACCATGTGCACACAATGAGTTTTATTGCCATGCCATTCAAGATGTACACCCCAAAATGATTAATACAAAGACATTTTGTGTCGTTCAAACATTGTCTCAAAATTGCAAACTTTCTATTGTTCAAGGCTTTATACATTGTAATTTTTCATTTAAAATTTATACAAAGGGGCAATGATTATTGCCCCTTTCCCGTGTTGCTATCACTGCTCCCCTGTCCCTTGCCTTAGTTGCTACCACTGCTCGTCTGCCCCTGTTGCTACCACTGTTCCCTTGCCCTCTCCCCCGGTTGCTGCTCCTTCTCCCTCAAGGGACGTTGGTCTAGGGTGCCCTTTCACGTCTCTCAAATGCCTGGGCTTCGTCCATGGCTTCCCGTGCATCTTGAACCTGTGAAGCTTCACTCTGCTCTCTCTCTTGACGTTGATGTGTAACCCAGTCCTCTACTTCTATGGAGTCTGCATAATATTGATTGATTGCTTCTTGCATGTTTCGAACCTCCGCTTGAGTCTGCTGGTACCTCTGCATGATTTCTTCAATGCGGGCTTGTTCAAACTCCTCAGCTCGTTCGCTTTCCTCTCTTGACCGACTATGCACCGAAATTATAATATATTGAATGGCCATTACAAAATAATTGTGCACATCATAGGGGCTATAGTCATGTAATTCAAGGTCCTATAGATGCATGATAATAAAAAAGTATCTTCTTTTCATAAAGGCATTGCAGCAATACAAGCACTAAAACAACATGCGTACTTACGTTTGGTACATCCAAAATTTGGCTTAGAAGGAGCATAGCAATCATACACATCCTCTAGCCACAGCTGAGATCATCAGTATGAGTGGGCACACTGACCCGTCGATGCTCAGTGGCAGCACCTAGATCATGTTCTAACAAAATGTGCTCCACAAAGCAAACAAATTTTCTCATGGAACTACATACATAAGCACTTGCTCAGTAGGGCATTAGAAACAGACACTACATGCAAAAGCATAAAGATAAGCCTTACGCCTTTACACGCCCATGAAATCTTCTGATTTGCTTGGAGTTTCCATAGTAGATGACCTTCGCTTCAATGTCTAATAACACCAGACTCCAATGTTCACTACACAAAAAGAAAACATCAAAACTATCAATGATGAGAAATAGTAAGACCCTAAATCCAACATAGCTTTGCATACCGGCATAAAACTCACCTTTGATTGTAGGCAGTCACTAGAAAGCGCGCTAGATCCCAGTTTACTCAGCTGAAAAATGTCAAAAATGACATTCCATCGTTCTGAAGCATAGGCGATATAAACGGATCTATTACATTGATTTTGTCATGCAAGCAGAAGCGAGATAGCGTGCTTGACATGAAAAAGAACTAGCCTTTAGAATGGTTACTCGATATATAGAGATAGGTCAGAACAAAGCGAATACGGATCTTGAAATGGTCATATAAATCCCTAATCACTTGGTTCTCACCCGGGTCAATACCAAGCGATTAGTGGCCTTAAAGATTTCCAAGTGTCTCTATTCGCTTGGTAATGACCCCAAACCAAGGTCAATAACAAGCGAATAACAACCTTGTAAATATTTAAGGGTCCCTATTCGCTTGGTACTGACCCCGACAACGTCACATAATAACCTTATCTTTACCACATAGCAGCGGGGACGACTACATCCGTTGCGTTGGCGTTGGAGAAATCGTGTATGTAGAGAAAATCTTGTCGATCGAGGTTGATAACGGAGGCCGTCTCTAATCATCCGAGAAGAGGAATATGTGCTTGAAGAGGTGTTGAATTGACAAGCATTTGTAGTTTCTCTTCGTTTTCTTTCTTGATCGGCTCCACAATATGCTAGTCTTCTTGCACACATTCTTGCTCTTCGCTAGATTGTCGTTGCTCTATGTTGGTTGGCCCTTGCAAAGAGGTACTTGCTTGTTGCTTTTCTTGAGCAAACTCTGCCTAAAGGGTTGTGGGATCCTCTCTTTCCTCCCTGGTGGGCTCTGGTTCTATCTCTGCGGGCTCCTCTCTCGTTGGCTCAGGCTCTAAACCGGGTTGCTCCTTCTTGATGGTCTCTATCTCTACTTGTGCGGGGCTCCTCCATGGCATGTTCAGGCTCCTCCCTCTTACCCCTGATCTTGTGCGTCTGTTGCTCTCAACCCTTGAACGCTTTGCCTGCCGTGCACGAGGATGGAGGGGGGAGGGATGTTAAGAATATCCATTGTCCTGTTGTCCCAGATTGGCACTGGCTGAAGCAGCCCATCATAGTGGAAATGCAGCCTACGGAGGGTGTCAAAATCCCTGGGCATAATCGTGACACGATGTGCATGGGCCACCAGGATGTAGCCATCACTGAAAAATTCAACGAGGTAATCTTCTGCAATCTCATGTAGGCAGAAAGAGCATTGCTGGCCCATCACATGCCCACTCTCCAATTCTCACATATCTCTCACGCCTTGGAATGGTGGGTTGCATGTGCCTTTCGATCCTACGCAGCTCCTATAGGACGCATCTGTGCGTCTCGTATCACCGTCTTCTTGCTTGAGCATGAAAGGACTCATTTGTCGCCCTTCTAGGTGTGGCATTTCCACGAGCCATCTCTACAAACACAATAACAAAGAAGCAACCACATTATGTGAGTGAATGTTACTTTCACATAAGGAGATCCACGCGTCAAACACAACTACAAATAATATGGTCAGTATCAAGCGAACCAGAGCATCAAATACATTAATGATGCTCCTATTCGCTTGGCACTGACCTTGAAAATTTGAACTGCAAAAAAGAATAAAAGATCTACAAACAGCACAACAAAAACACAACTGCAAGGAATATGGTCAATACCAAGAGAATTAGAGCCCAAAACATAGTTCTACCACCGCTATTTGCTTGATATTGACCTTTCAAATTTGAACTGCACAAAATAATGATAGAATACGTGAGCACTGTGTAGAGATAAATCTGCGTCGACAAATCGAGGCAGAAGAGGATGCGGCAAGTGGGCAGGAGTACTTGTCCTTTTACTGTTTGCACACTGTATGAAGGCTCAATTGGGGCAGGGGTAGAGTTAAAATGCGAGTCGAGAGCAGGCTGACACTCAAAGGCGGGGTTATCTACCTCTAAACTTTGGCCCATGCGCCTCCTTAATGAGCATCATTTCTATTTTCATGGCGTTTGGTGGACCGTACTGCATGAGTTTACACTAGTTGTCCTTGTGTGAGGCCAACCCACGTGTCCTTTTGGAGTTAGGGGTTGGCATCACCATATCCTAATACAAATCTTGCCTTGCCTTTTTTGCGATCTTCCTCTCAGCCACCTCTCTCAATATTTATCTCAACGACCTCCAAAGCTTTGAGTCTGTTACTACCACATCGCCATTGCCCTTGCCGTTGCCTTTTCACGATCTTCCTCGTGTGACCATAGCCTATCTAAGACCACTCACTCACGATGCCCAAAGAGAGCATTAAATGAGAAACCATAGCCTAATCGCGATCTTGCCTATTGATAACTAAGCCAACTATTCTCAGACAGAGTATCAAATGAATAACTAAACCTCTTGCATGGCCTCTCAAGGCACGGGTCGGAACCAAGTGAATAGGGGCCTTAATAATTTCCCAAGGGCCCCCTATGCTTGGTTTTGACCCTTTGTGCCGAATGGACGCGGAGATACCGTGAATTGTTCCGATATATTCTGTTGGGTCAAAACCAAGCAAAGAAGGGCCTGAAGAATCCTTCAAGCCCTCTCTTCGCTTGGTTCTAACCCCAAATATGCATGGGTGTAGCGTGGATAGTACCGAGACTATTACATTGGTTAGAACCAAGAGAATATGGTCCTTGGGGGATTCTCTACATCCCTATTCGCTTGCTTTTGAGTTTTACCATGTCCTTGACTCTACTAAACAAGCGGGTCAGAACCAAGCGAGTAAATACCTTTAGTGTGTTAAATGCATAACTAAGCCTCTTGGATAGTTCTGACTAGACCTCTCAAGGCACGGGTCAGAACCAGGTGAATAGGGGTCTTAATAATTTCTTAAAGGTCCCCTTCGCTTGGTTCTGACCCTCTGTGCCGAAAGGATGCGGATATACCATGAGTTGTACTGATATATTCTCTTAGGTCAAAACCAAGTGAAGAAGGGCCTGAAGAATCCTTCAAGCCCTCTATTTGCTTGGTTCTAACCCCAAATGGGCGTGGGTACAGCGTGAATAGTACCGAGATGATCACGTTGGTCATGTTTATTAAATGATAGTAGCTTTGTATTGTTGTTTCTTTCAGACAAGCGGAACATAGCTCAGCACTCTAAAAAGTGCCGCTTAGTGGAATTCAACCATGGTTTTGTGTGTTACTTGTACCTGTTGATGGATGGTGAGTCAGAGACTTCCCAGTCGTCAAATTTTGGTAGTTGCCCATTGGCACAGGAGGAAGAGGTAGAGGATGTGGAGTTACAATTTGACCGAGAAGAAGAGCGTTTGAGGTATTGAAGAAGACGTTTGATGCAGGCAACTCTTGCTTCTCTTGCGAATGAAGCACTTGGAAGCAAGCAAGAAATCCCAAATGAGGAAGGGTCTTTGCCTCTAAATTGTGCTCCCAATTTGCTATGGTCGACAACATTCACTACATTCTCCTCTCAGATATTATGTAGGAGCTGAATATACGGAAGGACTACTGTTGCAATTGCAAATTTTTGTGTGGGATTTGTGGAGGATGGAGTGGACAAACATCTCCTTGTTGACACATCTGTGCACGACACACAACTCACTTCAGGGGGTCAACTGATTAAAGATATATTCAACGAAGCAAAGTCTGGAGAAGCCAATTTGCCAACAGAAGAGTAGTTCCAATCGACCACAAGACATCTCGACTTAGAAAACATGGGTATCCTCGTGGCAACCCTGGTCCATCTGGCGAATAGCCACTTAATTCACTTGTGGGGAAGGTCCATTCTAGAAATGGACGAGAATCAGATGGTAATTTCTTTAAGGCATGCAGATGGTTTTGCCCATGTCCCAATGATGCAATATTGAGATAAATCTGATTGTTGACAAGTGCTTGTTTATGATGATAGTTTCCTTAGAAGAGCAGGAGGCTCGAGGCAAGGACTTGTCACTGGAGTGCAAGGCAAGGATGCGGCGTTGTCTTAGTACATCGCGCTTTTTAACCACAAAAAGGTTTGTAGAAACAATTCAAGTACTGTGACACTATTGTACACATATCAATAATAACCCATGAATGTTTCGATATTGTTTTGTAGATCATAATATACCACAAGGAATACCTTGAGGATAATGCAAAGTTCCCTTTGTTTGCAGTGAAAGTTATTACAAGATTGTGTGTGGGTATCCCGTGCCACTGAACATAGAAAGGATAATCATGATAGAGAAACAGTTTGCTCTACCCATTTTTGGCATCGGGTATGGGTGCCAAGCACTTAGAGGCCCCTATTTCATGTTGTACACAACTCATGTACTAGCGGCGGGACTCGAAGACCTGGAGAGACTGGATCCATATAACAAAAGGCTATTTTTAAGGGATAGAAGACGCTTATGCCCGCGGGGATGCTGCCATCAATAGAGGAAAGAGATCGGGCTAAGGGGCGTGCACGTCAAAGAGGTACACGATGAGGAGGAAGGGGGTGCAACAAAGAGAATAAAAACGATGGGATCACACCCATCTTCTCCTTCTCCGGACTCGTGACTATTTCCACCTCGCATGGTGCTCCCCCGCATTTGAGTTTCCCCAAGCCCTTTGCTTTCTCTCTTTGTTGGATGATTTGTAAAGAACGTGTAATTTTTGAACTCTTAAGAAGCTCCTTCTGCCTTGCTCTATGTATAAGTCGTCTATAAGTCCATTGGTGTAATTCTAATAGGCTATTGGCTCTATCTTTGTCTCCATCATGTCTATTGTGCTTAAAGTAACCTGTTCTTGCCATGTAGTGGGTCTTTTCCATGCCTTGTGTGGACCACATTGACAACGAGCCGTATGTTTTGACAAAATAAGGACCACGGTTGAACAGTATGTGCTGCATTGGAATAAAAGAAAATGGTGAGTTTTTTGCATATGGTGAGTATATGCATATGTTGTTTGCATATGGAACGTGCTAAATCACCATGTAATGAGTGATATGTTGCCCACCCCACCCTGCTAGGTATGCCTTCTTCCAATCCAGCAAGGCTTCTTGAAATGATGTGAGCTTATTTTCGCCCCACGAAAGCTGCTCAATGTAGTGGAAGATTTTATCAAGTGATTTCCACACGTTTGCCTTGTGATTTTGGATTGCCCCACCACCAGCATTGTCTTTAACCACTCTATGTAACTATTTCCATTTGTTTAACATGTTTCTCTTCTCCTCTCTATCAAAATTTTTGAGGCTAAACCCATCTTCTGGCCTTCATGCTGCCTATCGACGCTTTCCTTGGTACCTTGTAACGACCTTGAGACATCTTAGGGTCCTCTTCAATTTTGACATTACCTCCATGCAAACCAATATCTGAGAGCACTTTCGTTTGATGCTTTGATGACTCTTTTTGACTTAGTCACTAGCTTTAAGGTCCATGCAAAACATATGTACAAATGAACCACCTTTTCGATTATTCTGCAGAGTGCATGGAGTGTACAAACATGAACTCTACATAGGGGAATATCAAGCACTGACCAAAAAGATTCATCTTGAAGATGTCTGTTGGGAGCTCTACTCCATTGCGCACTCTCAAGAGATTGTGCATCAGCCATGCAATATAAACATGGATTTTCCATAGATGCACCGTGTGTTATGTTGTACATGCAATTCAGAGTCTTTAAGTCACCTGCCATGTGCCTTGTAGTCACCAAATCCTTCCACTAAAAGCACACCTCTGTTTCTTTGGTCACTTATGATAGAAGGAATCTGGGTTTGACTAAAACCCAATGGAGGATTTCAAAACTTTCTTTATTGACCTGTATGTAAAAAAAGGAACATAAAACCAAGACCATACATGCAATATTTTTGTTATTATAGATTGAACCAAGTTTACCTCAAATGAACCTAGCGTCAGAATATTATTTTGGACTGCACACTGAAATACCGTGGGTTCTCTTTGGTTATTGATGGATCCAAAGCTCTGTTCATGAGGATAATGGTGACTCTCTCTAGCTTCCTGTTCTTCAGGACCTCACACTCATCGATCTTCAAAGAAAAATTGAGAACCCCATTGCTTTCCTCTCGACTCATATCAAAGAAGTGAACTGCATACCTTTGCAATGCTTCAAGATCAACATGAATTGTTATGCTCATTATACTATACCTCTCTCCCCCCCTTGTCTATGAATGTTGCTTCAATATGGAATGGTGATCCAAGTTTCTCAAACACCTCATCGTTTACGTGTTGACGTGCAACCTTTACATGTGATGGCTTTGGAAGCAATGATTCTCTCTATAATTTATTTTGAGACTTTTTAGCTAATATTTTGAAGAGAGCCCTGTATCCCATCTGCGAGATGCCACTCTCATCAAGTATTGTTTGCACTTCCATTGGCTCCAAGTGATTCTCCTTTATGAAGGAGGTAAGGAGCCTCCCTTTCCATTGATCAAATTTCTTCTGAGTTATCATCTCTTCAACTGCATGTTTTGGAACTAGACGACTGTAATGCACACTGGCATTGGAACCTATTCCGTTCGAGTTTGGATGTAGCAAAGTCCTGCAAAGAAAGCATCATGCGTCATGATCAGTAATAAGAAAGTGTAAAGCATTTATATGATACAAAAGCAGAACCAAACTTCGAGTCATCTTAAAGCTTGTATTCGTTTTTTCAGGCCGCCACTACCAATCTTCATATTCTCTATGTTAGATAGATCTCGTTTTCCTTTACGACTCCCTAAGCACGATGTCTTTCACACGCAAACTTGTTACCTTCTTCTCAAGGATTTGGATTGTCTCTGTGTTCGATGAAAACTTTTGTGCGCCTACTTCATTAAGTTTCTTCAACTGCATGTTCTCCATCGCTAGGAGGTTTATTTGCTTTTTTGCATTCAATCCTCGCGTTTCCAAATGTTTAGTGTATCCCAGTACCCATCCATCCTTGCCATCCCTGTGAAACGTAAAAGATTAGTGCTATTAACAAAGGGAGGTGGCGCATTTGTTGTAGGATCCTTTGGGTAAATAGACCCATCAGTCCACAAATCCAAATGATGTTTCTTTTTTGTCCTTCTAAGTTCTTTCTCCCTTTGGGATAAGAAAGACTCCTTCCTATATTTTTGCAATGGTGCATACGCTTGCAATACATCAACGTGAAGATGATGTGTGTTCTATCTTCGGGTAAGTGTTGAAGATAAAGGGGCTGGGGATTGCAAGTTCAAATTGATGTTTTCATCAGGAAAAGAAGTGTTGTCCATTCCTATGACTAACGAAATATCTCAAGTTTTGGTAGTGAAGGCTTGGAAGCTCGTGCTTGAAATCAATGTAGTCCCATGTTTAGAGTTTATAGAGTTCTTATAGCTTATGTTTTTGGAGGGAACACTTGTAAATTGGTGTTTCAAATCATTAGTCATACAATTATTTAGATTCCTGACAAGAGAATGAAGGACAAGAAAAGAAGACGGCGGCTACCTAACAATGAATGTCATTTTGGCTGTTTGTTGGTGCAAAAAAGCGTCACCTAAAATATATTATCTAACATTTCTATTTTCACTCTCTAAGATGACGTGGAACTTATTACATGGCCCCAAAGTGAGTCCAAATTTCTCCTAATGTATAACTGGAAAAGGCTTGGAAGTTGTTTTTGAGCTCAAGAGCAAATCAAGAAATTCATATATTCACAGTGCATTATTTTCCAATCAGCTTGGAGAGGAGCAACAACCACATATCTTTAAAATGTCTATTTTAGGTCCTAGTAGTGGGGTGGACTTAGTGAACAAGATGTGCCCTAGAGGAAATATAGAGAACATGTGGATTCACTTTGACAATGTTCAAAAATCTCTATAATTTTGTGAAATTACAGAGATTCATCAACTTTGATTTGCTTCCTGTGCCTGCTTAACCTTCATATCTTTGAAGAGCCTGGGGGGGGGGGGGGGGGGGGGGGGGTGTGTGCACCGTGGCACCCTTGGGATTCAATTTTCAAAGCATAAAAAGGGTGGCCTTGCTTTGGGCAACCACCATGTGAAGATAGCAAGATTTGAAATGGTTAGCAATGGTGAGCAGCGAGCCAGAAGGAAAATTGTTTGCCCTACTAACTAGAGACCTCAAGGGCAAGCCTGACTGTGTCAACTTTTCTCTCTCTTTACAAAGAAAACTCGTCAAGCCAATCTCCGTGCGATTTGGGCTAGCCGATGGTAGCTCCCCTCTATTGCTAAGTGGCTATGCATGCGGGTCGTCTTCCTTGAGAACCCCCAACTAAGAGTTCCTTCATTCACGACTTTTCTAAAATTAACTCCATGACTAATCTTACTCTGATATCACTGAGAGACGGTAGGGATGCCTACTCTCCACCCAACATTAGCCCTTCATAGGCACCCTTGAACAACGTTCAAACCAGCCCTTGGATTGTCAATGATCACGCTCTACAGCTTCTTTTGGCATAGATTCACTCATCCATTGGTCAGCATGGAAGAAAGCATCCATCTTACACATCTTGCACATGTATGTGTTAGCGTTTGTCAACATCTTATGGTATCTCTTCAACGAAGACTTTGTCTTATTCATAACACAAACATAGTTACCAAGTTTGTTGAGATATAAGGGTGCAAGAAGTCGTTGCATGTGACCGGTCCTCCAAGCCTTTGATGGGTTGATGTATATACTCTAGCGAGGCCCAACTTGATCATAGAGTACTTGCAAACAACACCTTAAACACAAATTTTTTGTGAAAATTTAATCTTATTAAATAAAGCTAACATAAAAAACATTTTGACAGGTTTTGAGAAAACTTCTCGTTGAAATTCAGAGTTGTCCAAGGTAAGGAGGCTTGCTTTGATCAATTTATACAAATGGCAGGCAGTAAAAGAATCAATTTGATGCTAAAATTCTATCCACGTATTCTAATCACCATAGTTTTCAATAGAGAGTCAAAATCACCAACTTTAGAAGACAAAAAATCTACACTATCTTTGGCTTGACAGTTTGTAGCAAGTTGATTATTTGTTTCTGCAAAGAATAGAGGGATGCAAATAGGTTAGAGGGCTGCACAAAGTAGCTTTCTTTTTTACAATATTCAAGCTCAATTACCTTTACAAAGAGTGCAAATCCGCATTCTATTGGTTGTTAATGTTTAAGTTCCATTTTATTTATGTAGTTGGTGTTGGTATGCAGTCGTTGTTTTTGTTCCCTCTCCCCTCCTATTATATCTCTTCATTTATTCTCTCTCTCTCTCTCTCTCTCTCTCTCTCTCTCTCTCTCTCTCTCTCTCTCTCTCTCTCTCTCTCTCTCTCAAACTCTCTCAAACAAGCAAAAATATGTACATGGCTTCTTTTAGTTGCGTATATGCCTTCCCCCAGTCTCTTATTCAAAAAGATATCGACCTTGGATTTTTTTAATGTTGATCCACCTTGGCATTTTTAATGATGATCCTTACAATAATGATAGTTTTATTGTCGAGCAAAATAATTAAGTCTCATTCATCATTGCAAAAATTAAAGACTGTCGCAATAGACTCAATAAAAACTTATCTAAAAAGACATACAATACCAACACCTTTTGTATCACGGTTGATTCCCAACATATATCTTTTCGTAGCAGACAATCATAACACATCTATTGGCATTATGCTTGATATTATTCATTTATTCTCTGTCAGCTTTGATATTTTATGTGATGTTTCCCTTCATGATGTGCCACTATACCCAAAAAGACAATATTTAAGAGTGTTTCCACTATTTTGCTATTACATAGAATCATCATAGTTGAGAGAAATGGGTGTCTATTATTATACTTGGGAGAAACTCAAAACATGCACAAACTAAAGTATCATATTTGGGATAAAAAAGAGACGGAATCATTAAAGTTTTTAATTCTTCGACATCCAAATGAACTCCCTATTTTCATCATGATGCATGTTACTAACCAAAGCACTAAGAACATCCTTGAAATAGGTGCAATACTAGTAAAAGTCTTTCAAATCTTTAACATCCAAACGAATTTCCATCATGATGCAAGTTACTAACCAAAGCACTAAGAACATCCTTGAAATAGACACAATAATAGTAAAAAGCTTTTAATTCTTTAACATCCAAATGAACTCCCTATTTCAATAACAGTAAAAATCAAAAACTTAAAAATAGGTACATCTCGGCCGTAACTCACATAGAGATATTGAACAATCTTTCCACCCAATAAAGCTATACAAAAATATATAAAAACGGCAAATGATGTTCCTATATGTTCATGTTCTAAATGTGGGCACTTAAGTCTCACAAATGGCACGGAAGAGTCATAGATCAGCTATGGCAAGATCAAAAACTAATGAAATACATAAAACATATACATGTACATCTTGCAAATGTAGTAGACAAGGGCATGGAGACTTCCTTGCTCAAATTAAATTACTGGACGTAAATCTACGAAGATAAGCTAGCCATAAAGCATTGGGTATGTGCAAGAAAAAAAGGATTAATTGATAGAAAAAAATAAGTGTGGTGGTGGTGGTTCTAAGTGTGTTAACAAGAAACGAAACAAATTCTCCCTAAGAGTGATATGGTATGAACTAAACATCTTTTGCACGAAGTCCATCCTTTTGGAATAATGTACATGCACCCAAGCACAGTCTTTGTGATGACCAACATACTCTAATGTTGGTGAAGACAGTGGTTGCAATATTTGAAGCAATCATAGGGCATATAAGTCAAAGACATCCATTCGTAGATATCGTCTAAGCTTCACAACTAGAAGCAGCCATAGCTGGCTACTTTTGGCTCAAGGTTGGCTCACAACCTTGGCATGCACAAGCTTCCACAAAGCATGAGACAAAGTCCAATAATGGATACTTGTGCCATAGCGACCAACCAAATCCAAATTTAAATCATCCTTAATATACATGGATAATAGGTAGTTACGGCAACCAACATTTGCTAAAAAGGAATGACAACCAGCTAGAAGAGGCCATAGCTAGCTGCTTTTGGCTCAAGGTTGGCTCACAACCTTGGCATGCACAAAGTCCACCAATAGTGAATACTTGTGCCATAGCGAACAACCGAATCCAAATTTGAATCATCCTTAATATACATTGATATAGGTAGATACGGCAACCAACATTTGCTAAAAAAGAATGACATCCAAGTAGTTTTAGTATCTTGAATGTTCCACTTTGGACCCTCTTCAAAATTTTAACATTGGTTTTGCATTCATGAACCTAGAATATATTTGCAAGACTCTTTATACTCTATTTGACAAAAAGTACTACCTCTTTTAAAGAATTGATTTGTATGTGCAGATAGCATACTTACAAGGAAACTCCATTTCAGGGCCTACCAAAACAAGAACTCTTTTTCCAAGGTCCCTCATTCCTCGTTTCCATTTTGGCCATTCTTCGAGGAGTTCTAAACGTTTTATAGATAGTATACTATAAAAAGCCATTTCTAGACCGTCCTAGTGAAATAAGTAAGTTGTTTCCGTCTTTAATGGCCTTGCCAGTCTCGTTCTTATTTCCCATTCTCGGTGACTATGGCAAATGATGATGCAAGAAAGAGGCACATATCTACCAACTCAAAAGATACATTCAGAATCACCAATGAAATAACCAATATTGGTCTTCATTTGAACCAATGAAGTACATGTCTCTCACACAAAGAACAAAACCCACAAAATAGGACACCCCACCCACTTGCAAGGTGCTCTCATTTCCATTGTTTATTACATCACATGTCCTCATTGAATCGATTTATATTATAATGTAGTCTCTATGTCCATATATTTCTATTGTCCATATTTCCTCATGGCTTCAAAATAAATAAATTCACGACCTACATAGTGCAAGGAAACTCTAAAGAGAAGAAAACGCTAAAGGACAGGTAAAGAAGACTTTATATGGACATGAGAAGTCTTTTGACTTTTTGTTTTCATGGGGCTTTTCATTTTCTTAACGCACCCTTCACTTATGTATTTGAGATGTTTCGAAATTATCTTTATTTTTCTAAGATTGGGGGACCCCGATTGCACATTGCAACAATTAAATTCTCCCAATACATTAGTACCACAAAGGGTAAATTAAAGATTACTGTGAAGCTTGCATTCTAGCTTATGATGTCAATTTGAAACACCCATTACAAGGATGTAACAGCATCCTTTGCATCTTGTATGGCAACAATCCGAGTTTCCGAATTTTACAAAGCGTGCAACAAGATATTTCTCATCACACGTACTCAACATGGTCAATAGATCATGTAAGATACATGCAAAGAACTATAGCAAGTACCAAACGTAAAGGTGTTTCATAATTACAATCACATAAAAAATGCACCAATCAATTAGGCATGATCTAAGCTTGCTCAAGTTATATCCTATTAATCGCATTGTGGCTGTCCCCTGTATTTTATGGTAAACTTGAATGTTCCAATTTTATGCCTCAGCATGCTCTACATATGATTCTCTCTCAAACTCAAGGAAGCAAAGGACGCACATCTTTGGCAGAGACATTTTCACTAACTAAAATATGTTTAAATACAATGACACAAACAGTAATCCTTAACTTCCAAGCTGAAAAAATACACCTTTTTCACAGCATTATCATCCATAGTCTCAAAATGTCAGACAACTGCCAGAGAGACTAAGCTTGACTCTCAGTAGTACATCATGCTGACTTGATGGGAGTTCCTTTTTTCCTCTGAGTGACACCATTATCTTGAGATGATAAGGCATCATGCAATGGTGCTCCATCCCATATTTGGCCAACTTGATGTACAAAAACATTTCAAAAGTAGCTTTCGAAAATCCTCCTGACTTATGGACCATACATCAATGCAAAGGCATAGAGTGGACTCCAAAATGAAGTTCCCAATACAACTCAAGGAAGAGAACAATATCTATGCATGACATACATTAGCAGCAAAGCCAAATCGAAATATTTCAAATACATGGTTCCACAGAGAAATGTTAGCAAGTTGTTACAAACTGAATTTTCCGTGATCTTCACATAGTTATAGGGTAAGTTCCAAACCATCAATTCATGACCTGAGAGAGAGAGAGAGAGAGAGAGAGAGAGAGAGAGAGAGAGAGAGATTTATTGAACCAGCAAAACTTGGCAATGAATTAGATGTTTATTACAATGGGGGCCATGGTTTCTTCTATGTCTCTCAACTGAATTGCACAACCCAATTCATCACGTTAAATAAGGAATACCTGAAAACAACACAATAAAAACACATTGGGCATTCACTTGAGATACGCAACTTTACAAGCATGCAACCCATTGAGCTTCGAAAGGCACTCCACTTTAACATGCATGATAACATCACACATGATCCTCCCTGTAGAGGGTGAGGCCTTGGATTTACATAAGCAATTGGATTTACCTACTCCAGCAAGAAACTTGACAAAAGAATACTTGAACGAAACCTGAAAGCTAACACTATACTCACGAATAGCACAACCTTGGCCAGTCAAGGGTCTCTCTGCTCATGCAATATTCAAACCTGTGCGCATGCCAGTAATACCCACATTGATGGCAGCTGTGTTTTTTTTGCATGAAGCATGTACAAGAAGAATGTAGTAATTAATTTTCTTTGACAATAGAACTCCTGCCATGTTTGTCATTTGGTGCATCTTTCTTTCTTGCAAACAACCATCTTAAAGAAGGCGATATGCATAAGGCCCAGTACCTTGAAATAATCCAAATCATAACAGATTGATGCACTGCGCAACTTCACCCACTCCATGACAAAAGAGTGGTTTTGCACACACAAATATTCACATAAAAACACTAGAGGCACTCTGCAAATGGCCCGCACCAAGGTCGACCACTGCCGATTTCCATTGGTAGTCGACATAGAAACCCTCTGCAGCCCTTTGTCTCTTATAAACTTGCAAGGCAAGGCTCAAGGAAATCAGCATCTTTCAAGAAACGCTGCAAAAATCAAGTACCTAGCTTGCCACATGACCAAATGAGTAGCCCGTGACATATGTGTCCTCTGCAAAAAATGTCAAAAGGATTACCTTAAGGGGGCATATGCATGCGTAAACAATAGAATCCCGATTTATCGACACAATTATATTATGGCAAGGCTCACCTCTTGTCCATCACAAAACTGACAATGTCACTAAATAAGAGGTGGCTCCGGATCACAGCTGCAAGGCTTAAGGCAGTGTTTTTCAAAGGAACATTGCAGAAGACAAGTGCCTAGCCACATGACCAGACAAGTGGCTTGTGACATGTGTAGCGTTTGCTGGAAATGGAAAACAGTTTGCTTCAGATTTTCACACATGCAAACGAAATAAAATCCCAATTACAGACTCCAAAAATTATGGCATGGCTCACCTCCTATCCATACCAAAACTGGCAATGTTAATAAACAACAGGTAGCGCTGGGCAACGGCGCTCTTTTCTGCATATACAGGGGTACCCAGTGGTCAATCCATAACTGCTCTTCCCTTTCCCTTGGGCAACTTCTGTGACCCAGCATCTTCAACATCTTGCTTCTTGTAGTAATGGGGAGCTATCTCGACCAACCATTCGGGCTTAATCTCAATGACCTGCCGCAGATACTCCTTGGTTGTAATGACCAACTCAAAATATACCAGCCATCGTGGTAAAACCTCAGCAAGTCCTGAACTTGGATGAATGTGCACAGTTTGTGGATTTTTAATAGTTCGATAGGAACCATTTTTTTGCAGCTTTGCTGTGTGATAGAAATAGCCTGATGTAATGGCCTTCTTTATAGCTTCTATTTCATTTGGGCTGCTGCTAGGCTCAATCTCAACTCGATCTAGAAGCCCTTCAAGCTGATCCCTGATATCACGAGCCCGTTTCATACTCCTTACCTGTATGTAATTCTCATAGCACCACTGTGTTGAATAGTTGGTCTCCTTCCATGTATCATATACCTTGAGCAAGGCTATCTGGTCGCCCACGTTTCCAGTATGAAAGTTCATCCTTGCATTATCTGCATGCACTTGTTTGTCCTTTGGACGATAGAAAATAGAATTGCCAACAGACAACATTGCAGCTATTGTCACAATCTCCTCTGAACATTTGAACTTATCGGAAGCCACTATCATCTTTGAGAGCATCGGGTCCAAAGGGAACTCAGCCATCCTGCGGCCCAGCTTTGTCAACTGCCCTTCGTGATTCAAAGCCCCCAATGCATATAGCTGTTCTAGAGCCCTAAGTAAGGTTTCTGCAGGAGGCGGGTCTAGAAAATCAAAATTTATTAGGTCATCAATACCTAAGCTCTTCAGCATCAACACCACATTTCCCAAATTTGTCCTTTGAATTTCAGGCACCGTATTATCCTCCATCTCATTCTGATGGGACCATGACGTATACAGCCTAAAGCATTTTCCAGGCGATGTCCTCCCTGCCCTGCCAGCCCTTTGCTGAGCTGCAGCCTTTGAAATGGGGGTCACTATCAGTGACTCCATCCCTGTGCGCGGATTGTAAGACTTTTGCTTACAGAAGCCAGGATCAATGACATACTTGATACCATCAATAGTAAGAGATGTCTCAGCAATATTTGTAGCCAAAACTACTTTCCGAGCTCCTTCTGGGGTCTCCTCAAAAATCTTAGACTGTAAATCAGAGGGTAGGTTTGCATAAATAGGGCATATAATCATCTCAGAAATGCGGGAACCGAGACCTCTGGTTCGAGCCTTCAGTATCTCTTCTGCAGCCTCTATCTCCTCCTGCCCTGTAAAAAACACTAGCACATCTCCTGCTGGTTGGGTGACATGAATTTGAAGGACAGTAACCACTGCTGCTTCTAAGTAATCGGCTTCTGGAGCTTTTGTATACAAAATGTCCACTGGATAGCGCCTTCCAGGAATGTTAAAAACAGGGGCCTTGTCAAAGTAATCAGAAAACTTGTCAGCATCCAAGGTGGCACTGGATATAAGAAGCTTCAGGTCTGGCCGAAAACGAGTAATATCCTTCACTAGGCCAAATAGCACATCAGTGGAAAGAGTTCGCTCATGCGCCTCATCCACCATCATCACACTGTAACTAGCCAAATCTGGTTCACCCAAAAATTCACGCAAAAGCATTCCATCTGTCATGTATTTCAAAATGGTTTTGTCTGAGGTGCAATCCTCAAACCGGATTGAATACCCCACCTCATGACCAAGCTTTACCCCCATCTCTTGAGCAACACGTGCAGATACACTCATGGCAGCTACTCTCCTGGGCTGCGTACAGCCAATCCTTCCTTTTTTCGTGTATCCAGCCTCATGAAGGTACTGTGGGATTTGAGTTGTCTTTCCCGATCCAGTTTCTCCAACAATGACCAACACCTGATGGTCATTAATGGCTTGTAACAACTCATCTCGATAGCGATAGATCGGCAGTGTTTTACGCTCTTCCTGTAACTGCATCAAGGCCGACTTTGCTGCAGACTTTTGCTTTTCCACTTCTTCCACTTCCATGTCTTCATACTTGTGACCCTCGAGTAGATCAGCTTTGATAAACTCTATTTGGTCCTCAAAGACATAGTCATAGTCATCTTTCTGTTTCCTGTTTACAGCACCAAATTTAAGCTGTGCTTTACCAATCTGGTGCTCCTCCCAAGCTTCTTGCTCAGCAAAAGGATTCATCTTATCATTCTCTCCGTCCACATCTTTGTAGCGTTCCATGGCCACAGCGAAGCGCCTATCCTGCTTGACCTTGCCTTCTTTGTCATATGCTTCAGGCATCCTATACTCTTCATAGGTATCAATATCTTCAGTCCCTTTTTGGGCCAGCTCAAGAACAGTTTTTCGATATCTATACTCTTCCTTCTCCTTAGCTGAAAGTTGAACTCCTTCGAAAAGATATTGTTCATCCACAATTTGATCTTTCAACTCATCAAGCTTCTTCTGCTCCCTTGACTTCAAGTAAACCTGCCTACTGGCCTCTCTTAAAGTGGGTAACAGCTCCTTCCTCTCCTCAGCATCTGCACGTCGCTTTGCCTCCTCTTCTTGTCTAAAGCTCATTTTTGGCTCTGCAACCCTCTTCGTAGCAGCCTCATCCTTTTCTCTCAGCCTGCGCTCCAGAGCTTCCCTTTCTCTCTGATCTTCCTCCCTTTCACGTTCCCTCTTTGCATCATCATCATCATCGTCATTCTCATCATCATCATTCTGCAGTCTTGGCTCTTTTGCAAATCTACCAACACCCACATCATCATCATCATCATCATAAACATCTGCAGCCCTTTTCCTAATGTGTTTGTGGCCCTTCTTGGGAGGTTGTAATGCACCATCCAAAGTAGCATGTAGGGTTTTTCCATCCTTCGCTGTAGGTGCTGCTGGGGCATGGGCATCATCATCATCATCATCCAGCAACTGATACTGCTTCTGCTTACGGGCCAGAGCAGCAGCCTCTCGTTCTGCTTGCTTGTAGATGTTGGGGCCTGTAGTTTTACGTGGAAACCGCCCAAAGAGCTCCTCTGCAAACCTAAGCGTCTTAGAAGAAGAAGGGATATCCAGCTTCACCAACGCAGAGGCAAGCTCTTGGGCAGAAGATGCACGCTTCGCGAGCCCTGACAAGTAATGCTCCAAGTTCGTGTCTGAGAAGCCAAGCAAATCATGAAGGTTGTCGGAAATCCAATGCCTCAGCTCCTTGTCTTGCGCCATAGAACTCAAAAACCTGTGCTAAAACAACTCCTGCTACTCGGATTGATTCTCAAAAAGTGCAGAGTTCGGAACATCCGACCTTCGTCGGAAAAGAGCTTCACATCGACGTTTTGCGGCAATGCAACGACCAGAGGATGGATGCAAAACATTATTTAGGTCTGTGTCACACACGTCCGCCCGCCCGGGTTGGTTGAAGAGTGTGTCCGCTGCTGGTCGAAAACAACCAGAGCAGACCCCTCACCCATCCCTGCTACATGGCGGACATGCAATAAAGCAGCAGCGCCAAGAAATTTGAGCTACCGACCCCATGCCTGACATGTGGATCTCTTTCTGCCTGGGCTACACCCTTTTGAAGAATACCACATGGAAACTTTGATATAAACTATGCTATCTGCGCTGTGTAGCATGTAGAGCGCCCAAAAAATCCTTTTACGGTCTTGTCCGGTGCTTGCGTCTGATAGGGACCTTAGGCCTGTGTCACACACGTCCTCTCGGACATGTGCGAGAATGAGGTGGCAAAAGTCTGTTGGTTGAGGCATATGTTCGAATACAACGCGAGCAGACCACTCGCCCATCCCCACTACATGGAGGACATGCACAAAAGAAGAGGTGCAAACAAGAGTGATTGGATTTGAGCCACCAACCTTGTCCTTCACATGTGAAAGCTTTTCCAGGTGGGTTATGCCCATTTGACGAGCACAACTTGGAGATTATAAAATATTGAGGTGCATTGCCATGTGTCACAAGCAAGGCACCCAAAACAACCTTTTTTGGCATTGTTCGTTGCCTGCGTCTGAGAGGGGCCTTATTTAAATTTAATTCAAGTGCTCTCAATATTGGTGGCCCATCTTGAGTTCAAAACTCATTGGACATGTCTCGCGGGATTGTTCCTATAACATTACAAATTCTTTTCGTCTTAGGTGTTGAGTTCAAGACTTGTTGGATTGTCCCTATAGCATTGAAAACTTTCTTCTTATTATTATTCTTCTTCTTCTTCTCTTATGTGTTCCAAATGCAAGGTAGCATCAAAGGACTTCTTACATTATTCATGTTGCCACTCTTCTAGAAATCTCCTAGCCCCAAAGCTCAAAATTTTCTCTTAGAGAATTTTCTCTTAGGGAATTTTAACAAGCCCGGCATGCCGTTTTGTAGGCTATAAGCGATAATCATGTGTTTTCGAACACCTTTTTGGAGCTAAAATCTAGATGAAAGCCTGTTTTGTTACAAATCGAGTACTACTTTGTTGGAATCTATAAGGAGAGGATGTCCATCATACTGATTTGGCTATTCACAATAAGCAAATACATAGTACACATGAACAGAGGCTATTATGGAACATGCATTTTGTCAATTGGAAAGAGATGATATAGTGGTTCACGATGCATGTATTACAAAATACGTGGATTTGTGTGATACTTTGACAGAGGTGCAACTAAGCACATCACATCTCATCATGATTTTCTCACTTCTCTTGAGACTGCCCTTAATACTATCACGTGTGTCAATGTTAGCAGCAAACTAACGCGGACACCATTTTTCGGAGTTCTCTTTGTAAAACAATTATTATTTTGATGAATCGAGAATATTGTAAATCCTATTTTCTTGGTAAACTTTGTAATTAATGAGCCGGAGCTACAAGCTTTCAGATTGTATCAGCCAGTCAATTCCCAGCTTTGGTAGAACTTTAGATTATTAGTTTTGACCACCCAAAAATCTTGGCTAAGGTATAAAAACCAAATTTTGTAAGTTTTTGGATAAGAAATACACAGCGTGAGCTAACGACGCTCACTTCTCTCCTTCTCGCGCTTCCCACTCCTTCTCTGATTGTCACATTGCAAATGCGTTTGTTGCATTGCAACCGCAGGTAAGAGCTCTACGCATTGACGTAAGCCATTCACAGTATTTCGTAGCTTTTGGCGTCGTCGACTGGTGGCCTAATTTCATCATAACTCGAGATTTACACTTTTAAATCGAAAACTAAGCAGAGGGACATCATTGCTAAGCATTTAGATGCATTCTTGGTCGAAAACGATTAGGTTAAAAATCCACTGCTGTTAATAATCGCGATTTTGGAACTTGACCTAAAGTGGGGTTTGAAACCATAGGCATGTGTGCTTAAATCTTACAAACTTGTCCTAGAAGTTTCGTTACGTTTGGATGTCATTTGATGCTGTAACGGATGTGATTTGCTTGCCGATGAGCAATTGGCTTTTGGTGATTTCAGTCACTTGAGTGTAGCTTGAGTTAGATGCGAGTTGTTAGTTGTTTCTGAGAGATTGACAACCTCTTGTAGCCTATATGCACTAGTCGAGTCAACTTCGTCCCATGGTTTGACAAATTAATCGTGGTTCTCGCTAATACTGCAATAAGATAGGATGGTGAGGTTAAACATGCGTCCCACATTTGGCGCCGCTGCCGGGGATCGAAGAGACCTAAACTAGGGAAAAACACGAGCGTCTTGTGTAGTTGTCCTTTAACTTCCTCTAGGTTCGCCAAATTTCAATACTTTCTTTTAGAAACCACATAGCTTAAGATGGTCGTCTTTTGCTGTGTAGAGGTAGCTTGGAAGTAATCGTACTGCTGAGTACCTTTAGGACGGTAGGATTGTAGATTTAGATTAGGATTTGGAGAATGATTGGTAGAGGAGACAAGTCTTAAGATCAAGACTCTGAAAAACATAAAAAAACATAAGAAAACGATTATTTGTAGGATCCGAGGTGGATTTCAGAACATTGCTCTCTCTGAAAGAATTAAGTGTCAGTTGTTATGTAAAGTTGCAAAATTTCAGGTCTACGGCTAGAAATAGCTTGAAAAGACTCGAATTCACTCAATCTGACTAGAGAGTAAACCTAAGAGTTGTCTGAACCAGTGTGTAAGCTCAAAGACACTTCGAGGTAAAAATTTCAAGAAGTTGACCAAAACTCAGATTATTTACTTTTTCTTGACATTTTAAGCCAAAGTAAGTTTTGACTTGATTTATAGGCTTAAAAAACATCACAAAAAGACTGTCTGTGAGAAAATTGCAAAAAAGTGCTCATTTCAAGCTTCAAGTTAATAATCGTGATTATTAACTTTCTGCTCTAAATTGGCCAAGGTTCATACCATTGACTCATTGCATGTGTACAAACAACTTTTGTGAAGGCCCAAGAGATTTGGATCACTAAACTGGCAAAAAACTGGGTAAAAACTAAAGTTTGTACCGACTTTTTGAATCTTGCTTGTAAATTGGGGAAACATATATCCAAACTTGTTGAAAATTGATCCATAGGCTTATATTGATGTGATAAACATGTGTACATGCTCACTTGACCAAAAAATTGCAAAAAATTATCAGAAGTAAATAATCGCGATTATTTACATCTGTCCAGTTTTTGAACTTTTTTGACCAAGTTGGCATACCACTAGCTTTACCATGTTGTAATAAGCCCACAAACCAAATTTGGTAAGATTTGGACCACTGGATTGAAAATTGTGAATAAAAGTGCGAAGTTAGTCTGCGGACAGATAATTGATGACCATTTGACCAAAAATTGCCCAAACTTGATGAAAATTGGCTAGTGACTTTAAATTAAGGTGCTTAACAGATCTATGTCAAAGTTGGGGCAAAAATTTGCAAAAATTTATCAGGAGTAAATAATCGCGATTATTTACTTTTGCTTCAAAACTTGATGATTTTGCAAATTTGAGTATACGACAAGGTTAAACACATCAAGTAGACCCCAAAAATCAATTTTGGTGAAATTTGACCACAAAAGTGAGACTTAAGCCAGACTCTCGAAATCAAAGTCTGTGTACACGAAACAGTTCATAAACTTGATCAGAATTGGTCCAAACTTGTTGAAATTTTTCCAGAGACTCTAACAAGTTATATACTTGCCAAACCTATCAAAAAAGTGTAAAAACTTGACAAAAGTAAATAATGGCGATTATTTACTTCTGCTATCTAGAGACTTCAATTTCGACGTTTGGGCTTGTACAGTGTTAGACCAACATAATATAAAGCCACAGGGCAATTTTGGGTTCAATCGGATCAAAATTGGTACAGATACACTTTGTTTACAAGTTGCAGATTAGACCTTTGATTTTGCTAAAGTCGAATTTGAAAGTCAAATTTTGACTCCCATAGCACGATTTGAAGTGATACACAGAGACCAATCACGAGAGTTCTCAAGAGCTCTACTGTCTTTATAGAAAAATAGCTAACTTGATTAATTTTGTACATGAATCAGGTTGCAGACGAGGAATCAGTGGCTTGACAAAAAGTTGCAATTGAATCGAGTGGAAATTGACGACAAGTCAATCCAAAGGTGAGCACTCTATTCAGGGCTTCATAAGTCTATATGAACCTTAGATCTGATCGTGAACTAGGAAATCGGGGCATACTCGGAGAAACCTCCAATAGAGTATCCACCAAAGAAAGCGTGAATCAAGGCAATTCCTTACACACAATTCTTGAAGAAGTCTCAGACACTTTTTCAGATTCAACATCCGAAATGTCTTCTTACTCGACTCACTCAGAAACCGGAACGACAATGTGCTATAAGCATATACACTCTTTTTACAATAACCGTCATGGTGCCCAGGTTTACTTGGACCCTAACGAGGAGTATGCTGTTCGCATTGATAACCATGGTATTGAGTTCGAAGAAGAGGTTAGGGCAAACAAACAAGGGAAAATGTACATGGATTGAAAGGGAACTCAATATGTATAAGTCGAAAATCCTGATGTGGTAGACAAATGGGGGTTAGAAGTAAACACTATGATCCTAGATATGTCAGCAAAAGAAGGACCACCAACTTTGGAATTCGAGGGATACGATCAAGTAGACTTGAAGCCTTTGAAACGGCTTAGTACGGATAATCCTAGGATCAGAGTCTATTGTTGGGAAGATAGAAACATAAAAGATCTTTTGTGGACTTCTCATGCCAGACCAGGACAATTAATGGTCATGAAGATCATCTATATCTTTAAGATCAAAGATAAGGATCTGCAGATCTACCAACTTACTTGTTTAGGGATTGTTATAACAACACCTTTGTTATGATGACTCCTGATTGTTGGAATTAGGGTTGCAGAGAAACACACACAGCTTGGAGAAGACGAAGGAAGCTCAAGGCACACAATCAAGAGTGTATAACTTAGTGTGCAATGGAAAGATAGATAGCCCTAGAGTGATGGACGTATATACAATGCTCGGGGGAAAAAACCTCCTAAAGAGGGAAAAAATGCCCCGGCAGTCCTAGTGTGTTCACAGACATCACTACCACATGTATATGGTAACAAATCCCCCCTAGAGTGATGCGGTGAACGAGAGCTGGCACATGAGTAAAGGGAAGTGCCATGCCCTAAGGACATGATCAGTCCACAAAGGGGAGTAAGCCCAAAGCTTTACAGAAAGCTTCAAGCTTCTCACGAGACAATGCCTTTGTGAAAAGATTTGCAAGGTTGTCCTGTGTTGGCGCATAAGCCAAGCTGATCTCTCCTGCTGAGAGCCTCTCCCTGACATAATGGTAATCCACCTCAATGTGCTTTGTGCGAGCATGAAAAATTGGGTTCCTCGCAACTGCCAATGCGATCTTACTGTCAGTGTAGATAGTGTTGGCAGTGTCCTGTCCAATACCCAAATCAGCCATAAGGCGTCTGAGCCATACACACTCAACCATAGCTGTGAAGATTGCCTTGTACTCAGCCTCACAACTCGAAGTGGCCACAGTAGGTTGCTTCTTGCTCAACCATGATATACATGAACTGCCAAGCATGAAACAAAAACCACTTGTGGACACTCATGTGTCAAAACAACCAGCCCAATCTGAGTCCAAAAAAGCATGTAAGTCTAGCGGCAATGATCCCCCCTTGGGATAAAACAAGCCAAGATGTAACGTGCCACTAAGCTAGCGGAAAATCCTCTTGACAGCCTGCCAATGCTTAGACCCTGGGCTATGCATAAATCTGCTGACCTGTGAGCCTGCAAACTGAATATCCGGCCTCGTGTTGCATACGTAAATGAGACAGCCAACAACAGTTTGGTAAAGAGTGACATCAGCAGGATCGCCAGCATCATGTAGACTCAACTTCAAACCTGTTTCCATGGGAATGGCAATAGGTTTGCAATCCTCAAGTCCAAACTTACATAGCAATGTCTCTATGTAACTTTTCTGACACAAGGCAATACCACCATCACACTGCTTAAACTGTATACCCAAGTAATGATGCAACAACCCCAAATCTTTCATCTTGAAAGTAGCATTCAAATCAGCCTTAAATTCAGCAATATGTCTCTCATTTGGTCTAGTGATCAACAAATCATCAACATAAAGAACCACAATGAGAAGTACATCACCCTCACGTTTTACATACAATGTGCTTTCTGTTGGACTATTACGAAAGCCTCGTTTAACCAAATGAGTGTCAGCTTTCTCATACCAAGCATGAGGAGATTGCTTCAACCCATACAAAGCCTTCTTACACCTGCACACTTTGTCCTCTTGTCCTTTTACGACAAAACCGCGAGGCTGCGTTACATAAACTTCCTCAAATATGTCACCATTCAAGAAAGCAGTAACAATGTTTGATTGATGTACATCCCAACCAAAATGAGCTGCCAATGCACATAGAAAACGCACAGTAGTCATACGACAAGTGGGAGCAAAAGTCTCTTCATAATCAGTGCCTTTTTGTTGTGCATAACCCTTTGCAACAAGTCGAGCCTTATGGCGATCGATCTCACCATCCGGCTTGCGTTTCAACTTGTAAACCCACTTTGTACCAATGGCCTTTTTGCTAGGAGGAAAATCACATAAAGTCCATGTATCATTTTCTATAAGTGCATCAGATTCTGATTGCATGGCAGCCATCCAATTTTTTGAATTCTGTGCTTCATCAAAAGACAGAGGCTCCTCAACATCATGTAAGCTAGACACAGCCAAAGCATAACAATCTGATGCATAAGATGCATGGCGAGAACCTGAACGAGTACGACTAGACAAAGGTGCATCCAATTTACTATCACGCAAAGTGTGCACCAGCCATTTTGGCATACCTCTAGCTTGCTCATTTTCAGCCCTTTCCTCATCAAGTACATCATGTACATCTGCATCAGTAATAGGCTACTCTAAAATATTTTCAGAAACCCCCATAGGCTGTACATTTGCCTCATTGGAACTTACATTCGTATTTCCACCACTGAAAAGAGGCAACAAAGTGTCATAAATGTCCTGTGAGCTTACATTACTGTCTCTAGTACATGACAACAAGGGCTGAATAGAATCTTCCACAAACACTACATCCTGAGAAACTAGAATACGTTTTGTTTGCGGCTGATACAACCTGTAACCTTTGCTTTCAGCACTATAACGAACAAAAATACATTTGACAGCCTTATCATTCAATTTTCTGCGCTGCACTTGTGGCACCAAAGCATATGCCAAACAGCCAAAAACACGCATGTGCTCAATAGAAGGCTTTCTATCATGCCATGCTTCATATGGAGTAATAGACTGCAAAGCTTTCGTAGGACACCTGTTTAGTACATAAGTGGTACACATGATGGCCTCAAGCCAAAAAGAATGCGGCTAAGCTTGATTTTTGACCATACATCGTGCCATTTCCGTAAGTGACCTGTTTTTCCTCTCAGGAACACCATTTTGCTGAGGTGTATAAGGCACTGTACATTGGTGTTTTATCCCACGACTAGCCAGAAATGCATTAAATTCATGAGACATATACTCCCCCCCTCAATCGGAACAGAGGGTGCCCATAGTACATTTCGAGACATTTTCAGCCATAGCCATAAATTGTTTGAAGCACATAAAAACTTCGGACTTCGCTTTAAGCGGAAATACCCATGCATGCCTGGAGTAATCATCAATGAAAGTCACGAAGTACAGGTAATTGCCCAAGGACAGAGTTTGCATGGGCCCACAAACATCACTATGCACAAGCTACAACCTGCATGTGGCCCGGACTGAACCATCCTTTGGAAACTTAGAACACTACATCTTACCCAAAATACAGCCTTCACAAACATGTTTGACAGGTGCTTCAAGAGACGGCAAAGAAGCAACCATATCAGATTTCTGCAAACGCAGCAAACTGACAAAATTCATATGACCGAAACGTGCATGCCAAAGTTTTGCATCTGAAATAGCCCTTTGAATCTGCAACAACATTTGCAAAATTTTGTCCACACTTGTCATACAAAGTAAGCTTATACAGCCCACGGCACAAAAGGCCAGATGCAACAATTTCATCACCAAAATTGAGATCATGAACTGTACATCCGTCATCCACAAATTTGACTACAAGTCCAAGTCTAGCAAGTGCGGATACAGACAAGAGATTCTTTGTGATCCCAGGTACATAAAGTGCATCAACAAGTGTGAAAGAACTGCCATTTGCAGCAGTAAGCACAATCTTTCCAACTCCCTGAACTGGATAAGAGGCATTGTTGGCACAAGTGACTCGAGAGAGGTAAACAATTCACGATGTGAGGTAATGTGCTTTGTAGCACCACTGTCGAAATAGCACACATGTGAATCTGCAGCAACAACTGACAAGCATGCATCATGGACAGCAGGATTGTAAGTGCACTCTGTGCTAAAAGCCCATTCTGCATCAGCATCAGCATTACAGTCTCCTTTCACAGAAGACTCAACAATGGCTACATTTGTAGTGGAACCAGCATTTGCAGTGGAACCACCCTCTTTCTTCTTAGCCTCTTTGGCCTTCAACTTAGGACACGACTTGATCAAGTGATCATTGGATTTACAATAATGGCACACATCTTTTTTTTGCCCTTATCACTAGAATTTCTAGACGAAGTGTTGCCAGCAGAATCATTAGGAACAGAAGTTTTGCCACTCGCAGCAGAACCATAAGAAGTGGCTGCATTACTGTTACCACCCTTTCTTTGAGAAGCAATAAAAGCCTGTTCAACTGCACGCTGCCTAGTTGTGTTTTTTCTGGGAAGTGACTCTTGCAACAGCAATGTGCATAATGCAGCAAACTTGACAACTTCAGGATTTCCTTGGGTCATAAGTCTCCAAGTACTAGCAAAAGTCTGGTAAGAATCTTGTAAGGCATCAAGAACAGTCTGCACAAGGGAACTGTCTGAAATGACTTCTCCTGCAGAAATAAGTTGCTCATTGATATCCTTGACACTAGCAAGGAAAGTTTCCATATCATCTTCCTCATGCATAATCTTCGACTCCAGCTCTTTACGTAGCAAAGCAATTTTAGCCTAATTGCGGCTTGCATAAAGACCTGCTAGAATATCCCAAGCCAGATTTTGCTAAACGGATGTGAGGAACAATGGTGTGCTTCACAGACAACGCAATCAATGCATGAGCCTGCGCATCCTTAACATCCCAACGAGCTTGTTCTGCCGCCCGTAGGCAAAACAACTCTAACAGTTGCAATCCTTGCAGCAAGACGTGCAACATCCTCAACATTGCCTACATCCTCAGAACCAGGACGTACATCAATGCCCTGCACAATGTTCCAGACACCCTTTGACACAAGAACATGTTGCATCATATAAGCCCACATAAAGTAGTTGTCCCCATCCAACCTGTCCTCAGCAACAAACATCTTGAACACATCTGTGTTGTTGTTGTCAGCCATGGTAAATGCTGCACCTGATGGGAAAACTGCCCGAAAATAGGAGAAACGGAGCGGGAACAACCTGTGCTATATAGCACAAACCGTAGAAGACTATAAGGCACCTGTTATGCAGAAAACGGCACTTACAGAAATTTTGCACAAATTGACGAAATAGCCTGTGCAGACCTTCCTGTAGTGGAAACGGAGGCCGAAATGAGCCCAAATCAAAATTCTGAGCAGACCTAGCTCTTCGAGGTTTACCGAAATATTTGTCAACCTACGAACGCTTGCCAAAGCTCACTGAAATCAGAGAAAGTGAGCAGGCGTGTGGTGGAGCAGTTGTTGGCGACTAAGCCCGGGAGGACGCAACCTACTCTGATACCAATTGTTGGAATTAGGGTTGCAAAGAGACACACACAGCTTGGAGAAGACGAAGGAAGATCAAGGCACACAATAGAGAGTATGTTACGTAGTGTGCAATGGAAAGATCGATAGCCCTAGAGTGATGGGCGTATATATAATGCTCGGGGGAAAAAACCTCCTAAAGAGGGAAAAAATGCCCCGGCGGTCCTAGTGTGTTCACACACATCACTACCACATGTATATGGTAACATAGAAATTGGTTTTGCATTTTGGATTGCAAACCTTTCTAGTACCTTCTTGATGTAATCTTCTTGGGATAGCTTATTGTCTTCTTCATCCTATCCCTTGATATTTTCATACCAAGTATCCTCTTTGCAGCACCTAAATCTTTCATTTAAAAATATTTAGACAGATTCTCTTTTAGATCTTTGATGTCCTGCATGTTAGCACTTACAATCAACATGTCATCAACATACAACATTAGGATGATGAACTTCCCATCTCCCAAATTCTTCGTGTAGACGCAGTGATCCGAGTTGCATCTTGTGAATCCATGATCCAACATCCATCGATCAAACTTCAAGTACCATTTTCTTGATGCTTGCTTTAATCCATACAAGCTTTTCTTTAATCTGCAAACCATTTTCTCCTTACCTTTTACTTCATACCCCTTTGGTTGAAGCATGTAGATGTCCTCCTCTAAGTCACCGTGAGGGAATGCCATATTTACATCCATTTGCTCGAGATTTAAATCGTGAGCAGCCACAAGGCTTAAGACAAGCCTAATTGAGTTCATTTTTACAACATGAGAAAATATTTCATTGAAGTCAATACCTTTCTTTTGAGAAAACCCTTTTACCACAAGCCTAAACTTGTACCTTTTCTTCCCACCTTCTTCTTCCTTCAGCTTATACACCCATTTGTTTTGTAGTGCCCGCTTACCTTTAGGCAACTCAACCAACTCCCATGTTTGGTTGCGATGTAGTGAGTCCATCTTCACTTGCATGCTCTTCGTCCATTCTTTTTTGGACTCATGTTGCATAGCTTCTTCGTATGATTTCGGCTCTCCAGAATTTGAGATCAAGAGATGGTTGAAGGAAGGAACAAACCTTTCTGGAGGTCTACTTGCTCTTGCAGATCTTCGGGGAATAGGTTGACGCTCCTCATTTGGTTGACGTTGTTGCACATTGTCACCGTTTGCAGTCCTTGAGTCTTCACCGTCCTCAAGCTCCATGTACTCATCACTTGTTCCTTTTGTTTGTTTTCTTTCCAAGTAATCTTTGTACATATTTTGTTCGTTAAAAATTACATCCCTACTCCTTAAGATTTTACCATCTTCAGGATTCCATAGGCGATACCCAAAGTCACCTTCTCCATAGCCAATGAAGAAACACTTTTTGGACTTTGCATCTAGCTTTGATCTTAGGCTTCTATCTATGTGCATGAAAGCTTCACACCCAAACACTTTGAGAAATGCATAATTCACCGGTTTACCTGTCCATGCCTCTTCTGGAACTCCCCCATCCAATGCCGTTGAGGGTGACCGGTTGATTAAGTACACAAACGTACTTACAGCTTCTGCCCAAAGCTCAAGCGGTAGGCCTACATGTAGCTGCATGCTTCGTGCTCGCTCCATGATTGTCCTGTTCATCCTTTTCGATATCCCATTTTGTTGAGGTGTCCTTGGGGTTGTCCTTTACCTCCAAATGCCATTGCTAGCACAAAAGATTTCAAAAGCTTGGCTGCAATATTCACCTCCATTGTCGGATTTTAGGCATTTAACCTTGGTACTTGTTTCATTCTCCACAAGGCTTTCCACCTTTGAAATATGGAAAATACATCGGACTTATTCTTCATGACATAAACCCATGTTTTTCTAGTCGCATCATCTATGAATGTTACATAGTACAATGAGCCACCAAGTGATGGTGTCCTTGCAGGACCCCAAACACCAGAATGAACCAACTCATGTTTTTTATTTTTTCTTTCATTTCTTGATTTTTGAAATTTTACCCTCTTTTGTTTACCATAAACACAATCTTCACAGAACTCTATGTCCACTTCTTTCAAACCTGGTAGAAGCTTCTTTGTTTGAAGGATTTGCATTCCTTTGGCACTCATATGCCCAAGCCGGTAGTGCCACACCGCACTGTCAGCTTTTGTAGTTGTTGCACAAGCTGAAGGTTGCGTGCTAACAGTATACAAGTAAAGTGTACCAACCTTTTCTCCCTTGGCAACCACCAAAGATCCCTTTGAGATCTTCCACCGTTTGTTTCCGAATGCAATGTTGTGACCTTCATCGTCCAATGGTCCTATAGAGATCAATTTTTTGAGAGAAGGAACATGCCTAACATCTTTAAGCTTCCATTCATTTCCATTAGCAGTTTTGACAGAAACTGTATCTTTGCCGACAATCTCACAAACTTCATCATCTCCCAAGTATACATACCCAAAATTACCTTTGGTGTAATCTTGGAAAGGTTGCTTGTGTGGTGTCGCATGGAATGAATCCCCGGAATCTACTATCCAGGAATTAGACACATTGTCTAATGAGAGAATTAGAGCATATTGCTCTACTTTACCTGCCACATTGGCCTCCAATGTTGGCTTGTTGTCTTGAGACTCTGTCCCCTTCTTCTTCTTGGACCAACATCCTTCTTGACGTGGCCCTTCTTGCCACAGTTCCAACATTCAAGAACTGACTTTCTGTGTGACTTGCTCCGCATTGAGCGATCACGACCCTTTTGGTTTTTGAACCTCTCCTTAAGCCTTTCTCTTGTTTCCACTAATAGTGCAGCACTTGATGCTTCTCCTGTGCTTCTCCTTCGCATTTCCTCGCTTAGGGGAACACCCACAACATCATCAAAATTAAGAGTATTTGTGCCAGAAATAGAATTACTTACAGCCATCACAAGGCTGTCCCAACTATTGGGTCGAGATGATAGTATAAGGAGAGCTCGCACTTCGTCATCGAAATTGATTTTCACCGATCGAAGTTGACTTATGCTTGTGTTAAAGTCATTTAGGTGTTCTGAAACTGAACCATTCTCTGCCATCTTTAGATTGAACAAGCGCTTCATAAGAAATACCTTATTGGATGCCGATGGTTCTCGTAGAAATCGTCAAGTGACTTCATCAAATCCTCCGTGGTCTTCATCTCCGAAACATTGAAGGCCACCGTTGACGCCAAGCTTAACTGGATTGTTCCCAGTGCCTTTCGACCAAGGACAATCCATGCTTCATCTGCCATTGTTGCGGGCTTCTTTGCAAGACCACATAGTGGCAAATAGAGGTCCTTCTGGCAGAGATAGTCTTCAATCTGTATCTTCCAATGTTGGTAGTTTTTGCCGTTGAACTTCTCAATCTTGAGCTTCCCTTCCTTTGCCCCGTAACTCCCACTCAATTCAAGGAATCCTTTCTTTGACATAATTTAGCTATGAGCAAACCTTGCTATAATACCAGTTGTTAGGAAATAAGACGTAGCTAAGTAGATAATTGAGTAGATTACTTAATGTAGAGAGATAATTTTCACACACAAGAGATTATAGAGTAGAGAGAGAGAGAGAAAGTACACACGATATACGTGGTTCACCCAATGTGGGCTACGTCCACAGGAAATCAGCCACTCAATGGCTTTAGTACTTCAAAACAAGAAGTAGTTTACAAAGGGATTATACCCTTAATAGAGATCCCACCTTGCTTCACTCTCACCACCTCACACCCACCTTGTTGCATCAACTTCACACTCTGAAATGTGTGTAGAAATGGCCTTGCCCTCTCTCATGAGAGGTAGCCATCTGTAGCCGCCCTTGTGTAGATAAGTCCAAATCGGACCCTCCAATCCGCCCATGTGTGGCCATCCTTGAGAAGACAAGTCCGCTTTTGAATTCGGCCACCGGCCAACCGGCCAACCGACCAGTCGTTTTTCGACCGTTGTCCGGTCATAATATTCCGATTGGAGATTGGCCGTGAAAATTTTGGTTTCCGGCGAATGATTTTATTTTTCGACGAGTTATTTTTCTTCACTCACAATGGCTTCTCCTCATAATGGGGGCTTTACAAATGTGCGTTTTTACCACAAAAAATTACAAGGGGTAAATTAGGGTCCATACTTAACAATCTCTAGATTAGGGTCTAAAAAATTGGATGACCAAAGGTAAAAAAACCCGGTGGGAAAAGTTTCCTTTAGTATACGCTCTTATTGGAGTTGAGCATTTGGACTTGAAGTACATGTCATGCAAGGTGAGTGCTTGGGAGAAACAAAGGAAGAATGCCTAATGCAAGTGCCAATTATGAGACACTCTAAATGCATATGACAAATTTATTAAACAAAAGCATGCAGTGTAAGAGATGGAGTTGATGGGTGCTTCAAGGAACAAATGTAGCACATGCGTCATCAAAAGACGTCTCAATATCTTTCACGTTTCCAAGAAGGGTTTTTGACGTAGAAGCTTCTCCACTCAAACCTCACTGTGCTTAGTGCGTGAGTGCCTTTTGGACTTTCTTCTTCACTTCACCACACATAATTTACATAGAGTTTGACTCTTATGCTCACCTATACGAGCATGAGCGACACAAGGTAATTATGATCAACTCTTCCAGCTTGAGCAGTACCTAGAATAGCTAAGACGCTTAGATCACAGAAGATATTAGTTGAAGCTTTGGGACTAACGCCTCACTCATTTAGTGGCTTAGTTGTCCGACTTTGACTTTTATACCATGTATTTTTAATGGTGACTTGGACTTACCTGCTCAAGGCCAGAAACCCAATTCCATACGTTTTGAAAATTTAGGCCTCTTCCATTGTGTTGGTCTTTAGATGCCACCATTTTTCCAGTAGGCTGGCATACTTTGGCTCTTCTTGACTTGCTCTTCGTATATCAACACTGCTTTGTGAAACAAGTCCTTCAGCTCTTGTAGTGATTAATGGAGCCTTTGCTTTAACTCCCATGAGAAGCGATTGTCGATAGCTGTGGTTTTTTTGTGATTGAAGCGATTTTGGAACCCACCTTTTCTTCGGTCCGTGTGTGAACCTTTTTTGCATTTGCTCCTTTTGCTTGATGTCTTGATGGACACTACACTTTGGTATCCATATCTGATTGTTTCCACTGTAAAAGTCTTGCTTTTGCAGTTGAAGATGAGGTATCCATCTGGAGGTTGTAGGAGCCTTGGTTGCAATTGGCTTTTGTTTGCTCGTGGTTGTCATTGCTTTCCTTTGGGTAGAAGCTTGTGCATCATGATTTCTCTTGTTGTTCCACATTGAGCTACAATTTTTGGTAACCATATTTGAGTGTTACCTTCATAAAATCCTTGTGCTTCGAGTAGTTTGACTGGAATCATTCGTTGCTTCACCTGTTTGTACTAGGTAGCTTGGCTAAGGTCTGCATTGCTTGCTTGGAAGGTCTTTTCTTCAGCCTTTTGTTGCTATTCTTTCTCCTTCTTGAGGTGTTTGTCTTTTGTTGATAGCTCGGCTTGCTCTTGGTAGAACTTATTTCTTGAGGTGAGTAGACCCAGGCTGTTACTTTAGGCTTTTGGGCTCAAACACTGATGCTTCCTTGGAAGTAGCCTTGAGTAGTGATTGACTCATTTGATACTACCCACCTGGTCACCTTTTGTTGTTGAGGTTGAACCCATGCTTCATGTATCCAAACTGGGTCTTTGACTTTTATGTGCTCTTTGGTTGATTGATTCTCTTCGACTTCTTCTGGCGGCTTTGTTGCGATGGGAATTTCGGTTGATAGACTTTTTGTTTCGATTTCCATTGCATTATCGATGCTTTGGCTCTTGTGGAGACTCGTTGAAGATAAAGCCGTTTTGTGAGATTGATCTTCTTTAGCATTTACCTTAACTTTATCTTTTCTCATGTTGGTTAACGACTTCTTCTCCGCATGGATTTGTGGTGATTTTGGGACTTTTGATGTTGTTGTTGAAGCTTTTCCTTGTGGTTAAAAGAAGATGTTCCTCTAGCTTTTTGTCGGGATCAGACTCTCGTTGATATGATGGGAGTCAACTATGTAGAAATTATCTTTGTACTCCCCAGTACTCAACTTTATACGACTTCTGCCACCCCAAAACTAGGAGCCGTTTTAGAACTTGTGCACACTATCTCCTCTAGCTCAGTGATTTGTGGCTTTCCCATCATTATCCATGTTCCATAAGTCATTAGATTCTATTTTTTTTCTAGATCTATCACAGCTAAACATGTGATTTTAAGTCTTGTTTCTCTACCTATGCTAAATTTGATCTTAGTAGGAGATAGTCGATCTTCTTCCTTGTCCCTTTTCTTCTCTTGATCTTGCGTTTGTTGAACATTTGGACACTTCATTCCATTATCTTTTTTCTTTTGTGCTTTTTCTGGAGTCGGCTTGTTTGAGTCAGATTTTGTCGATTCTTCATGTATGTCAATGGTGACATATTCGCATGGTTGCTCTCCTTCCTTAATTTGCATTTTTACATCATGCTCCATGAAGTAGCCATGTGTCTCACCTTTTCCGCTTGCACACTCACAAACCTCATTAGCTTTCTTCAATACCTTTATCATAAATAAGGGAGTTATACCATAGCCATCTTCATCGCAAAATTTGGTAATGGTTTCCTTGTTTATGCAGACATCAAGAGTTGCCAGTATTTGATCCCATCCAATAAATCCTCTGGAAATGGTTCCTCAATGTAAGCTTCATCTTCTACTGAACGCTCTAGGATGCAATCTTCCTTTCTAAGACTTTCATAGCTCGAAGCTTTGCACATCCAAATATGCACTTTGCTTTGAAACCAAGTAGGTACCCTTTTCCTCTTCATTTGTGGAGTGTAATTCTTCCCCCGGGATTTGCTCTACATCTCTATGACTATGATATTTGACACTCATTTTTGTTGTGGATTCTTTGTGTCTCAAACTGATATAGTCCGAGCCCCAGTCTTGTACCATTTTGAGTTGACGCATGAATGTTCTACCAATATGATATCAAAGTTACTGCTCTTGTCAAAATTCATTATCGCAAAGGTGTGCCCATACTCAATGCCACACGAAGATACAATAAATTTTTTTAAAATTCCTATCGGTCTCTCCACGTATTCATCCATTAATTGCAGTTTCATTCGAGTTTTTCTAAGAGCAGGATTTTTCCATTTTTCTCACAATCCTTTGGTTGCAATGGCAATTCCTGCCCCACTATCTAGTATTGCAACCGTCTTTACTCCTTTGTACTCAAGTGGTAAGGTGGTGTTTCCTTCATCACCTTCAAAGTAATCACCCACCTTATTTATCGGTACTGGTTTTGGTTGTGGTTTCTTAGGCAAAGTTTCATCCATGTTTTCATATGCAAGTTGGTCATGTGAAGGGATTTTCAACCCCATCTTTTCTAGGTGTTTTCCCATTTGACCCCATAAATGTGATCTAATTTTTAGCAACTCTAAGAGATAAAGCATGCATTGTATAGGAGAAGACATCAATTCGTGCAAGCTCTTGGTATCTATCATTTTTGGTGTGGCTTTCAAATGAGAAGGTACCACTCTAACCTTTGATTTTATTTTGAGTTCTCCTATGAAAGATGGCAAAGTCTGTAGAGAGTGTGGTTTGCTCTCTTCAGATGCGACATCTCCATATAGAGATCGTATATCCCCCCAAAAAATTTGTGATTTATGTTTATCACAGGGATAGGTGCTAACTGTAAAGTAGCACTACCATCTTTTTGGTTTCTGATCAATTCCCATAAGAATTGTGTCCACGGTTCTTCTACCTCCGAAATTGGCATCATTGTTTGTGAGCCCACTACATCTATGGTATTGGCTACTTCCCTTGTATCTAAAGGTGCGTCAACTTCCAACTCTTCCTGGTCTCTATTTACAACACCTTGGTTCTCCATTTCTTGGATTCTTTTGTGGATTAGTACCTCCGTTTTTAGAACATCTAGAATATGTGGCTCCATAAGAGCTTGGGCCGCTTGGATGAGCTCCTTGCACATTTGCAACCTCTCTTTTTCATACCCTGCATGAGGATACGTCAGCCATCTATGTTCTTGGGTTTGATTGGATTTTATTCTATCTTAATAGGCCTTCAAAATTGCATTTAAGGATTCAAAGACTTTGTCAACCAAGACTGAATCACCTGAGTCAATCTTCGGCTCTTCTGTTCCCTTTGTCTTTTTCTTGATTCCTTGCTCTCGTCTAAGTAGTTCTTTGGTTTGGTTCAGTTCACTTTCCAAAGTTGTTTTCTCCTTCAATCTCTTCGCTTTTATTTTATCCCGTTTGGCTTTCCAAGATTTTCTTCCAATTCTCATTGATAAGTTTTTTATTTCTATTTGAGGTGGCAATGTGGGTTCCTTGGCCGATTTGCTTTTGGCAGCTTCTTGAGCTTGAGCTCGAGTCATCACCTTTAAAGGAATTGTGGGTTCTACCTCTGATTTTCTTGAAGAAGGCATCACTCCTACAACGTTCATTGTTGCTTTCCCCTTGTAGTTTGGATTCTTAGCATAGTGTTGGAGTAGATGGTCTCTACCACAACCGTCACAGAATACAAATATTTCTATTTGTGGACCCTTTTTTGGACAACCTCATGCCCAATGATCACCTCCACATTCATAACATGGAAATTCTTGTTTCATAGCTAGTTATCAATGTCATAAAATATAATATCTAACTTTACCAAATGATCTTCTCATATTAAATTGATCATTTAATGTGGGAGAATAATGGGGAACAAGAGTTAGAATAGAGACATGTGCTTCTAGACCTATCTCAACAGGGGACCAAAAGGCGAGATGGTTGCATCTCTATAGGGGTCCAAAAGGAGATTGTCTACCAAAAAGCAATGTGCAATAAGTTCTTCTAGACTTATCTCAGCAGGGGACCAAGAGGAGAGATGGTTACATCTCATAGGGGTCCAAAAGGAGATATTCTATGAAAGAGCAATGTGCATCCAATGGAGCTTAAAGACCTTAGGGTTAGCTTCATTAAAGACCTCCAAAGGTTAGTGTTAAAAGTCCATAGACCTTAGGCAGGCTAGGACTGTGCTTGAGATGGGAATCCAGCCCAAGCTTGACGTGCTTGTCGTGCTTGGTGACTAAGGTGCTTGAGGTGCTTGGTGACTAAGGTGCTTGTCATGCTTGATGAGTAAGGTGCTTGAGAAGTTTCCCATGAAGGTGTTTGAGGGACTTGAGTCAAAAAGAGACCCTACAAAGGAGGGGGAAAGCCCCAAAGTTAGGGAAATCTTTGACTTAACCTCCCACTCACCCAAAGGGCACCCCCTTTCTCAAGGGGCACATGGACACATGTCAAGCTCTCCCTATGCTTAGCCACAAGTTGTGCTTGAATACTATTGGCTAGGATAAAGAGGGGACCAATAAGCTTTTAGTTCAATTCAAAAAATATCTAGATATTTTTAAGCTCTCTCTCTCTCTCTCAAAGGGGTAAGGAGGACACTTGTCCAAAGACTACTCATGTGGCTTAAAATGGATTGTACATGTGATTGGCTAGGTTTAGAGGGATTCAATGAGCTTCAAGCTTGAGCTACACGAAGGGGTCGACCAAAGCAAGCAAGGGGTGTGCTTGGGGGTATACACTCTCACACACACTCATTTTTCACACATTCTCACTTGGTGAAAGTGGAAGAACTCTATCTCCTTCTCCAAGCTTGTAGAGAAATTGAGAGCTTACACCAACACTCTTGGCTATGGAATGCAAATCCAACCAAGTCAATGCTTAAGCTTGCCATCTTCTCCATTTTCATTACTATGATATTATATATGCTAGCAAGAAGAGTGATGATAAGTGAGGAACTATTTATTTCTCCTATGAATGATTCTTCTTCCTCTTCCCTACCCTCATTCCCTGCTAGCTCTCTCCACCTTCGAAGGTGTTTGAGGCCTGGGGTTGCAAATTCAACCAAGAGCCATGCTTCAATACTTAAGCTTGCCATCTTCTCCATCTTCATTACTATGATATTATGTATACTAGCAAGAAGAGTGATGAGAAGTGAGGAACTATTTCTTTCTGCTATGAATGATTCTTCTTCCTCTTCTCTACCCTCATTCCCTGCTAGCTCTCTCCACCTTCGAAGGTGTTTGAGGCCTGGGGATGGTTAATGATTTTACAAAGTTTATGTTATGCTCGTGATGCATGAAGCTTTCCATCTTCATAGCATCACCAAGGTCACAAGGAATGCAAAGATTGTATTATACCAAGTCTCTCTTTATGGGAGAATCTATAATACAAAAGCCTATTGGAGGGGGGATTGGCTCCACATAAATTTGGTTGTAAGGACATGGGTCCTACGGGCAAGGCCACCAGCATGACCGGACAATGTGTACGCTATGGAGAGGCTATAAGATAGCACGGTTGGGTGGAGACTAGCACACGCATTACCACCGCTCTTTCACTAGTATCCGAGCTATTTTTGAGAAAGGAGAAAAGCGGGTTGCATGTGCATGCGAGGTGCTGCTTCTCTCCCACGATCCACAGACAACGACATCTCCGATGTGAAGCAAAAACAAGGCAAGCATAGTTTTTTGTACACCCCACGCACGACCAAGACAGGTGACCAAGGCAAGCTCGACTGACAACTCTACGACACCGAGGCTATGAAGGCTTCATTGGCACCATTGGCTGCACGCACAAGAAGGTCCGCTTAACCCTTGCATGGAGGGTTGAACCCACCTCATGAGGGTAAGAGGCCAACACTTTACCATCAAGCTATTGAGCCTTGTTGTGTATAACAAGGAAAGAAAACATACTTGTTACAAGAAAACTAGAAGAAAAGGGAAAGCTTCAAACTTCAATGAAGTAGTTTCACCCTTCCTTTTCACTTCTTTGAGGAAGGCAAGTTTTCCTCCAAAAATTCTTTTTTCCTCAAGGAGGTAGCTTCAAAGTGAACAAAAGCCTTCACAAAAATGATGAGTTTTTGTGAAGAATCCACGAAGATGTTCTTACGACAAACGACACGTGAAGCGCTACAATTCTCACAATGCGAGGTTCGCATGCGAGGTAAATCACCGAGCATAAAAAACACAAAGACTTCAAACTTTACAAGGTACAAGTTGACGTTTTTTTTCTCTCTCTTTACATTAGTATGTGTATAACAAGGAAAGAAAGCATACTTGTGTTGACAAGAAAGTTGGAAGGAAAGGAAAAGCTTGAAACTTCAAGGAAGTAGTTTCACCCTTCCTTTTCACTTCTTGGAGGAAGGCAAGTGTTCCTCCAAAAATTCTTTTTTTCTCAAGAAGGTAGCTTCAAAGTGAACAAAAGCCTTCACAAAAACGACTAGTTTTTGTGAAGAATCCACAAAGGTATTCTTACGACAAACGACACGTGAAGCGCTACAATTTTTGCAATGCGAGGTTTGCATGCAACGTAAATCACCGAGCATTCAAAACATAAAGACTTCAAACCTTTACAAGATACAAGTTGACGTTTTTCTCTCTCTCTTTACATTAGTGTGTGTTTACCATGGCCAATGAGGATATCCCATCTACACACACTTTTGATTTTGAGCACGTAGATCAAAATCAGGGCACCACGGGTGTTGACACTAATATGCATGATGATGATGATCTAGGAGATCATGGTCTTGTAGATGTGGCTGCTTTCAAGACTTTGGAAAATTGACAAAGCGTACTTGAACGCAACCTTTCTGCACTCAATGCAAATGTTACAAATCTTACTGAGCCACTTGTGAAATTTATGAATTTACAGACGGCTCAAGGAGCCACAAGTGGCACGATTCACGGAAACCAAGCTTGCACGACTCAAGTAGTCCAAGAGACAAGTGCTTCAAAAGATGCAGAAGGTAGCAATGCATTGCTTAAGAATATCACCATTCCTCAGTTTTATGGGGAAGAGTGTGATCGCAACAAGGATGCGATCAATACGTTCTTACACAAATGGAGTGATATTCATAGATTGAAACACACCTCGGATATAAAGACGGCTGTGGAACAAGTCTATCTCTTAAAGGTAAGGCCTATAAGTGGTGGATGACATTTGCAATAGATGCCCGTCCTCCGTCTTCGGCTGCGTTTCAAGCTTCTTGATCCAAATAGTTTTCGGACTCCAATGAAGAAGATAAGGTTTGGTTAGGATGGAATGCAGGCCGCATGTCCGGCCTCTCTCTCACACAGTACCTTTTGAAGTATCAAAAAATCATATTAAAACTAGAAGGTCTAGATGAATTCCAAAGATATGGGGTTTTAATAGGGATCTTGACAAAGATATCGTTTTCATGTCAAGACCCAACATCCAAAAACTTTGGAAGAAGCCATCAGTCATGCCCAAAGATATGATGATGACCAAGAGAGGAAAGGAAATGTTCCCTACTCTAAGAATAATGTTGCTAAGAGCCAATGGCGAGGTAGATCTTGCACATGTTCCAAGAGGAATAAGAGACAATCTACCTCTCCACGCCTAGAAGAGGCTAAGAAGCCTAAGCAATCACGAGATACTCCACGTGGGTCTCTCAGCACTGCTGATTTTGAGCATGCAAAGAAACACAATTTGTGTTTTAGATGTCTCTCGGACCAATATAACAAGAAAGATTGTCCTCTTTGCAAGGCAAAGAAAAGGCCATGCACACAGTGCAACGCCTCACATTAGATTCATCTCCTAAATATTGTGCTATAGAGGTTCTTCATATGGAAGAAAAACACAAGTCTTGTGTGCCTGCTTCAATGTGGCAACCCACCTTTGGTCCCCACGATTTGATTCGCATGCATTGCACTATTAACGGACAACGTGTTCGTATTTTAGTGGATGATGGTGCAACTCATAACTTCCTGAACTATAAGCTAGTCAAGAAATTGAATCTTACACAGACTCCCTGCTCTCATAAGTATGTGGTCAAACAAATGTCTGGCAATGATAAATAAGTATGGGACACGGTAGTTCAAGATCATACAATGACCCTTGAATTTCAAATTATGAACATGGACCGTGATGATGTAGTTTTAAGACGGGAGTGGCTGCATGGTTTAAGAAACACATCGCACACTAGTTATGAACACAACTCCTTATCCTTTATGGACAATGGTAAACATGTGCTTTTGCTTGGTGAGAAAAATATACCATCTGCACCTCTTATATGTACAGCCGAGCTTTCTATTTTGCAGAAAGCAAATTTAATAGATGAAGCCTTTTTGTGTTACTGCTTGTCTCCAAGTCTTGTGAATTCTCAAGAGCAAAGTGTTGTGAGTTCTAGTAATGGTATGCAAAGTGTAATGAATTCTAATGATAAGCAAAGTGTTAAAAAATCTAACGAGCAAAGTGCTCTCTATTTTAATTCTATTGAGCAACGTGCAACTGTTGTAAAACAAACATTACAGGAATTACAAGATTCTCCATCCCAACATAACTCTAGTTTACTTTATCCTTTTGCACGGCAAAAGCTGACTCACTTACTCATGGAGTATAGTGATGTATTCTCAAGTGATTTACCGCCGGTTTTACTCCCTACACGTGATGTGCAGCAACAAAGATAGATCTTCGTTCAGGATACCACTAGGTGTGTATCCTTTTGCAAGATATCTCCAAAACTTCCTTTAGAACACGGTTTGGGCATTTTGAATTTTTGGTTATGCCTTTTGCTTAAATTAATGCTCCAGCTACATTTATGACACTCATGGCTAGTGTCTTACATCCTATCTTGGAAAATTTGTTGTGGTTTTCCTTGATGACATTCTCATTTATAGTAAGACTGACGATGTACATACAACACTTATGATTAGTGTTTGAATAGCTACGAGCTCATGCTCTGTATGCTAAGCAAAGCAAGTGCGATTTCTTTAAAATAGAGATACATTACCTCGGTCATGTGATCTCTTATTCTGGCATCAAGATGGACACTGACAAGGTCACTACCATTCTTCGATGGCCACATCCCAACACGGTTGAGGAGCTTCAAATATCTTAGGCATGGCTGGATTTTATTGATAGTATCTTTGTGATATGCCAAAATTCGATGTTCCTATGACGATCGACTTAAAGAAAAAAGTAAGACCTTTTCTTGGGAAGAAGCCCAAAAATGCAGTTTTGAATAGCTCAAGGTAGTTATAGCCACTACTCCCATCCTAGCAATCATTGACCCACTTAAGCCATTTGTGGTAGAGACTGATGCTAGTGATAAAGCAATTGGTGTGGTACTACTCCACGAGGGAATACCTATAGCCTTTGAAAGTAAAAAGGTAGATAGAGCTCAACATAATTATTCTGTCTATGAGAGAGAGCTCTATGCCATAATTGACACTTTACGAAAGTGGCGGCACTATTTACATGGTGCCGAGTTTGAAGTAGTTTTTTACCATGAGAGTATTAAATGGTTTACTACTCAAATGGACTTGAAGGGCCGTAAATCTAGATGGGCACAAATCCTTCAAGATTATGATTGTAAGCTACGATATTGCAAGGGACGATATAATGTAGTAGCGGATGCACTAAGTCGGATGCCTCATATTAATTCACTTGCTTTCACGAAAATAAAGAGTGGATTTTTGGAGTCATTACGTGGAAAGTGTGCACAAGATCAATCATATGCTAAAGTGTGGAGTTCAGTTTTAAAAAGTGTTAGCCCTCACACACATTCCTATCACCTACAACGGACCTCGTATTATTTATTTGGTAGAGTCAAGTACCGGGCTTGTCGGTCCAATAGGAAAAGGGTAAGAGTGATCGCCGATGAGAGGCGCACTCTAACTAAAACATTCAAGGGATTAGTTGGCTAAGCATGGGCGCCCAAGTGTGAATGGGGCAAGCTCATATAAAAGTCAACTAAACCTAAAATTCACGGATTCTCTCATTTGTGCAATTGAAGAGTGCTCTTGCTCCATCTCCATCTTCTTCTTCTTCATCTCCTTGTGTGTGTGTGTATGCGAGAGAGAGAGAGAGAGCGATCGAGCATTGTGATGATGTCACGACGACAGCGAAGCGGTTGAGTGCTGCACAGTGGCAGCTCCTTCTTCTTCGCGGCGAGGAATCCTCCACGACAGTAAGCGTAGAGCGGTGAGTGACACACCATCGCCCTCTTTGAGCTTACTAGTTTAAGCTAGTTGCATGCTTGCAATCATTTGTGGCTCGCACACAGTGTATCGGCAAGTCCCTTGCATTGACACATGCGATAGATACACACATTTTTGGCGCCGTTGCCAGGAAAATACCATATACTAAGCTTGAATGGCACGATGTGCTTCTTTGTGGTGCAATTTCAATTGTGGGAAAGGTAGAGAAGGAATGTGTGTGTTGAGAAGGAGTTTGTTTTGCTATTGTGTATTGTTTTGTTAATAAGGAATTGAAAGGTACTGTGTTTTTCCTGGGATAAGGTGTTAGGATTAAAGTAGTAGATCCATAATACTAGTTCTGTGTAAAGTACAGTAAGTAGTAAGTAGATCTGTTAGAGCTGATGAGTTACTGTAGTAGTGTGTTAGTGTGTAACAGTAGTTGTATCAATTGTAAGTATGTAGGTTAGGTGTGTGTGTGTTCGCGTGCACAGCGCGGCCGCAGTGACCTTATTCCCAGAAACAAAAACAGAAAACAAAAAAAAATTAAAAAAAAATCAAAGGTAGGATCGGGATCAGGAATATCCCCCAGACCCAAGCCCAAGCCCAAGCTCACGCTCAGGCTCAAGCCTCAGTCGCCTTTTAAACTTACGTATTTTAGCTTCACACGTAGCTAAAAATCGACCTTTTTGAGGACCAACGGAGCTTCAGGTGACCGAACGTTGTGCTGTAAAGCACACCGCAACCCTCTAAGTGATACATTCGTTACGAGCTATCACACACTTAAATAAAAAGACCGATCATTAAAAAACATCAAAAAACGAGTGAAAACGAACGCCTAAAAAAGTAAGCGGTTAACCTTCGAGGTTATTCGCCGACGCTTGTAGGGTGCCAAAAGCACATACATCTGCGCTCTGATCGTGTGCTAGAGACAGAGCAACTAGAGAGAATTTTGACTTATGCGAGTTCTCATTATCCACCTACCTTAGGTCCGGCCCTCGGCGGGAACCCAAGGTAGTACAAACCAAGACCCAAACATAGCGGCTAGTGAATCTTCCTTTGACTACGATGTCATGGAGGGTTTCCCAATGCCTAATTCCCAAAGCTCAAGCTAAGACATGCATGCCATGGGCCCACGGTCCGGGTCGAGCGTGCTTAGCCGCTTGAAGGAAACCTTTAGTAGAGCCACTCGCTCTGAACATGAAGCTATTGATGTAAATGAGGGGGGTGGGGAAGTAAATTCTCCATTCATGACCAACGCAGACCCTATGCCCTTAGAGAATGTGCACGTTGGAGAGGGCGAATGGGGAACACACCCGACACACAAACAACTGCCCGTATATAGCTCAGGGTATTCACAGCATCCCTGTCCTCTCGAAAACACCTTTAAAAAAAACGATTCAGACTAGTAGGGCGTTGCCTGCACTTCGCCCAACGCACAAACGCTCTGCACAATCCTCATATAACTACCACACCGATCTTGTCCGCTTCCAGCTCTTCCACATTTCGACACCTCTCTCGCTTTCTCTCTCACACACACAAGGGGCCCGGGGGACGCACACGCTCACACACACCGGCACCACACACCTTGGAGACGAGCAAAGAAGAAAGGGGAGGAAAGACAACGCCAAAAAATCGGCAATGACAGCTTCTTTACACACCATGTACAAAACTCATGTGGCCTGCTCTAGGTCGCGCCATGGCCATCACCAATCCATACAGAGGGGCATACACCTCCCTCGCCACTCGACTCCATCGGCACATGCCTCGACGGGAACATTCACCACTGGTTTTACTTCGACAACAACTCCTCCTCCTGGCAGCCGTCGCTGATTGCCTCTTTTGCAAGCCCTTTGCTCTTTCGAGCCGCGTCACAGCAATCCACAATCTTGTGCGGCTTTGACTCCTCGAATGTTCGAAGCTCCTCCTTGTGGTAGCTCTCGCTAGCCAGCTTCTCTGCAAGGTGCTCACTCTTTTCGTACCGCTTCACAAATCACACCTTGCGTGTTGGCTTCGATCGCCGAGCGCACTCGCACGAAGGTCTTCTTCTTCCTCCTCAATTCCCCCAAGCAAGAAGAAAAAAAACCCTCCTCCTTTGGAAGCCGGCTGCCCTCCTTCTCTTTTACTTTCCCCTTCTTTTTTTCCAAGGCAAAAAAAAAAAAATCTTTTTTTGGCAATGGCGCCCGGCGCCGCTGTATGAGGCTCTCACTCCACCCTTTTTTTCCCCTTTTTTTGCTTTTGAAGCCTTCACTTGTCTTATGAAAAAAAAAAAAAGACTCCAGGCCACCCTTTCTTTTCCATTTATAATCTAGGAGGCTTTTAATGCTTGTCTCCCATGTGGCCGGTGCTCCGTGCACTCGTCTGTTGGCTACCCGTCTGGTCCTACCAATTCCGAACATCCTCTTGTTGACTCGAGACTCTTGGAGGTCCACTGCATTGCAACCCCTATACGTCTTCGAACGACACTTTCGAACATGGCAACATATCACATGTTCCCTCTTGTCCGGCCAGTGATCCCAACTTCAATCCCCTACATCTCGCTACCTGAGATCTCAATTGACAAGCCACCAAGTCCATCCATCTCATGCTCTTGAAAAGCACACTCAAAAAAACGAGAAAAGCCATCTGAGGATTTCTTTCTACTGTTCTTGCCTGCCAACTTGAATTGGGCCCATCTCGATGTCCAGAACTCAGATCGGCCATCTGCAAATTTTGGCTGAACCCCCATGTTACATGCGATTTTCCAGGACCTGAGCGAGCTCAAAAATATCTTTCTCAGCATGCCTATCGACGTGGCTCGATGAGCACGTACCCGACCCCTGACAAATATTCCACAGGCCATAACTTGCCCATCTGAGCTCCGAACGGCAAACCGAAAAGACCGGCATGCTCCACAACTCAAGCACTTCACGTGTATCCACTGATCCCAGTTCTGGCCGCATGTCTGTACTTGCCCTGTCCGTCGGAGATCTACAAGGCCTTCCAACTTCAAGCTGGCATATCTTTCACACCGTGGCCCTGTTTGACGAGCCGTCTAGACGGGCTTCTAGAGCACCTCGAACACTTCATTTTAGGACACATTCCCGCACTTTGGACACCTTGAGTTGCCATCTCAATTATCCCAATTTGGAGGCCCCCCCTGGCCTAGAAAACCACTTTAAGCATACATTTCCGCTGCCACTCTCCTGCCCAAGGTCTTCATATCTGCTTTAGCTCCCCAGCTTGCACTTGTTAGTACCCTTTGCACTCCATAGCACACTTTATAGCGTGGACCAACTTTGGCTGCACCATCATTGGCCACCCCCGTGTTGAACATTTATGTTCAACCACAAATAGGCTTGTTGCACTTAAAAAACCGCCCCACCAAAACAAACTCTCTGTACACCACAAAACCACCTAACATATGTACAAAACCTGGCATCTGCTACCCGCTATCTTTGTTCATGCGCGTTGCCCAACCCACTGCTTTACCTGTCATCAACCGCCTGGGTCAAACACCATGTACTGGTCTCTTTTGTTCACTTGTAACACCCTTGCATAGTGCCATATCAGGGCATATAGCCAACTGCATACCCAAACCACCAACAACATACTTCTATTATTCCATGCACCCCATGGCATACTGCTTGCTTGCAACATAGCACCTCCAAGAACACCAAATAGAGCACTATCATGCTCAACCAACACTCTCGGCATACCTGCATCATCACTCGTACGAAACAGGCCTAACATATCTGACATACCCTCCCAACCATGTAAAGCTAGATCCTCATCCAGCAAATCCTGTACCTGCTCAACAGCCCACTGCACAATCGCTTTTATCAGCATCCCTTTCAACCACCATTCACAAAGCTCCTTGGAAAGCTTAGACACTGCCTTGGGATCCCCATCACCTGTCATAGAGTGCACTGACGACTGCATAGGAAACTCTTCTATCTTCGGCCCCACATTGCTCTTCTCATTTTCCATGCACTCAATTCCAGCTTCGACGAGCTCTTCCTCATCTACTGGTCCTTCAAGGTCAATAAGCACCACTTGCTTGTCGGCTTCCATCACCTACTCTTCAAGCATCTCCTCTACTGCTGCATCATGCTCCATCAAGGAAGAGAGAAACTCGTTCTCTATTGCATTATCCTCATCTTGATCTTCATCCATAAACAAGGCCAGCTCGTCATTCTTGGCAAAACCATGCACATGTTGCACCACCATCGCACACTCCACTACCACTTTCATCAGCATGGCCATTAACATGGCACCGTACATCACCTTCACTTGCATATCATCACCTGTAGGCTTGAGCTCCTCCACTTCGTCTCCACTGAACATATTGGTTTGCATTGCACCCTGCTCTTCACACACATGCCTCATATCTCTACTCACATGCAAGAGATCGAACTCATCATACCTTGACTGAGACGACTCAGTCTCCCAACTCGTGTCAACGTCTATAGAGCTACTTTCACTTGGCTCAACCTCGTCGCTCTCTGTCTCAAGCTCGGGAATCTCCCCTAGCTTCATCGTTTTGATCTCATCTACAAACCGAACCCTTTGACCTTTACCACCCTCTGATGGAGCTTCTACCGCCATACCTCGACTTGGCAACACATCCTTTGCCTGATCAGGAACCACCTGCATATCTTCCACAATCGGAGCCGCTCTAGCTGGCATCCTCGGCATAGGAACCGCCTTGTCTTTCTGTAGCCAAAGAACCCTCGGTTCCTCTCGCACATGCACTTCTCTTTGCACCATCCTTGGCTCGGCTACCACTGCATCAACCCGCTTTGGGATCACAACACCTGGAAAACCTTGTCTAGCTTCACGCTTCTTGAGAATCTTCTTGGTTCTCCCTTTTGCTAGAACCACCGCTTCTTCGTATGACACCGGGCCGTCTATCTCAACCTTGTCGCGCACTTCCTCATGCAAGCAATCCAAAAACTTGCTCAATTTTAAAAACCCAACATTCTCAGCAGCAGTTACCTTTATCAGCTTCCCCCACAGGACTTCAAACTCCCATAGGAACACTTGAAAATCCGCTTCCAAGCCTTGCTTCAAATTGTCCAGCCTTCTCTTTACTTCATCCAACTGCACATCTGCTACATATTTTCTTCAAAAAGCCGCTTCCAGTGCTTCATGATCCACCTTTTCCTCATTAGGCAGGTCATCAAACCATGGCCTCGCTTTACCACGAACTAGGAGAGGAAACATCTGTACCGCACCCTCTCCCCTCGACAAACCGCTTTCCAGCACGAACAACCCATAGTCTTGGAGCTAGGTTCGTGCATCTTCGACCCCAGTGAAAATGGGAAATCCTGTCCAAGCCATTATTTCTCTAGCCGCACCTACTCTTCAGGCCGCACCTTTGGCATCACCAAAATCATCGCTTTGTCTTCAAACAGGAGCATCAGTGTGCTCCTCAGTGGGGGCACCAGAAGATGGAGAGGGGGAATGGAGAACACACCCGACACACAAACAATAGCCCCTATATAGCTAAGGGTATTCACAGCACCCCTGTCCTCTCGAAAACATCTTTAAGAAAAACGATTCAGACTAGCAGGGCCTCGCCTGAACTTCGCCCAGCGCACAAACGCTCTGCACAATCCTCATACAGCTACCACACCGATCTTGCGTGCTTCTAGCTCTTCCACATTTCGACACCTCTCTCTCTTTCTCTCTCACACACACAGGGGGCCCGGGGGACGCACATGCTCACACACACCGGCACCACACACCTTGGAGACGAGCAAAGAAGAAAGGGGGGAAGGGGGGAAAGACAACGCCAAAAAATCGGCAATGACAGCTTCTTTACACACCATGTACAAAACTCATGTGGCCTACTCTAGGTCGCGCCATGGCCATCACCAATCCATACAGAGGGGCACACACCTCCCTCGCCACTCGACTCCTTCGGCACACGCATCGACGGAAACATTCTCCACTGGCTTTACTTCGACAACAACTCCTCCTCCTGGCAGCCGTCGCCGCTGACTGCCTCTTTTGCAAGCCCTTTGCTCTTTCGAGCCGCGTCACAGCAATCCACAATCTTGTGCGGCTTTGACTCCTCGAATGTGGTAGCTCCTCCTTGTGGTAGCTCTCGCTAGCTGCCTTCTCTGTAAGGTGCTCGCTCTTTTTGTACCGCTTCACGAACCACACCTTGCGTGTTGGCTTCGATCGCCGAGCACACTCGCACGAAGGTCTCCTTCTTCCTCCTTCTCAATTCCCCCAAGCAAGAAGAAAAAAAACCCTCCTCCTTTCGAAGCCCGCTGCCCTCCTTCTCTTTTACTTTCCCGTTCTTTTTTTCCAAGGCAAAAAGAAAAAAAATCTTTTTTTGGCAATGGCGCCCGGCGCCAGTGTATGAGGCTCTCACTCCACCCTTTTTTTCCCCTTTTTTGCTTTTGAAGCCTTCACTTGTCTTATGAAAAAAAAAAAAGACTCCAGGCCACCCTTTTTTTTCCATTTATAATCTAGGAGGCTTTTAATGCTTGTCTTCCATGTGGCCGGTGCTCCCTGCACTCGTCTGTTGGCTACCCGTCCGGTCCTACCAATTCTGAACATCCTCTTGTTGACTCGAGACTCTTGGAGCTCCACTGCATTGCAACCCCTACACGCCTTCGAACGACACTTTTGAACATGGCAACATATCACATGTTCCCTCTTGTCCGGCTAGTGATCCCAACTTCAATCCCCTACATCTCGCTACCTGAGATCTCGATTGACAAGCCACCAAGTCCATCCATCTCATGCTCTTGAAAAGCACACTCAAAAAACGAGAAAAGCCATCTGAGGATTTCTTTCCGCCGTTCTTGCCTGCCAACTTGAATTGGGCCCATCTCCATGTCCATAACTCCGATTGGCCATCCGCAAATTTTGGCTGAACCCCCATGTTGCATGCGATTTTTCAGGACCTGAGCGAGCTCAAAAATATCTTTCTCAGCACGCCTATCGACGTGGCCCGATGAGCACGTACCTGACCCTCAGCAAATATTCCACATGCCATAGCTTTCCCGTCTGAGCTCCGAACGACAAACCAAAAAGACCAGCATGCTCCACAACTCAAGCACTTCAGGTGTATCCACTGATCCCAGTTCTGGCCGCATGTCTGTACCTGCCCTGCCCGTCGGGGATCTGTAAGGCCTTCCAACTTCAAACTGGCATATCTTTGACGAGCCGTCTAGACGGGCTTCTAGAGCACCTAGAACACTTCATTCTAGGACACATTCCCGCACTTTGGACACCTTGACCTGCCATCTCAATTATCCCAATTTGGAGGCCCCCTTGGCCTAAAAAACCACTTTAAGCATACATTTCCGTTGCCACTTCATTCTAGGACACATTCCTGCACTTTGGACACCTTGACCTGCCATCTCAATTATCTCAATCTGGAGGCCCCCCTGGCCTAAAAAACCACTTTAAGCATACATTTCCGCTGCCACGCTCCTACCCAGGGTCTTTATATCTGCTTTAGCTCCCCAACTTGCACCTGCTAGTACCCTTTGCACTACATAGCACACTTTATAGCGCGGACCAACTTTGACTGCACCAACGTGAATACTCCATTCCCCGCACCCACCCCCTGACTCTTTAGAGATATTTCCCTCCGAGGTTATATTACCCGATGGTAGAAGCCTTGCCGAAGTGCAAGAGGTTGAGCGATATATATATTATTGCTGCTAGGGAAAAGGAAATCGAGAGCTTATGCAAAGCGGAGCAACGAAGAGAGTTAAAAGCGAAACTCCTATGTCAATATCTTTGCTAGGAGAGCAATCGAGTGCTCCGAAATTAGCGACCACTAAGGGTCAACCCATAGAGACCCACATTGCATCTAGTTCAAAGGACACCCCTAGCACCTCAAGCTTAGATGGAGTCTTCCTAAATGAGAACTGGGAGTACAAACTACAAACAAAAACTCTAATTGACCTATACACAGGTCACACCTATAACGTGGGTTGGTTAGATGTCCTACAATCCACAACGGGTGCTACTAGTGTGGAGGATCAACAACAAAGAGTTTGTGAGGTCATCCATGGGGTAATTGAGCTAGAGATATAGAACAAGGGGATCCACATGCCTTCAATGGGTCTCATGAGATTCTTGGATACAGAGAGAAGGCTAAACAACCGACCTTATCGCAAATGGAGACTCCCTCGGTAAGTTCGATGGATCCTCCATATGTTGTTCTGCCAGGGGTCTCAGTGCAATTTGAGCCCACAAGTGATAGCTTTATCTTTCCAAGTCTAGCTCATCTTTCCCTCGATGACACCATGGCTACCATACGTATCCCAATGATGGGCATGCCGAGAAACCCGCCATGGACCTCATTTGTTAGTAAAGCACCGCTACATGGTAGCTCAATGCCTACAATAGTACCTACAAGTGTGTACAAATCGTATACACCCCTGGGTCCTCGTACTCATGTAGTTCCTACCCCTCCCATTGTTTCAATTACCTATACTCCACAACCACAACACCCAAGTTCTTATTTCCATGGGACTATACTGGCTAGCATTAGCATGTCACATCCGACGTTTGCTATGCCCAAGGCCACCCGTATGAACTTTGGGCCACCACATGGCACAACACCGACCCAACGTGGAACCCAAGGGCTTCCTATGCGCAAGCCCAATGCGAATACCTACTCCACATGTAGTCTCTGGAGCACCTCCACCCACGATGCCTACTCACTTAAGTGACTTGGAAACATTTGCTCAAGCTATCGGTCGATCTATTGCTGAGAATATGCGTAACACGCATGATAGAGTTCCTACAAGTAAGGCAGTACAAATAGCCAAGCTCACACAAAAATTTAGTGGAGACGGGGATGTGAGAAAGCATATCGAAGTGTTTGAACAAATATGCGATTCTCTAGGAGAACACAATGACTTGCATAAGAATAATGCTTTAAGCCTAACCTTAAGTGGAAAGGTTGGGGATTGGTATAGAACCCTAAGGGTGGAAGAAAAAACGATTTACCCTACTCTTAGGAGACTGTTCTTAAAAGAATACATACAAGAGGGAGTGCTTTGGGGTGTAGCCTCTCAGCTCCAGAAAGCCCAATGAGAGGAAGGAGAGTCGGTGAGAGACTTTATTGGTCGCTTAAAGCATTTGAATTCTCGTTGTAATCCAAATGAACTCTTCAACAATAACCAATTGCTTGATAGATTCATTAGGGGATTACGACAAGAGGATATCTACAATGGCATAGTCATTAGAGGTATCACCAATTGGGAAGCAGTCACCACCAATGCGATCTAATTGGAGGATAATTTAATGATTCAAGGAGAAAGAGTGTCTGTTGAGCCTAAATCTATTAGCTCGCAATCATCGGGACATCAGCCAATGACTCTAAAGATTATTGCTAAGGAGCCAAAGATATCTGAGATGACTTTAGCAGATCTCACCAAGGCTATTCAAGAGAGTCTTAGAGACAATCTTGCTCCGCAAAACAATCATATGTATCCAAGAAGGGAGCAACAATGGTGCTCAATATGCTATGGACCGCATAGTACCAGTGAATGCCCTACTTTTAGAGTAAAATTCAATGGGAACTACAATTCTTATGGGAGGTATGGTCATCAAGCTAAGGATTTCATAGTATTTAAGCGTGCGATGGCCAATAGACCAACCTTAGCATGGACAAACACACCTCGAGTGCCTGCATTGATGCCGGCCCCGCCTCTTGAACAAACAATACAAAACATGGTCCCTAGGGCCCAAAATGTTGTTCAAACAACACCCTTACCACCTCCAGTGCTAGGACCGCAACCACCACATCTGAGAATCACTTCTGTGAATCAAATGGGTTGTGAGTCATCTATTGCTTGTTTGGAAGGCTATGAGGAAGATATAGATCCTAATATTGCCTATGGGATGGATGTGCTTGAAGAAAGTCCACAATACTACATGGAGGACTATTGGGGACAAGTCAAACCTGTCTATCAAGTAGCTGCTCTTGCTGCAAGAGGCCAAAATATCAATTACACTGCTAAGAGACCACTTGTTCAATGCTATGAGTGTGGAGGTCCGCACCGTGTGGCCGAGTGTCCTATTAGGCTACCAAAGAATTCCACACTAATGCAAACCAATCAAGCGAGCACGTCTACAATGCCGATACTCATGTGTAATTGATGTGGCATAGATCATTTGATTGCCCAATGTTCAAATAATTCAAATGCACCCAAGATCATGCCATTAAACTTGATTGAGGTTACCGAAGAGCCATCACAAAGTACACCTGTGGTACCAGTAAACGTACTCACACGATCGATGCTCCAAAAACAAAATTATATTCTTGAGGAAAGAGACACGGCATCAATTGTCCAATCTCAGAAAAAGAAGAAAACGCGAAGGAAGAGATCGCAAAAAGTAGCGAAGTCAGACCCCAGTTCAAAGACCAACATAGGGACTGGTGACGACCTCGTATATATGAACGACTCTGAAGAGGATTTTGATTCAGATGAAACCATGGAGACCAAAACGACCACTAAGACAAGGAAGATCTTCATGAGCCACAATGGCCACAATCCAAGAAGAAGATAGGAACTTATCCAAACCCTATAGAGGAGATCAAGCGAGTCAAGAAATTGAGGAGTTTGGTAGAAGATACCCAAAGGGATCTAGAACCAGCACCTAGGAAGATCGAGATTACAGACACCATGTTCCCTATGCAACAACAACCTCACCAAGTCCATAGACCCTTAGCCATACCTAGTGTCATCCAAGAAGAAAGTGACTTAAAGTCATGGGAAAGTGGGCGTGCTCACTTCTTGATGGAAAGAATGTTTACAAGGGGACTACCTGATCCTATCAAAGAAATAGAGATCCCATCTTCCCCACGTCAAGGGGCTGAAGCCCAAAAGGTGCCGTTAAACATTGCCGAATTGATGGATTTCATGTCTTTAGAAGTTAGAACCACCATCATGTCCAAACTATATAAAGACCCTGAGCTAGTCTTAGCTCTTCGAGCCTTCCTCAATGGAGAACTGAAGTTTGGGCTACCACAATTTGCACAGATGGATGGATCTGGGGCGATGCCAATAGAGGAGGAACACTTAGATCCACAACCCAACCTAGATGATAACCTAGTTATAGAAATACCTTTTAACAAGTTGGGACAATACTTTGAGGGTGATGAATCCAATGCAACCATACCAATCACTACTAAGGGATTAACTCTGAAGGGAATCCTTGATGATGGCACTGGGGTTAGCATTGTGACTAAAATTGCTGGGAAACTATGGGAAGACCTCACCTTGCGATCACAACCATAGTAGTGAAGATGGCCAATGGGTCTATTGTTAAACCTATTGGGATGCTAGAAGATTGATCTCAAGATCAAGGTCTTTGGACACAAAATAAGAATTACCTTCATTGTTATGGATTTCTCCAAGCACACTATGACATTGGAGATGATCTTAGGACGTCCTTTCATGAGGGAAGCAAAAATGGTGCATGACTAGTCTAAAAACCATGTCTACATGCAGTTCCAAGATTCTGTCATTCGAGTGGATCTTGTAATTGGTCGAGCATATCCCCTAGGAAACAGGTTTATAATTGATCATAGATCTGACACCACAGTTCACTCGGCCCCATTGCAGTATTGTTACACGTGTAAAGCGGACACTGATGTTGGGGAAGATTCTCCGTATATGGATGTACTACCTGGGATGATTGAGTCGGACAATGTGGATTGGGTCCACCTAGCATCAACCATAGACACTTGGGGAAACAGGGGGACAACTTGGGTAACACCTGAGTGGGATGAAATGCCCGTATCCTTAAATATGCTACAAGCAATGCATATAGCTTCTGGCAAGACTCATCCTAATATAACGAAGAAAACATACAAGTGGGTCCCTAATTCTTCTTTAGCGACCAGGTCTGATGCTAAAAAATAGAAGCCATGTAAGAAACATCCCACTCGCTCCAAGAAAAGTAAGAAAACATGGTGGTGGATTCCTAAACGACTATTGGAAGCCCAAGGCTACTATGAAGGAAATGATCAAATTTGGGTGCCAAAACGTAGATTGTGTTCTTACCTGTCACCTGACCCATGTGCGCCCAATCCTGTAGCTCCAAAACGAATTGACGATCGTGGAAAGAAAAAAATCATAGAATGCTACACACCCGCTCTAGAGCTCGTTTGGGTACCGGAGAAAGAACAATTTGTTCCACTGAGCTCAGGAAGGGGGGAGTCCCATGAAGCTTCTAGATCCTCATGTAATGCATCCATAGAGGTAAAAGCTTCTCCACAGGCTCCACCTACAATAGTGGACCTTCGTGAACCTACAAAGGAATCCACACCTCCCATTGTTCAAGAATCACCAGATGAACCACTTCAAGTTCGATCCTAGGAGAGTATCTTACCACCCTTGCAACTTGATGAGGCACCTAAGGTAATAGAAAACTAATGGCAAAAATCCTCACCTATTACCAACTGGAACAATTGGTTTCAAAGGGTGACAAGCACATTTCAAACAGTATGACCTACCCAAGGAAAGGGGGAAGTCCTCATTCACGTCAGCCTATTGAATTATTTCCCTCTTGCCCTTCTTTCCCTGACCTCTCAATGACCAATCTTAGGGAATGTATATATTAAGCCTTATACTCACAAAAAAGAAAAAAAAGTAAAGAGCAAGAGCAATTAGCAAATGAGTGTGCACAGTAAAAGTCAAAACATTGACCCAGACCTACACATTCACATCCGGTACACTGAAACAGAAACCTAAGTCATCAAACACCTTTGATCTTCATTACTCGAGTGATGGAGGGTAAGTAGGATTAGTACGATAGGAGTGTTTTTGTTTTAGAGTTTAGTGATTAGCAAAATTATTTCTTCCCATTGATGTGCCTCTTAGAGGTATTCTTTGTGTTTCCTCGTGTGTACAGGAACGTGTTGCCGTGGTCAGGATTTGGACCTTCATGGAATCTTTCTGTCATTCACTCTTCAAATCAAGCGCGATCATCAACACAAACAGGTGTTTCTTGTCCATTAGCATTACCCCTTATCTTTTTTGCATCCATATTTGTGTGCTTTAATTGTAATTGGTAGCATAATATCCAACACATTTGTTTAGTATCAAACATTAAATTCAATGTAATTTTTTGTCATAATCACTTGTCTAGGTTTAAAAATCAAGCAGTCCGACTAAGCTAGGCGTTAGAGATCTTCTCTTAATACCATGGGGAATGCCTTCCTAATAATCAATGGTTACTTAGGTTCTTAATCCAATGTAGGCAGCATTGTGTGAAATGTACTAGGGCTTTCTAGTGGGCTTAGTCCCTATTGACCTTTAGCTTAAGTATTATAAAGGGAGTTTACTAATGTGATGAGCCTGGGAAGGGTAACAATGTTATATAACCCCCAAAGTTACCAAATTAAAATGCTGAAAACGTACAAAAAAAAATAATCAAAGTGCCACAATGTAAAATCTTAAGCTGGAAGAGAAATCTCAGCTTGATTTGGTACTTCACTCACATGTATCACCTATGGTACTAGATCCCTAAAGGTTCCCACTGTGGGCGCTTTTCCTTGAAAAGAAAAAAACCCAAGGTATACAAAATAAACACACACATCAATATTGAATCAATGTGAGAAGCCTTTGGGGGGTCAAAGAAAAGGAAATAAGTCAGACGATGATTTCATGAGCAATTCCTTTATCGTAACTTAACTACAAGGTCTTCTAGGTATAGCCTCTAGTCAGCCCTCGGACATGAAATACTTGGCTCTCGCGATTAAACAACTTAACTGACCAGAGAAAATCGAGAAGCTGGCCCATGGTATTAATAGTTGACCTCTAATGTCTTTCGATCATTAAATTAGCGACCCCAGACTTGTTTAGTATTTGACCTTTACAACTGTTTATGCGTTTGATTATATTACAATTTAATGTTTATTGCTGACAAATGGTTTAATACAATTACTGTGCCAATGTTGTTTGATTTTGCAGTGACTGAACAAGGCTAAGGACATTCATCTTAAATGCTCTTCTACCTCAATGAACGAGCTTCAACTCAATAGCTTTCGAGGACAGAATCTACATCAGGAAGGGGGGCATGTTAACCCTCACGCACATTCCTATCACCTCCGTATTATTTATTTGGTAGAGTCAGGTACCGGGCTTCTTGGTCCAATAGGAAAAGGGTAAGAGTGATCGCCGATGAGAGACGCACTCTAACTGGAACATTCAAGGGATTAGTTGGCTAAGTATGGGCGCCCAAGTGTGAATGGGGCAAGCTCATATAAAAGTCAACTAAATCTAAAATTCACCGATTCTCTCATTTGTGCAATTGAAGAGTGCTCTTGCTCCATCTCCATCTTCTTCTTCTTCATCTCCTTGTGTGTGTGTGTATGCGTGAGCATGAGAGAGAGAGAGAGAGAGAGAGAGAGAGAGAGAGAGAGAGAGAGAGAGAGAGAGAGAGAGAGCATTGCAACGATGACACGATGGCAGCGAAGCGGTTGAGCGCGGTGCAGTGGCGGTTCCTTCTTCTACGCAACGAGGAATTCTCCACGACAGCAAGCGTAGAGCGGTGAGTGATACACCATCACCATCTTTGAGCTTACTAGTTTAGGCTAGTTGCGTGCTTGGAGCCATTTGTGGCTTGCACACAGTGTATTGGCAAGTCCCTTGCATTGACATGTGCGACAGACGTGCACAAAAAGGGATCCCTCACACTCACATGTCTCTGTACAGCTAGATCAACATGTCTCTGCACGCACATATAAAGACTCCAACACACAGAGCTCCACCCCTACTCAAGAAGAGCTTAAGCGATGGAAGATTTTTTCTATTGATGATGGCTACTTATTCCATGAGGGTAGAGTATGTGTGCCAAAGAACTGAGACACTAGGTGCCAAATCTTATTTGAGTGTCATGATAGTCCAAGTATTCGTAAGACGTATGCCTTAGTTTGATGGTAATTTTATTGGCCAGGTGTTACCACCAAGCAACCACCTTTTATGTAGCCATGGGCCGCGCTTGTCGGACCCTCTATTGGTGTATTATGTTATTGGCCGGGCTTGTCGATCATGTAGGAATGGTTAAGAGTGATCGCCAATGAGAGGTGCACTCTAAAAATGGAACCTATAATGTTTGGGTAAGATTGGCTAAGTGTGGGCGCCCAAATGTGAACAGGCAAGCCTATATAAAGGTCAATCTAAACCTAAAATAGGTCATTCTCTCATTTGTACAATTGAACAGTGCTCTTGCTCCATCTCCATCTCCATCTTCTTCTTCATCTCCTTCTGTGTGTGTGTATGCGTGAGAGAGAGAGAGAGAGAGAGAGAGAGAGAGAGAGAGAGAGAGAGAGAGAGAGAGAGAGAGAGTGATCGAGCATTGCAATGGCACGACAACGGTGAGGCGGTTGAGCATGGCACGGTGATAGCTCCCTCTTCTTCGCGGCGAGGAATCCTCCACGAAGGCGAGCATAGGGCGGTGAGTGAGACACCCTTGCTCTCTTGAGCTTGCTAAATTAGTCTGGTTGTGTGCTTGCAACCATCTGTGGCCTGCACATAGTGTACGGCAAGTCCCTTGCATTGACACGTGCGATAGACACCCACATTTTTGGCGCTGTTGCCAGGGAATCGCCTTGCACTAAGCTCAAGAGGCCCTCTATGCTTCTTCTGTGAGTGTTTGTGTTAGGAAGGAAGAGGAAGAAGAAGACGTTATTTTCTGCAAGATTTTATTTCCTGCATAATCTCTGTTTTTTGCCAATGTCTCCTTGCACATAATCTTTTGCACAATTAGTAGTTAGTGTGTTAGTAGTGAATGAGTAAGTAGATAAGACAGTTAGCTTTTTTTTTGCCAATGTCTGCTTGCACGCAGTCTTTACATAGTTAGTGAATAGCTTGTTTTCTGCCAATGTCTGCTTTTACACAATTTTTTGTATTTTCACAAGTAGTAGTTAGTGTGTTAGCTAGTGAATGAGTAAGCAGTTAGCAGAGTAGGTAGCTTCACTGTCAGTTAGTAGTCAACAAAGTAGTTAGCAGAGTAGTTAGCTGTAGAGGAGATAAGGTTAGGTTAGTTGGGAGAGTAGGTAAAGGTTTAGTATGTGTGGCCCAAAAAGGCCACTGAAACTGCGCGCGACCGTTTGCGCGGTATTGTAAAAAAGAAACTAACAAAAGAAAACACTCGGGATATTTGGGACAAAAGAATTAAAATAAAAAAATTATTATCCTAAAAGGAAGCCCAGGCATGAGGATGTAGTATATCGAGATCTTACGCAAGGCGGAGCAATGAGAAGTGTAAGTAGTATATCGAGAGCTTACGCAAGGCGGAGCAATGAAGAGAGTTAAAAGTGAAAGCCCCTGTGTCAATATCCTTGCTAGGAGAGCAATAGAGTGCTCCCGAATTAGCGACCACTAAGGGTCAACCCATAGAGAGCCACATTGCATCCAGTTCAAAAGACACCCCTAGTACCTCAATCCTAGATGGAGCGTTCCTAAATGAGAATTGGGAGTACAAACTACAAATGGAAACTCTAACTAACCTATACACAGGTCACACCTATCACATGGGTTGGTTAGATATTCTACAATCCACAACCGGTTCTACTAGTGTGGAGGATCTACAACAAAGAGTTTGTGAGGTCATCCATAGGGTTATTGACCGAGAGAGACAGAACAAGGAGATCCACATGCCTTCAACGGGTCTCATGAGATTCTTGGATACAGGGAAGGCTAAACAACCAACCTTATCACAAATGGAGACTCCCTCCGTAAGTCCAATGGATCCTCCATATGTTGTTTCGCGAGGGATCTCAGTGAAATCTGAGCCCATAAGTGACAGCTTTACTTTTCCAAGTCTAGCTCATCTTTCCCTTGATGATACCACAACTACCATGCCTACCCTAATGATGGGCATGCCAAGAAACACGCCATGGACCTCATTTGTTAGTAAAGCACCGCTACATGGTAGCTCAATGCCGACAACAGACCCTACAATTGTGTATCAATCGTATTCACCTATGGGTCCTCATGCTCATGTATCTCCTACCCGTCCCATTATTTCAACAACATATGCTCGACAACCACAACATCCAAGCTCTTATTTCCATGGGACATACCGGCTAGTATTAGCATGTCACATCCGACGTCTGCTATGCCTAAGGCCACACATATGAACTTTGGGCCACCAAATGGCACAACAACGTACCAAAACTTGGAACCCAAGGGCTTCCTATGCACCAAGCCCAATGCCAATACCTACTCCACATGTAGTCTGTGGAGCATCTTCACCCACGGTGCCTTCTCACTTAGGTGACTTGGCAACATTTGCTCAAGCTATCAGTCAATCTATTGCTGAGAATATGCGAGCACGCCTGATAGAGATCCTAGAAGTAAGGCAGTACAAATAGCCAAGCTCACACAAAAATTTAGTGGAGACGGGGACGTGAGAAAGCATATCAAAGTGTTTGAATAAATATGTGATTCTCCAGGAGAACACAATGACCTGCATAAGAGTAATGCTTTAAGCCTAACCTTAAGTGGGAAGGTAGGGAATTGGTATAGAACCCTAGGGGTGGAAGTAAAAACGATATACCCTACTCTTAGGAGACTGTTCTTGAAAGAATACACGAGAGGGAGTGCTTTGGGGTGTAGCCTCTCAGCTCCATAAAGCTCAACGAGAGGAAGGATAGTCGGTGAGAGACTTTATTAGTCACTTAAAGCATTTGAATTCTCGTCGTAATCCAATGAGCGCTTCAATAATAATCAATTGCTTGATAGATTCATTAGGGGATTATGACATGAGGATATCTACAATGGCCTAGTCATTAGAGGTATCAACACTTGGTAAGCAATCACCACCATGATAGTTAAGGAAATAGAGTTAGCAGACCCAGGAGAAGAGTCCAAACTTGTCTTCATTGCCCAAGATCTAATAGAGATTGAGGATTGTGTACTTAAAGAACTTTTCAAGGAATTTAGGGATATATTTGCTTGGACACCCCTTGGACATATCATGATATGAAAGGTGTTCCACCTTCCGTGGTGCAGCACACAATCCCCATGAATAGCATGGCTAAACCTATTCAGCACCCTACCCAATGAATCCTAAATATGCAAAGATCGTTCAAGAAGAGATTGAAAAGCTTGTGAAGTGCAGATTCATATACCCTATTGAGCACTTAGAATGGGTGTCTCCAATAGTGAATGTACCAAAAAAGAATGGGAAACTCATAGTGTGCCTGGATCTCAAGAAGGTCAATGTCGCCACTAGGAGGGACCATTACCCCTTGCCATATTTAGAACGTGTGCTTGAAAGAGTTGCTGGAAAGGAAGCTTATAGCTTTTTAGATGGGTACTCTGGATACAATCAAATCACAATTGCGCTAGAAGACCAAGCTAAAACAGTCTTTATAATCAAATTTGGAGTGTTCACATTTTGTTTTATGGCTTTTGGCTCAACCAATGCCCTTGCTACCTTTCAAAGATTAATAAACACTGATTTTAGAGAATATTTGAGGGAGTTTTGCGAAGCTTTCTTAGATGACCTTTATGTTTATTCCTCTTGGAAATAACAGCTATCATGCTTACGAAAAGTGTTTGAGAAGTGAAGATTGTATAGCATCTCCTTAAAACCTTTCAAATGCCAATTTTGGGTTAAACATGGAGTCATTTTAGGGCATGTAGTGTCCAAAAATGAGATTTCCACATATGAGAGAAAAATTAAAGCCATTTCTGAATTGCCACCACCTACAAACTATAAAGGAGTTCAAAGGTTCATGGGCCATGTTCATTATTACCGACGGTTTATTTTAAACTTTGTCGAGATAGCTCGTCCTTTGTACAAGCTTCTTATTGAGTTCCACTGGAACACGGAGTGTGCCCGATTGAAATATAATTTTCCATGTGCTATTGGGTGTGTTCTATCTCAACCAGGAGAACGTAAATTGGACTATCCCATTAGCTTTGCAAGTCATCAATTGAATGATCCCGAGAGAAAATAGTCTACTACGGAGCGAGAAGGTTTAGTTATGATTTATGCAGTGAAAAAATTTCGCTACTACCTTCTTGCCAACAAGTTTATTTTCTATGTGGATCATCAAGCTTTGTTGTATCTAGTAAATAAACCTTGTTCCACGAGAAGAATTATACGATGGTTGTTAAATTCTCCTTGAGTTTTATTTAACCGTTGTGGTGAGACCTGGTAAAAGACATGTCATGGCGGATCATTTGTCTCACATACCCAATGGTGAAGCCCCTACTGGAGTCGATGATGAATTGCCCAATACTTCTCTATTCCTAGTCGAAACCATACCTGAATGGAGTGAGAAGATTGTGAACTTTCTAGTTAATGGTTTTCCACCCAAAGAGATTCATAAAGACATAGCTTGAAAACGGTTAAAAGAATGTGAACCTTATTCTCTTATTGTAGGAACTCTCTACAGACTAGGGAAGGATGATAATCTTAGACGTTGTGCCCGTGAGGATGAGTATTTATACATACTGCAAAAAGCCCACATGGGTATAGCCGAAGGATATTTCTCAGGGGAACTAACAGCTAGAAAGGTGTTGCAATTAGGCTATTGGTCTACCTTATTCAAAGATGCATCACTTTTTGCAAAAGGATGTGATGAATGCCAGCATTACAAGATCACACAACGAAAGGATAAGATGCCCTTACATCCTATTAAAGTGACTCAACCATTTGAAAAATGGGGGTTGGACTTTATAGGCCCAATTAGTCTGGTAGCTCGTAGCACTCAATCTCGGTATATTATTGTTGCCACTGACTATGTGACAAAGTGGGCGAAAGCGAGGGCGACACGTAAGGCTAATGCAAGGTCAACTGCCAAGTTTTTCTTTGAGAACATTATTACAAGATTTGGTTGTCCCTTTGAGATTGTGAGTGAAAATGGTACTCATTTTATACATGGAGTGATAAAAGAACTCACTACCAACTTCATGATAGATCACCATAAGTGCACACCTTATTATCCACAAGCAAATGGCCAAGCTGAGAGTACCAACAAGACCTTAATCTCTACCTTGACCAAAACGGTGGAAGCTCATCGCACAGATTGGGATTTGAATCTGACTTCAGCTCTATGGGCTTATTGTACTTCTTACAAAGTGGCTATTAATTGTACACCATTCAAAGTGGTATATGGCCAAGAAGCAGTTATGCCGTGGGAGTTTGTAATTCTTAGTCTGCATGTAGCTTCACAAGAAGGTTGGGATGGTAACCCTTTAGTTGAGCGCTTATATAGCCTTGAAAGGTTAGATGAAGAAAGGAAATTGGCTGTGCAAAACGCACTTGTGGAGAAAGATAGGGGGAAGAAATGGTTTGACCGTCATCTAAAGAACAAGGATATCAATGTTGGTGATAAAGTCCTTACGTATGGAGTGCGTAACGAAAAGAAAAAGTTGAAATATGCAAGAAAAGGACCATATAGAGTATGCGAAATCACCCCAAAAGGGACCATTTGTGTGGAGATTCTTGATGGAGTTGAAACCATTGGATTCTTCAATGGGAGAAAATTTAAAAGATACTATGATCCTTTAAGCCAAGAGGAACTACGTGCCATCCATAAAAAAAAGGTAGCTAAGGCAGAAACATAATTGAAGAAGATACAAGCTCAATTTAAGGCTAAGGAGTGACAACAACGCATAAGATGCCAACGACAGGCTAACCTTGGAGTTACACATGCATTCCACGTTGAAACCGACGAGGATTGATTGGACTCTGACACACCTCTATGATACCCTATTGACTAAACAACACCTATGAAAAAGTACTATATAACGCCTTCTTGGACACGAGTTCTAAGTATAATCTGCTATCATATGTGGGGTGTGGTGTCAGTTAGGAAATCCATCTCTATTTGAGAGTATTATCCAAGTCAAGGGTGTCAACAAGAAAAAAACCACAATTTCTGGTATCTTGCACACTTTTGTCAGTTATGACAATGGGACGGTTGTAGCTCAAGACTTTATGGTCATGCCTGCTAGAACTATGGAGGGCAACATAAACCTTGGACGCACGTGGATGTTGGCGACCATATGCACTATTGATTGGGGTACTAGTAGTGTCACGACGCAACCATCGACTCTTACCCCTATCATTGAAGCAAAGTCATCTACATTGCAGACTCTAGCGAAGTTGCAGGATAGCCAAGATTCACAAACCAAAGTGATTAACTCGTCCTTGTTGGCTACCCATGAACCTAGCACTTCAACACGTGTAGTTGCTCTTGGGGTAAAGGCGATGTGCCTCACCCCAGCTGGGTGCGGGTGCCCAGTACCCAGCCACCCACTGACACTGACCACTCACACTAACCCTCATCTTATTCCTATGTACATATAGAGAATAAGGGGCTAGAGGGCATTGCCGCCTCTGAGAGCTCCACCACATATTGTCTCCCTTGCACCTCACGCTCTCATGCTAGCACTCACCTCTCTCGCACACACGCTTCACGCACCACACGTGCACTCTACAACTGGTATTAGAGCACAGGCACGGAGAGGGAGAGCACACATATGCAGTAACAGAAGCTTTGCAGGAGATTGACCATGGCGGGGAGGTCATAAATCGGAGCACATATTGAAGAGCTTGCGAACCAGTTTGCAAAGGCTTGTAGGAGGAGTGTATTCTGAGCTCCTTGTGTCCACATATCAGCCCATACACATCACACAACAAACAGGTTTGCAAAAACAAATTCGCACAGGTGCATTTTTTTGGGGGCATAAATCCCTCATATGGACTCAGACCTGCGCAACCCAGGACTCAAACCTGCGCAACTCAGGGGTTTTGACACGTTCCAAATGCAATGGTGATGTCCATTTGACCTAATTCTGATCACATAATTTTTTGCAGTAGCTGTGTGTATTTCGGATTTTTCACAAGTACGTGTTTCAAAGTTTAAATCAGGGCTTCAGATCAGGGTGATGGAAAGCTTTGAAGAGCTGAATCTTCAACCCATGTAGAGTGAATGAATGCATATGTGAAAGTGTGGGGCTGATTTTGTGAGACTCAAGCCGTGTCACCAAGGTAGAGTACAGGTGGTTTACTCTTCAGGTGATTTCCTGGCAGCCAGATGCTCTACGCTTTGAGCAGGTTGTGGATCTATTTTGCTCACAGGTTTTTCCCCATCATGCGGATTATGTGGCACAACTATTGTGCACATGAATGATTGTGTGGACAAAGATTCAGAGAGGCTTTGCTATGTATGGCATGTGCAGATACAGTTAGAGCTAGTTAGAGCTCACATGTGACAAATTCACGTGCATACAAGTGTTGGGCACTTTGTCTAGAGATCTACTCATGCAGGAGTGAGCTCAATTGCCATATGTTTGGTAGGTGATGTATGCATAATGTGGATTGTATTTTATGGCTGAATTTTGATGTGATTTTGATCACTTTGTGGGGAAACTCTGATGGATTTTCCCCAGGTTCTTGCCATGGAATTACATGTGTATCTGTAGTGTTATTCTCTGATGCTTTAGTGGTCGAGTGTGACTCCCACATAGTGGTCGATTTATTCCCACTCAGAGAGTGATTGAGTGTTTACTCTCACTTGGGCACAAGTTTTGTGCAGGTGAGCTACCCTAGATAGCTCAGAATCACAGGTTCACTGGTGTATAGGTTACACGGACAGGTACAAATTGTCCACGAGTCACTCGTCCAGGAGTGAGCACTTTGCCATGGTTTTGGCCTATGTATGCCTTATGTGGGTTAGTTGTGTGACAAGTTTATACGCTTTGTTATCACAGATATGTTGTCTTGCCTCTATCGTGTATAGAGGGCATTTTGGTCAATTGACTTGATTTTTGACAGCTATGCAGTGACAGACTTGCAATCTGATTATGCGTATAGCCTCGTTTGGCTTCACTTGAGTTGGTTTACTTTAGTGTTGCCGTTTATGGCTGAGATTTGACTTGAGATTTTGCTCAGTTTATAGGGGAAAATCTACCGGATTTTCTCCTGGTTCTCGCCATTATTTTGACGGTGATTGAGTTCTACTCTCAATTTGATAGGTTATTCTCAGTTTTGGACACACTTCCGTGTTCTCGTATCCACTCTTGCAGGAGTGAGGTTTATGGTATGCTTGTAGTGGTTACAGGTTTTCTTTGATTTTGCCTCATGTTCTCACATCGACGCATATTCCGAGGGTGAGACTAAAGCATGCAAGTTACATGTGTTCATTATTGAGCTATTGGTTGGTTTATGCTTGATTAGCGTGGTGGTCGAGTGATCTCCCACTTTTGAAACATATGCATTGACATGATGTGTGATACAATTGAGTCTACATTGACGGCTCATGAGAGACGGAGGTCTCGATCTTCCTGACATATGCAATGTTGGTATTGTGGTCATACAAGGCACATTAGGTGCTGTTGTTTTAGATGCACGAGACAGTAGTGAAGACAGAGGCGTGATGCATAGACAATTACGACACAGACTAGAGAGACGACTACATATGCCAATGACGGTGATGTCACATTAACACCTAGTCTCCACCCATGATACATGTCTGACAGAGATGATACTTGCTCCCGATTGTTGCTAGATGAGTCTGCAACATTTGATGTCACACCATGCCGTGACTGGTTCAACACATTTGCTAGTGGGAGTTATGGTCGTGTTCATTCGGCTGATTGTTTAGCGTATGACATAGAGGGTGCAGGAGATATATGTCTATTACTACCCAGTGGTGCATATTATATGCTTACACATGTGAGTTATGTTTCTGGGATTGCACAGAGTTTGATTACAGTGACATGTTTGAGACAGCGTGGCTGTCAGGTACTGCTTTGAGAGTGGTCATTCCAGTTGTAGTTGGGTCGCCTAGTCATTGCTCGAGGAGCTAGGTCTTCTGTGGTTTACCCATTGCATGTTTCTTATGTACAAGATGATAGAGTCTCAGCTACTACACTGACGTGTGATGAGCAAGAGACTAGGCGAGTGAGCTCCAGTATGCTGCAGAGACAGAGCATTTAGTTGTGTAGGACATGTCAGTAGACTCTGTAGTAGCAGAGGTGGAGCGAGTTTTCTCCAATGAGTCACAAAAAGAGTTATCTCATTTTATGCAGAGAGAGGTAGAGCTGGTATGCTCCCTACATAGATGATGCATATGGAGTTTTTTGATATGCTTATGCTAGATGTTGCTAATGATTTGCCAGGACACAGGGTACCACCTATGGACGACAGGGACATGCATGTTCCAGTGTCAGACGAGACACACCTATACATGATGAGTGTTCTTGATGATGAAGTGTATGCATATAGCACTGAGGAAGCCGACAGAGCCAGGATTGCGCAGATGTCATCAATGTTTGGGCATCTCATGTACAATATATTAGTGTCGAGGCCTGACTTAGCAGCTGCAGTGGGAGCATTTGCAGTAGGGATTGCCAGTCTAGCGATGACTGATGCTAGCATGACGCTTCGTGAAGCATTTTAGAACATACAGAGATCTCTATAGGATTTGCATGCAAGCTCTAGCGTTGATTTGAACACACTCACCTAGAGCCGATGCGATTGCATGTAGATTGAGTGAGTGAGCCAGTGGGCGTGGGTTGAGAGAGTCTCTCACCTATTATCTTGTATATACTAGTAGTAGTCGCCTTTAAGTGGGAGTATGTTGGGGTAAAGCGATGTGTCTCACCCCGGGCTAGACACCCAGTGCCCAGCCGCCCACTGACACTGACCACTCACACTAACCCTCATCTTATTCCTATGTACATATAGAGAATAAGGGTCTAGAGGGCATTGACGCCTTTGAGATCTCCACCACATATTGTCTCCCTTGCACCTCACCCTCTCACGCTTGCACTCACCTCTCTCGCACACATGCTTCGTGTAAGAAATGTGGAATACAATAAGGATCTAGTAGCAAGGAGAGTAGAGAGAGACACGATGCAAAGTAGATTAGTGGCAAATCAAAAACTTTAGATTAGCACACTATACAAATTGATGGCGTCATCCACCCATGCGCTCTCAAGGTAGAGCTTAGATGGCGATTTAGACAACTAGAGCAAGTGAATAAGGGACTAATAATCCTTACACAAAGATGTGCTGTGTGCGTCAAGTGTGCACACCATTCTACCAAAATACTCATGAAAAGGCCTCCTTATATAGTTGTAAGGGAGCCTCTAAACGCCCATGTGCAGCCGCCCTTATATAGCCAAGTCCAAGTAGGACTCTCCCATGCGCCCATGTGTAGCCACTTTTGGGTAGACAAGTCCTCCTAGAAATCGGCCACTGGCCAAGGAAATTCGGCCACCGGCTGCCGACCACCGACCAAAGACCATGGACCACGGGCCATCGGCCACCGGACGGCCATTTTCCAATTGTCTTCCGGCCAAGATATTCCGGCAAAAAGGAATATTCTGGCGAAGGGAAAAAAAAAGTCTCGGGGGCTTCCGCCCCCGAGGCCCCCAAAGTTGCCCCTGAATTTGCTCCGTACCACCCACGATCACAAATAGAGATCTCATCAGCGTGCATAGCTGGAATCCACCAAATATATGTGCACCATTGGCTTCTCCTCATATGGGGGCCTTACAAACTGTGCAGCATATATTGTCGTGGCAAAACTTAGAGAGGTGGGCATTGTAAGTATACCAACACTTCGTGCACCGCACGCGCACTCTACAGTTGCAACAAGCAGTAATATTGCAAGTACTCAACTTGCATGACCTAAGAGTACATATCAATGGGTCCCCAAGGCCTTACTTCCAGATACCTCAACCCTTCCATCCATTTGAAGAAAAAATTCTCATGGAGAACACCAAGAGCGCGCTCTAAGAGAGTCAAGACCAAATACGATGAATTCTAAAACAATTATTAGAAGCCCAAGGCTATTGTGATGGAAATGATCAAATTTGGGTACCTAAATGTAAAATGTGTCTTTCCCTATCACCTACAAAACCATGTGAGTCAATCAGTGTAACTCCAAAGCCAATGGCAGACCGTGGAAAGGGAAAGATCACAGAATGCTACACACCTATTCCAAATTTAGTTTGGGTTCCAAGGCAAAACCAAATTATTCCACCTAGCTTAGGATGGGAGGAGTCCCATGAAGGTTCTAGATCCTCATGTAATGCATCCATAGAGGTAAAAAGCTTCTCCATAGCCTCCACCTACAATAATGGACCTCCATGAAGCTACAAAGGAATCCACACCTCCTAGTGTTCAACAATCACATGATGAACCACTTCAAGTTTGATCCTGGGAGAGTATCTTACCACCCTTCCAACTTGATGAGGCACCTAAGGTAATAGAAAACTAATGGCAAAAATCCTCACCTATTACCAACTGGAACAATTGGTTTCAAAGGGTGACGAGCACGTTTCAACAATATGACCTACCCAAGGAAGGGGGAGTCCTCACTCACGTCAATATTTTGGATCCCCATCCTCTTAAATTTTCTTCCCTGACATCTGAATTCTGCAATTGAGGGACAGTATATACATAGCCTTATACTAGTTATAGCAAAAAAAAAAGGTAAAAAAAGTAAAAGAGCAAAAGCGACTAGCAAGGAGAGAGCACACTATCAAATCCTACACATAAGTCCAAATTTACCATGTCACATCAAGTAGCACACGAAAACAACTCTTATGTTTTAAAGACTGAACCAAATCTATCTGTATTCTCAGAGATGGCTAGTTCACCAGAGGCATGCACTTCTATTTTTGATGAAAGCTATTCTTTTTATTTTTCTCAAGTGTTCCACATCTCCTACCCTTGACTTTCTTACGAATGGGATTTGGTAGAGAAACTTTCACGCGAGAGAAATTTTGAGGAGTTAGAATGGCTGATACGTCTATGAATAACTAGTGAGCCCTACCCAGTAGTGAATGTTTCTCCAGTGGCACATGCTTATTCTTTTGCACAAAGATGAGTATCCATGCATAGCGAGGTTCTTGATTAACACGCTTGTGCAAGAGGATGATGAAGAAGAAATAATAGAGACCGAGGAAGACTATGGCCTCACGAAAAATGATTTCATTTATCTAGATGATGAGGATAGAGGCCTAGCCTTAGGGATGCCACCCGGTTTATATAATATCCTCTTTCCTTGATTCTAAAAGGGATGACAGATAGGTAGCTTAGGGGTCTAGATCGTGTTTTAAGTTTGTTTTCTAGGAGTTTTAATTTTTTCACACTGACATGCCTCCTAGAGGTATAGTGCCTTGTTGTTTGATATTGTTATGTAGGCGCTTTTCCTTGAGAAGCAAAAAGCCCTGGACATACAAAATAAACAGACACATCAAATGATTGTGAAACAAAGTAAAAAATAAAATAAAATAAAAAAATGACATTTAAAAGACTTCCATCGAGCTTACAGTTAAAATTTCAAGCTTTTGTTTGGAGTTGTGTGAGCTAGTTGGCTAATCAAAGCTGAAAAGCACAATTAAGGAATCTTGCATTTAGATAATCATCTTAGCTTAGCTAGTACTAGAGTAGTTGTTTTAACCTTAGTCATAGCTAACTAATTGATAAACTCATCCATAAGCCCAAAACTCTTGATTAATTAATTTAATCAAAGTGCAATTTATTTGTCCTTAATGGCAGTCCAGCATTTCATAAATCTTGCATTTACTCATTTCCACATGTACTTTACATTCCTCTCATGATTTATTGCCATAGAGTTTCGCTTGCATAAAATAGTGACTTTGCCTTGCATATTCAAATCTAGATGCTCTACAACATGGACAAAACGAGCTTTCTCTCACTAGCTTCCAAAGGTGGAATCTACATCAGGAAGGGAGGCATGTTAACACCAAGTGACCACCTTTATGTAGCCATGGTCCGGGCTTGTTGGATCCACTAGTAGTGTATTATGTTATTGGCCGGGCTTGTTGGTTAGGTAGGAATGGTTAAGAGTGATCGCCAATGAGAGGTACACTCTAAAACTGGAACTTATAATGTTTGGGTAAGATTGGCTAAGCGTGGGCACCCAAATGTGAATGGGCAAGCCCATATAAAAGTCAATCTAAACCTAAAATAGTTCATTCTCTCATTTATGCAATTGAAGAGTGCTCTTGCTCCATCTCCATCTCCATCTCCATCTTCTTCTTCATCTCCTTGTGTGTGTGTGTGTGTGTGTGTGTGTGTGTGTGTGTGTGTGAGAGAGAGAGAGAGAGAGAGAGAGAGAGAGAGAGAGAGAGAGAGAGCATTGTGACGGCACGGTGGCAGCGAGGCGGTTGAGCGCGGCACGGCGGTAGCTCCCTCTGCTTCGCGGCGATGAATCCTTCATGAAGGCGAGCGTAGGGCGGTGAGTGACACACCCTTGCTCTCTTGAGCTTTCTAGATTAGTCTGGTTGTGTGCTTGCAATCATCTGTGGTTCGCACACAGTGTACGCAAGTCCCTTGCATTGACACGTGCGATAGACACACACACCAGGCTTACATCATGATGTTCAAGAGTACGTACTAAACTGCCAACATTGCGAAGTTAATAAGGCAAAGCATCTCAAGGTAGGTGGCCTTTTACATCCTTTAGAGATTCCACAAGGTAAGTGGGAGAGCATCTCTATGGATTTTGTAGTAGGACTACCTACTACAAATCGTGGCCATGATGTCATATGGGTGATTGTAGACAATCTCACAAAGTGTTAAGTATGGAGCCTGATTTACCCTTGTAATTTTTTGTGGTAAAAGCACACATTTGTAAGGCCCCCATTGTGAGGAGAAGTCATCGTGCGTGAAGGAAAATCACTCAACGGAAACCAAATTTTTTTCGGCCAAAAATCAGGGGCAACTTTAGGGGCCTCGGGGGCGGAAGCCCCCGAGAATTTTTTTTCCCCTCGTCGAAATATTTCTTTTTGCCGGAATATTATGGCCGGACGGCGGCTGGAAAGTGGTTGGAAAACAACCGTCGGTTGGCCGGTGGCCGGTAGTCAATGGCCGATGGCCGGTGGTCGGAAGTCAATGGCTAGTGGCCGGTGGCCGAATTCAAAACCGGACTTCTCTTCTCAAGGACGGCCACACATGGGCAGATTGGAGGGTCCGATTTGGACTTATCTACACAAGGGTGGCTACACATGGCTGCCTCTCATGAGAGAGGGCAGCCCTTTTGGCCTATAAAAGGAGGCCATTTCTACACACATTTCATAGAGTGTGAAGTTGATGCAACAAGGTGAGTGTGAGGTGGTGAGAGTGAAGCAAGGCGGGAGCTCCATTAAGGGTATAATCCGTTTGTAAACTACTTCTTGTTTTGAAGTACTAAAGCCATTGAGTGGCTGCTTTTCCGTGGACGTAACCCACATTGGGTGAACCACGTATATCGTGTGTACTCTCTCTCTCTCTCTCTCTCTACTCTATAATCTCGTGCATGTAAATCTGTCTCTCTCCATTAAGTAATCTACTCAATATATATTTAGCTACGTCTTATTTCCTAACAAATGGTATCAGAGCAAGGTTTGCTCGTAGCTAAGTTATCTCAAGGAAAGGATTCCTTGAATTGAGTGGGAGTTATGGCGGAGGAAGGGAAGCTCAAGATTAAGTAGTTCAATGGCAAAAACTACCAACATTGGAAGATGCAGATTGAAGGCTATCTCTACCAGAAGGACCTATATTTGCCACTAGGCGGTCTTGCAAAGAAGCCCGCAACGATGGCATATGAAGCATGGATTGTCCTTGATCGAAAGGCACTGGGAACAATCCGATTAAGCTTGGCATCAACGGTGGCCTTCAATGTTTCGGAGATGAAGACCACGGAGGACTTGATGAAGTCACTTGACGACTTCTACGAGAAACCATTGGCATCCAATAAGGTATTTCTTATGAAGCGCTTGTTCAATCTAAAGATGGCAGAGAATGGTTCAGTTGCAGAACACCTAAATGACTTTAACACAAACATAAGTCAACTTCGATCGGTGAAAATCAATTTCGATTGACGAAGTGCGAGCTCTCCTTATACTATCATCTCTACCAGATAGTTGGGACAGCCTTGTGATGGCTGTAAGTAATTCTATTTCTGGCACAAATACTCTTAAGTTTGATGATGTTGTGGGTGTTCTCCTAAGTGAGGAAATACGAAGGAGAAGTACAGGAGAATCATCAAGTGCTGCATTGTCAGTGGAAACAAGAGGAAGGCCTAAGGAGAGGTTCAAAAACCAAAAGGGCCGTGATCGCTCAAGACGAAGCAAGTCACGCACAAAGTCAGTTCTTGAATGTTGGAACTGCGGCAAGAAGGGCCATGTCAAGAAGGATTGCTGGTCCAAGAAGAAGGAGGAGACAGAGTCTCAAGACAACAAGCCAACATCGGAGGCCAATGTGGCAGGTATAGAAGAGCAAGATGCTCTAGTTCTCTCATTAGACAATGCGTCTAATTCTTGGATAGTAGTTTCCTGGGCTTCATTCCATGCGACACCACACAAGCAACATTTCCAAGATTACACCAAAGGTAATTTTGGGTATGTATACTTAGGAGATGATGAAGCTTGTGAGATTGTCGGAAAAGGTACAGTTTCTGTCAAAACTGCTAACGGAAATGAATGGAAGCTTAAAGATGTTAGGCATGTTCCTTCTCTTCGGAAAAAATTGATCTCTACAGGACAATTGGACGATGAAGGTCACAACATTGCATTCGGAAACAAACGGTGGAAGATCTCAAAGGGATCTTTGGTGGTAAACAAAAGAGGGTAAAATTTCAAAAATCAGGAAATAAAAGAAAAAATAAAAAAACTTGAGTTAGTTCATTCTGATGTTTGGGGTCCTGTAAGTACACCATCACTTGGTGGCTCATTGTACTATGTAACATTCATAGACGATGCGACTAGAAAAACATGGGTTTATGTCATGAAGAATAAATCTGATGTATTTTCCATATTTCAAAGGTGGAAAGCCTTTGTGGAGAATGAAATAGGTACCAAGGTTAAATACCTCAGATCCGACAATGGAGGCGAATATTGTAGCCAAGCTTTTGAAAGCTTTTGTGCTAGAAATGGCATTCAGAGGCAAAGGACAACCCCAAGGATACCTCAACAAAATGGAATTTTGGAAAGGATGAACATGACAATCATGGAGCGAGCATGAAGCATGCGGCTACATGCAGGCCTACCGCTTGAGCTTTGGGCGGAAGCTGTAAGTATGTCTGTGTACTTAATCAATCGGTCACCCTCAACGGCATTGGATGGGGGAGTTCCAGAAGAGGCATGGACAGGTAAACCGGTGAATTATGCATTTCTCAAAGTGTTTGGGTGTGAGGCTTTCATGCACATTGATAGAAGCCTAAGATCAAAGCTAGATGCAAACTCCAAAAAGTGTTTCTTCATTGTCTATGGAGAAGGTGACTTTGGGTATCGCCTATGGAATCCTGAAGATGGTAAAATATTAAGGAGTAGGGATGTAATTTTTAATGAACAAAATATGTACAAAGATTACTTGGAAAGAAAACAAACAAAAGAAACAGGTGATGAGTACATGGAGCTTGAGGACGGTGAAGACTCAAGGACTGCAAACGGTGACAATGTGCAACAACATCAACCAAATGAGGAGCCTCAACCTATTCCCCGAAGATCTGCAAGAGCAAGTAGACCTCCAGAAAGGTTTGTTCCTTCCTTCAACGATCTCTTGATCTCAGATTCTGGAGAGCCGGAATCATATGAAGAAGCTATGCAACATGAATCCAAAGAAGAATGGAAGAAGAGCATGCAAGTGGAGATGGACTCACTACATCGCAACCAAACATGGGAGTTGGTTGAGTTGCCTAAAGGTAAGCAGGCACTTCAAAACAAATGGGTGTACAAGCTGAAGGAAGAAGAAGGTGGGAAGAAAAGGTACAAGTCTAGGCTTGTGGTAAAAGGTTTTTCTCAAAGGAAAGGAATTGACTTCAATGAAATATTTTCTCCTGTTGTAAAAATGAACTCAATTAGGCTTGTCTTAAGCCTTGTGGCTGCTTATGATCTAAATCTCGAGCAAATGGATGTAAATACGACATTCCCTCACGGCGACTTAGAGGAGGAAATCTACATGCTTCAACCAAAGGGGTATGAAGTAAAAGGTAAGGAGAAAATGGTTTGCAAATTTAAGAAGAGCTTGTATGGTTTAAAGCAAGCATCAAGAAAATGGTACTTGAAGTTTGATCGATGGATGTTGGATAATGGATTCACAAGATGCAACTCGGATTACTGCGTCTACACGAAGAATTTGGGAGATGGGAAATTCATCATCCTAATGTTGTATGTTGATGACATGTTGATTGCAAGTGCTAACATGCAGGACATCAAAGACCTAAAAGAGGAGCTGTCTAAATCTTTTTCAATGAAAGATTTAGGGGCTGCAAAGAGGATACTTGGTATGAAAATATCAAGGGACAGGACGAAGAAGACAAAAAAGCTATCTCAAGAAGATTACATCAAGAAGGTACTAGAAAGTTTTGCAATGCAAAATGAAAAACCAGTTTCTACCCCTTTGGTTGGTCACTTTAAACTAACAAAGGATATGTGTCCAAAGACACAAGAGGAGATAGGCTATATGGCTAAAGTTCCATATGCTGCAGCGGTAGGTTCTCTAATGTATGCTATGGTCTGGACAAGGCCAGACATTGCACATGCAGTGGGAGTTGTGAGTAGGTTCATGGACAACCCAGGTAAAGAGCATTGGCAAGCTGTGAAGTGGATACTTGGGTATCTAAAAGGGACAACAACAAATGCTTTGTATTTTGGAGGAACTAATATTTTTCTAGAAGGGTATGCTGATGCAGATATGGCAGGTGACAAAGATACTCGAAGGAGCACTACTGGCTATGTGTTCACGGTTGGAGGCATAGCAATAAGCTGGGCTTCAAAGCTGCAGAAAGTGGTCTCACTTTCTACCACGGAAGCAGAGTATGTAGCGATGACGGAGGCAAGCAAAGAAATTCTGTGGCTTCACAGATTCTTAGAAGAGCTTGGATTCAAACAAGACAATTGTGTCTTGTACAGTGATAGCCAAAGTGCTATCCATCTTGCGAAGAACTCAGCCTTTCATTCAAGGACAAAGCACATTGAGGTGAGATATCACTTCATACGCACTCTTTTGGAAGAGGGACAACTAAAGCTAGGAAAGGTACATACAAGTGAAAATCCTGTAGACATGTTTACAAAGGTGGTCAACAAGGAGAAGTTGAGCTTTTGCTCATCTTCAATCGACATTCAAGGATAAGAAGCCAGGATGGAAAGCAGTCATAGTTTTGGTTTGGAGATCAGTCTCCAAGTGGGAGATTGTTAAGTATGGAGCCTGATTTACCCTTGTAATTTTCTGTGGTAAAAGCGCACATTTGTAAGGCCCCCATTATGAGGAGAAGTCATCGTGCGTGAAGGAAAATCACTCAACAGAAACCAAAATTTTATCGGCCAAAAATCAAGGGCAACTTTAGGGGCCTCGTCGGAATATTCCTTTTTGCCGGAACATTATGGTCGGACGGCGGCCGGAAAGTGGTTGGAAAACAACCGTCGATTGGCCGGTGGCTGGTAGTCAATGGCCAATGGCCGGTGGTCGGAAGTCAATGGCCGGTGGCTGAATTCAAAAGCGGACTTGTCTTCTTAAGGACGGCCACACATGGGCGGATTGGAGGGTCCGATTTGGACTTATCTACACAAGGGTGGCTACACATGGCTGCCTCTCATGAGAGAGGGCAGCCCTTTTGGCCTATAAAAGGAGGCCATTTCTACACACATTTCATAGAGTGTGAAGTTGATGCAACAAGGTGAGTGTGGGGAGGTGAGAGTGAAGCAAGGCGGGAGCTCCATTAAGGGTATAATCCCTTTGTAAACTACTTCTTCTTTTGAAGTACTAAAGCCATTGAGTGGCTGCTTTCCCGTGGACGTAGCCCACATTGGGTGAACCATGTATATCGTGTGTACTCTCTCTCTCTCTCTCTACTCTATAATCTCGTGTATGTAAATTTGTCTCTCTCCATTAAGTAATCTACTCAATATATTTAGCTACGTCTTATTTCCTAACACAAAGATGGGTCGATTCATTCCCACTAAGACTATGGTTAAGACACCAGAATTAACACGACTATTTGTAGAGCATATATATAGACTCTACGGTCTTCTAGCTAGTATCATTAGTGACAGAGATCGAAAGTTCCATAATCACTTTTGGAGAGCTATGTTTCAAAAGTTGGAAACTAAACTTACTCTAAGTACGATTGATCATCTAGAAAAAGATGTTCAAACCGAAAGAATTAATCAAGTGCTAGAGGATATTCTATGAGGGTACGTTAGCAAGAAGCAAACCATTTGGGAAGACTACTTGCCTATATTGGAATTCGCTTATAATAGTTCAAAGCATGTGACTACAAGGTTTAGTCCATTTATGCTTTTATATGTATTTCAACCTCCCGTTACGGTGGGGTTGGCTAAGGAGAAGATGCAACAAGAAAGGATTTTCTCGAAGACCATTTTGACATGCTTCGAGTTGCTTGACAGAATGTTAAGCAAGCTCAAGATCGATATAGGAAGTACGCAAATGAGCATCGTCGTCTTGCTACTTTCGAAGAAGGAGACAAGGTTTTCCTCAAAGTTCAGGAGCATTCAGAAAGTTTGAAGACGGGAAAAGTTGCTAAAATTTCACCATGGTATTGTGGACCGTTTACCATTCTCAAACGTATAGGTCAAATGTCCTATAAGTTAGCTCTTCCAGAGCACTCACGAGTTCATCCTGTTTTTCATGTTAGCTGTTTACAAAAACAACTAGGATAGAATGATGATGTCATTGACATAGGTGTGTTAGTTGACCTTATCGAATCGCCAAGCATCCCTCATGAGCCTGAAAAGATTTTGGATTCTCATGAGCTTCGCACCAGACATCATGTCAGAGGACAGGTGTTGGTAAAATGGCTAGATAGACCTGAAGAAGGTTCTACATGGGAGAATGTCTCCACACTTAAGAAACGTTTTTCTACGTTCGTTTTTGAGGGCAAAAATGATTCTCCAAGGGGGGGGGGGGGGGGTAATGTAAGGACATGGGTCCTACGGGCAAGGCCATCGGCACGGCCGGACAATGTGTATGCTAGGGAGAGGCTATAAGATAGCACGGTTGGGTGGAGACTAGCACACACATTACCACCACCCTTTCAATGGTCCTCAACTGTTGTCAAGTTCTCTAATTCTCTCTCTCTCTCTCTTGCAAAAGTATTTTTCATGCCAAGTTAATTAAGTATAATGGTTATGTTGCTATCTCTAATTAAGTTCACCGTCTATGTTCTCAAAGTAGTTTCACAAAATTGCTCTCTTTAATTCTCTTAATTTCGCTATTCGCAAAGTTCATAGGCCATTTCCATTACATTGGTATCAGAGCTATTAGTTTCTCTTTTCTTGCTTAATAAGAGAGGTCCTTAAGTTGTCCATGAAAGGTTGGGCTTGTTTATTGCAATAGGGTAAGTGGGACAAGGATCTATTATCTTGGTTGACTCAGGACTTAGTTTGAGGTACACCATTGGTTGACTCAGGACTTAGTTTGAGGTACACCATTTTGGCTTGCCTTTGGCTTAACCATTATTGAGCTACTAGCAAGCTCAACAGGAACTATAATCAACCTAGTAATGTTAGACCCTCTCCCACTAGTCTTTGCAATCAATAGTGTTTAAACCATGGGTGTGGCTGCTTGAGAACTAATTTTCAAAGGTAAAGAAGAGTAGTGGCTAAGGTTTTTGAGGGTACCAAAGCAAAAAGTAATTTATAATTAAAGTTTATTTAGCATGGCTGACAATAACCAAGAGAGTAGAATGAATATTGACAAGTTTGATTTTGCACATGAAGGTGCTAATGATGATGCCCCCATGTTTGTTAATTATCTTGTTACTAGGTTGCAACAAGCTATGGGCAACCCTGCTTTGCAAGTTGAAGTTACTCAACAACTTCATGATTATGGGATTTCCCTTCCTCTCTAAGAGGAGAGAGAGCTTAGGAGGCCTCTTGATGAGACTCCGAAAAGAAGACTCTCTCCCATACAAGAAGAGGAATCCAAAGAACAAGAAAGTAATGAATTCCTAAGTTCCTCTGAAGATGTGGCTCCACAAAGACGGCGGTCTAGACGATCACCAACTCCTCCTAGGAGGAAACAATAAACCCACAGTCCTTCTCCTTGTCATTCCAAAAGGGAAGAGAGAAAACAAAGGAAGAAAAGGGTAAGAAAGAGGTCACCCTCATCTGATGTGGCCTTTGGAGATGAGGGATTCATAGAGTCCTCTAAGCTACATCATGTAGCTATGCACTTCCAAAAATCTACTCGTCAATGGTGGGCTAGCCTTTGTGGCAATGGCGAAGCCCCAAAGACATGGAAAACTCTACGAGTTTCCATCATGAAGCAATTCCTTGCAAGCAATGCAAAGGACAAAGTGCTTACTGAATGGTGGAGTTTGAAGCTTCTCTCCCATGAGTCTATCCACAAATATGTGGACAAGTTTTGGGATCTACATCTCAAGGCTATTGTCTTTCAAAAAAATAGACGTTGTTGAGCAAAAGCAACAATTATGTGCGGAATTATCTGAAGAAATGGCCAAGTATGTCAACTCCCAACGGCCTGGTTCTATCACGAATGTAATCCACCACTCTATGGTTGCTTCGCGCATCAATTCCAACAAGGGGCTAAAAGGAATGCCAAGCCCATGGAAAACAAATATCAAAATGAAGCAAAGGGAAAGAACAATGCTCAAAAATCTTCCCAAGGCAACTCTATCAACAACAATAAAGCTAAGGAGAAAGGAGTCGACAAAGGCAATAATCATCTTTCTTCCAAGGAGCTAGAGTGTTATCTCAAAGATAACCGGTGCTTCAAGTGCGGGGAGCAAGGACATGCCTATTGTGCTTGCCCCTAAAGAAATGTGCACAATGAGCCGCCTAGAGCCTCTATGTTGAAGCTCCAAACGAGGATGCTCATTGCCAAGGATTTCTCCTTTCCTATGCTTGGAAAAAGATGCAAGAGTATGATGCCTTAATTTTGTTTGACCCTGGTTCAACTCACAACTTCATATCCACGGAGTTGACCACCAAGCTAGGCGTACAAGCCCACGAGATGGGAGATGCATTGAAATCCAATGGAGCTATCAAGGGACAAGACATCTCAATTACTCCCTTAATTGAAAAATTGAGGCTTCATGTCCAAAGCTATGTGGACAAAGAGGATTTTTTCATCTCCCCTCGCAAACATGAGGAATATGTTATCGTTGGGGCACCACAATTTAACTGCATGGCTTCCAACATGAAGTTCCATGAAAGGAGAATCTACTTCACCTACAGAGAAAAGAGCATGTACATAGATGCTAATGAGTTGGGGAACACCATATCCCTGGTAAATACACTTGCTTTTGATAAGCCCATGAAAAGATCTACTTCTATGTATATGATTTTTGTTGGAGAATCTATAAATGATTCAAATGGTTTCACAAGCAAGAATAAAGGGAATCAAGAGGAATTAGAGTTGTCTAATTTCCTAAATGGATTCCAAGATGTTTTCGTTGATGACATCCCCAGTGAGCTACATCCAAAACGAGGGATGATGACCATCAATAGAGCTTCTACTAGGAAGCTAATTGCCTAATAAACCTCCTTACTGAGTTTTACAAGCTTGGCAAGAAGATATCATGAGGCAAGTGCATGAATTGGTGGAAAAAGGGATGGTGAGGCCTATCTCCTCTCCATTCTGCTCACCAGTACTTTTAGTGCAAAAGAAAGATGGCACCTATTACATGTGTGTTGACTATAGAGCACTAAATAGGATCACTATTAAAAAAAAGAGATTTCCTGTGCCGTGGATAGAAGATCTAGATAAGTTACAAGTTTTGGCCTGACAAATGCTTCAGATGCATTCAAACTCATGATGGACAAAAATCTTCAGGCCACTCAAATTCTCTTGAGGAGTACAAGCGACACCTCCAGGTAATCTTTCAAGTTGTGAGAGAGAATAGGATTTTCATTAATCAAAAGAAAAAGTGATTTTTTCCTACAAGAGATTCAATATTTAGGTCACATTATCTCTAAACATGGCACTTGTATGGATCCAACAAAGTTAGAGGTAATAAAAGGATGGCCTAATCCAAGGAATCTATAGGAGGTACAAAGCTTTATACGTATGTGTGCATACTATAGATGCTTCATAGAAAAATTCTCGCTAATAGCAGGCCCATTACATGACTTAATGAAAAAGAATGTTAAGTATTCATGGACTGCAAAAGTGAAAGAAGATTTTGAGAAGCTTATCACTCAACTTGTGCTCACACTCCTAGATCTCTCAAAGTCATTTGAGGTCCAATGTGATGCTTGTGGTGATTGCCTTGGACCTATTTTGCTTCAAGAAGGGCATGCCATAGAATATGAGAGTCAAAGACTCAGCTCCGATAAGCGAGTATTGGGCAAATACAAAAAAAAGCTACTAGCTGTTTTATATGCCCTAGACACGTGGAAACGCTATCTCTTGGGGACTCCATTCATCCTATGAATGGATCACAAAGCTTCAAAGAACTTCATGAGCAAACCAAGCTCTCCGACAAACAAATGAGGTGGGCCAATTTTCTTTCATAATTTAAATTTCATATTGCTCACATTGCTGGCAAGCACAATCAAGTGGTCGATGCACTTTCACAACGGCCAAGGGTAAATGTGGTGTCTTTAGCAAATCACAATGATCTATCTTTTATGATAGATGAGTATGCTACTGACCAAGACTTTAAGTATGTAATTATAGACTTTGCATTAGGGAAGAAAAAAGAGCCATTCACCTTGGAGGATGGTTATCTTCCAAATAACAAGAGGCTATGTGTTACTCACCCATACAATAAGAAAGTCATGTATGAATCCCATGCTTCTCCTTATACGGGGCAAAGAGGGATTCCATAATCTACTCTTCATGGAGTAGAAATGTAGTTTTGTTGGTCTACCATGAAAAGTAAACATACAAGAGTATGTTTCAAAATGCATGGTATGCCAAACGTCAAGATTTGACCGAGGGAAGCAACTTGGATTGTTTCAATCGATAGGCTTAGCAAGAAAACACACTCTATGCTTGTCAAAAATCCTACTAAGGTACATCAAATGGCAACCCTCTTCAGGTCTCAAATTTTCAAGTATCATGGCTTGCCAACATCCATAGTGTCGGACAAAGATCCTAGAATGACCAGTAATTTCTAGAAGGGTCTCTTTGAGAATCTAGAAATTACATTAAATTTCTCTTTATTCTTGAATCTCCTTAAAGCCTATGTCATGGAATTAGATCATTGTTCTCAATGAGAGAAGTACATACCTCTTATAGAGTATGCGTACAATGACATTGTACATACTTCTATGGGGAAAGAACCTTTCAAGGTTAAAAAGGGAAGATCCAAAAGTCCCTTACTACTTACAAAACATGGGAAGATTTTTGCTGCTGATGATTATAGCTGAGACACATAAGAATCTTTTCCAGAGATTAAAGAGGTTATATCCATCTCACAGCAAAGGCAAAAAGGGTTGCTGCTAATAAGCAACAAAGAGCCTTAGTCTTTAAGGAAAATGATTGGATCTTGCTAAAGTTTTTCAAGGCTCATCTAAGGCATACTACAAGCAAGAATCTTACGGGCCACCAGGAGTATTATGCTAAACTAGCAAATAGATACTATGGTCCTTTTTAATTTCTTAAGCCAATCAACAAGATGGCTTATCAATTAAAGTTGCCCAACCATTAACTCATGCACAATGTTTTCCATGAGAGCCTACGCAAGCCTTACAAAGGAGCACCACCAAAAGAAGCAATAGTTGCAGACCCTCCAGAAATTGAAGATCAAGAAGAAGTACTTCAATCTGAGTCCATCCTATGACATGAAGACAAGGTATTAAAAAACGGTAAGATTATCCGATGATATCTTATTAAGTTTAAGAATTATCCTTTTAAAGATGATAGAATGCAAGGAACCTAGCTTAAGGATAATGTGAACCTTGTCAATGCTTACAATGCTACAATAGAGTAAGCGAATAAAAATGCATTTTAAATGAATAATGTTTTTGTCTTATAAGACTCATTTTCTTTCTTTTATTGTGCATAAAATTTAAGAAGTATGCATGCTGAGGATCATGTTTGTGGTGACGACTTAGTGTTTGAGAAGTTTCCCATGAAGGTGCTTGAGGGGCTTGAGTAAAAAAGAGACCCTACAAAGGAGGGGCAAATCTTCAAAGTTAGGAAAATCTTTGACTTAATCTCCCACTCACCCAAAGGGCACCTCCTTTCTCAAGGGGCACATGGACACATGTCAGGCTCTCCCTATGCTTAGCCACATGTTGTGCTTGAATACTATTGGCTAGGCTAAAGAGGGCTCCAATAATATTTTAGTGAAATTCATCAAATATCTAGATATTTTCAAGATACCTCTCTCAAAGGGGTAAGGAGGACACTTGTCCAAAGACTACCCATGTTGCTTGAAATGAATTGTGCATATGATTGGCTAGGTTTAGAGGGGTCCAATGGGCTTCAAGCTTGAGTTACAAGGAGGGGTCGACCAAAGCAAGCAAGGGGTGTGCTTGGGGGTATACACTCTCTCAAACACTCATTTTTCACACATTCTCACTTGGTGAAAGTGGAAGAACTCCATCTCCTTCTTCAAGCTTGTAGAGAAGTTGACAGCCTACACCAACACTCTTGGCTATGGAATGCAAAGCCAACCAAGAGCCATGCTTCAATGCTTAAGCTTGCCATCTTCTCCATCTTCATTACTATGATATTATGTATGCTAGCAATAAGAGTGATGATAAGCAAGGAAATATTTCTTTCTCCTATGAAGGATTCTTCTTCCTCTTCCCTACCCTCATTCCCTGCTAGCTCTCTCCACCTTCAAAGGTGTTTGAGGCCTTGGGACTGAGGCCGGGGATGGTTAATTATTTTACAAAGTTTATGTTATGCTCATGATGCATTAATCTTTCCATCTTCATAGCATCACCAAGGTCACAAAGAACACAAAGATTGTATTATTTCAAGTCTCTCTTTATGGGAGAATTTATAATACAAAAGCCTATTGGAGGGGGGACCGGCTCCACATAAATCCGGTCCTCAAATGTTTTCAAGTTCTCTAATTCTCTCTCTCTCTTGCAAAAATATTGTTCATGCCAAGTTAATTAAGTATAATGGTTATGTTGCTACCTCTTATTAAGTTAACCCTCTATGTTCTCAAAGTAGTCTCACAAAAATGTTCTCTTTAATTCTCCTAATTCTGCTATTCTCAAAGTTCATAGGCCATTTCCATTATAGATCTAGCTAATGGTTGTTCTTGCCTAGTAAGAATGTTCTTTGAACCATACTCCTGATTGGCTATGAACATGAGTGTATGCGCATCCATGGAGTATTGATTTTTCATACGTTGTGGCACATGCGTTGGCTGAGTGTAGTTGACTGCTACTCTACCATCATTCAAAAGAGGTGGTTGTTGCCTTAGCACACGTTGTGACTTTGGCTGAGTGCTACACCATGGAGTGGGGTGATCCCCTCCACAAGTATTGCATCTCCTCAATTGAGGCTGTCGTTCATTCAGGTTCTGTTTGTAGCCTTGGTTTATTCTTCTAATTAACTCCACTTGGTCAAAGTTCTACATCGTAGAAGTTTGAACATCTTGCTTTGTTGCGGGTTCACTCTTTAGAGAAGAGGCACTACTAGTCACACTTTCTATGTCGTACATCCCCTCTCCGTAGGCCTTGCAATTGTCAACTAGATATAGAGCTTCTCTAGTGACTTGCTCAAACACCATGCATCCTTTCAAATGTAGGTCCTTTTTGAGAGTTTCATTCCTCAATCCCTCTATGAAGAGAACTAATAATCTCTCATCTTTAGGTAGCTCTCTCACAAGACATCTGTCTATGTAATGTTTGAAGCGAAGCAGAGCTTGCTTCATTCTTTTGTGCCTTTTCAGCTTGAAAGTGTTTTGTGACACCATGTTGTGTTTGGTTCCTCTTTTTGAGAACTCCTCTACAAATTCATGTAAGAGTTGTGCTATGTTGAGAAAATCATCTTTATTCAATGGTTGGAACCACATCAAAGCCGTTCCTTCCAATGTCAACCCAAATCCCTCATATTGTGTATGGAAATCTGCACTATGTTCAGCCCTCAAAACTTGTTTGAAGAGAGAGACATGAGTATATGGATCCCCTGACCCATCGTACTTTGTTTTGACACATTGGTCCACTTGATATGGTCTTAATTGTTGTGGTTCAGTCACCAATCTAGCCATTTCGTGGTCTCTTGGAAAGATGTCTCTAGCTCTCACCTTTTGTCTTGAAGAAAATCTGAGTGGAATCCTCTCTGGTGTGTGGCATTGTTTTTGGCTGAAAGTAACTAGAGATTGGATTAACCTTGCATGTGTATCGTTCTAAGTCAATTGGATCAACAAATATATACTCACATCCATACTTATCTACCATCAAAACTTGCACTCCGTGGAGCATCTGCATATGTGAATGCATAGAGGTTCTTATGGAATGTCCATGTAGAAGATGTATTGGTCCCCGTTTGTGAATCTATACAAGCTCTCATGAGCATAATCCTTAAGCACTCTTCATTGGTTTTGGTGAATCTTACGTTTGGTTCATTTACCAGAGGACGCCTTTCCTCTAGATATTCGTCGGTTCTCACTCTCGACGGCATTGCAACGCTTCTTGCATTTTTCATGTTTCTGAGTGGAGTAGAAAACCTTGGTGGTGGATGATTTGTCATAATAAAAGGCTCGCTCAAAACTCTCAAGATAGTCCTTGACAAGCCCTCGTTAGCTCAATGCAACTTATCCCTGTCTACCCCTGATCAGGTCTCTCAAAAGTCAGGAACTTGTGACTCTTTTGGTCTCTAGAAACTAGTTTTGGGTACCCTAAAATTTTGGAATTAGGAAACCTAAAAAAATTTAACTCACTGAATTTTGGTCTAGGTGTGTCCTATTGCTGCAAGCTTTCTGCCTGGCTATACCTGGCTCAATTTGGAGTTGTGTATCAAAAGTTAGATCAATTTTGTGAATTGCACTTGTTTTAGGACCAGAACACGTGAACTTTGGCTTGTATCTTGGTCTCCAGAAGGTATTTTTAGCTCAAACTTGAGATTAGGATGTTCTCAAGTATGTCCATAAGATCACCAAGTCAAATACCCCCACTATGCTGAGGTACATCGATCGCGATCCTTGGACTTGGTTTGATAGGTCAAATTGCCAACACTAGGTTTGGATTGTGGTTTTCTGCCTGTCATCTGTTTTGCTTCCTTTTGACCCAGTTTTGCTCAAATTTTTTCACAACTAGGCTTGAGGATATGTTTCCTTGTGTATGCACTAATGATTTGGAAAGTTTCAGGTTAAGATGTTATTATGGGTACATGGATCACGATCCATGTTTGGAGCCCAAATTGACGTTTCTTGGTACCATCAAAATCAACATGATTATGTTACCATATACATGTGGTAGTGATGTGTGTGAACACACTTAGGACAACCGGTGTATTTTTTCCCTTTTTAAGAGGTTTTTTTCCCCCGTGCATTGTATATACGCCCATCATTCTAGGGCTATCTATCTTTCCATTGCACACTAATTAATACACTCTTTGTTGTGTGCCTTGAGCTTCCTTCATCTTCTCTAGGCTGTGTGTGGTTTTCTGCAACCCTAATTCCAAAAATTGGTATCAGAGCAAGTCGCGTCTTCCTGGGCTTAGTCGCCAGCATCTCCAACACACACCTGCTCACTTTCTCTGATTTTAGTGAGCTTTGGTGAGCGTTTGTAGGTCAACAAAAAATTTGGGAAACCTTGAAGAGCTTGGTCTGTTTAGATTTTTGATTCGAGCTCATTTCGGCCTCCGTTTCCACTATAGGCTACTAGTGCTGCACATGCTATTTTGTCATTTTGTGCAAAATTTTTGTCAGCATCGTTTTTTGCATAACAGGCCCCTTACAATCTTCTACGGTTTGTGCTATGTAGGATGTTTTGTTCCCACTTCGTTTCACCTCTTTTTGGAAGTTTTCACATCAGGTGTAGGCATTTGTCATGGTTGACAACAATACAGATGTGTTCAAGATGTTTGCTGCTGAGGATAGATTGGATGGGGACAATTACTCTATGTGGGCTTACATGATGCAACATGTTCTTGTGTCAAAGGGTGTCTATAATATTGTGCAAGGAATTGATGTACGTCTTGGTTTTGAGGATGTAGGCGATGTTGAGGATGTTACAGGTCTTGTTGTAAGGATTTCTGTTGTGATTGTTGTTTTGCCTACAGCTGAGCAAGCTCGTTGGGATGTAAAGGATGTGCACGCTCATGTGTTGATTGCATTGTTGGTGAAGTGCACTATTATTCCTCACATTTGTTCAACAAAATCTGCAAAATAGGCTTGGGATATTCTGACTGGCCTTTATGCAAGTCGCAATGAGGCTAAAATTGCATTGCAGCATAGAGAGCTAGAATCAAAGATTATGCATGAGGAAGATGACATGGACACTTTCCTTGCTGGTCTCAAGGATATCAATGAGCAACTTATTTTTGCAGGTGAAGTCATTTCAGATAGTTCCCTTGTGCAGACTATTCTTGATGCCTTGCCAAATTCTTACTAGACTTAAATTGCTAGTATTTGGAGACTTATGACCCAAGGAAATATTGAAGTTGTCAAGTTTGATGCATTATGCACATTGCTGCTGCAAGAGTCGCTTTCCAAAAAAAACAAGACTTGACAGCATGCACTTGAACATGCATTTAATGATGCTCAAAGAAAGGTGGTAACAGTAATGCAGCCACTTTTCATGGTTCTTCTGCGAGTGAAAAATCACATGTTCCTAATGCTTCTGTTGGCAGCAATTTGTCTGGAAATTCTGGTGATAAGGGCAAAAAGAAGACGCATTGCCATTACTGGAATGCTAATGATCACTTGATCAAGTAGTGTCCTAAGTTGAAGGCCAAAGAGGCAAAGAAGAAAGAGGGTGGTTCTACTACAAATACTGGTTTCACTACAAATGCAGCTATTGTTGAGTCTTCAATGAAAGGAGATTGTGATGTTGATTTTGATGCAGAATTGGCTTTTAGTGCAGAGTGTAACTATAATCCTGTTGTCCATGATGCATGTATGTCAGTTGCTACAGATTCACATGTGTGGTATATTAACAGTGCTGCTACAAAGCACATTAACTCACATCATGATTTGTTCACCTCTCTTGAGTCTATCCCTCATGCGAATTCAGTTACTTGTGCCAACAATGCCTCTTATCCGGTTCAGAGAGTTGGACAGATTGTGCTTACTACTACAAATGGAAATTTTTTCACACTTGTTGATGCACATTATGTACCTGGGATCAAGAAGAATCTTTTGTTTGTATCTGCACTTGCTAGACTTGGTCTTGTATTCAAATTTGTGGATGATAGATGTACAATACATGATCTCAATTTTGGTGAAGTATTTATGTCGTAGGATGTATAAGCTCGCTTTGTATGACAAGTGTGGGCATAATTTTGCAAATGCAGTTGTGGATTCAAAGGCTATTTCAGATGCAAAACTTTGGCATGCACGTTTTGGTCATCTGAATTTTGCGAGTTTGCTACATTTGCAGAAATCAAATATGGTTGCTTCTTTGCCACCTCTTGAAGGACCAATCAAACACGTTTGTAAAGGCTGTATTTTGGGTAAGATACAGTGTTCTAAGTTTCCAAAGGATGGTTCAGTTAGGGCCACATTCAGGTTGCAGATTGTGCATAGTGATGTTTGTGGGTCCATACAAACTCCGTCCTTGGGCAATTACCTTTACTTCGTGACTTTCATTGATGATTACTCCACGCATGCATGGGTATATTTGCTTAAAGCGAAGCTCAAAGTATTTATGTGCTTCAAACAATTTTTGGTTATGGATGGAAATGTCTCAAAATGTACTATGGGCACCCTACGTTTCGATCGAGGTGGGGAGTATACCTCTCATGAATTTAATGCATTTTTGGCTAGTAGTGGGATAAAACACCAATGTACCATGCCTTATATGCTGATGGCCGATTTTTGAAAATCAAAGAAAAAAAACTTATTTTCCCTCTGTTGGAGCCTTGGCGACACTGTTGGAAGGCTCGGCACCGCCTGGTAAAACTCACGACACCTCTACGGGCATGGCACCCCCCCCCCCCCCCCCCCCCCCTCGATTGGCCGACCTTATCACCCCCAGGCCTCCGCTTGTCTATACCAAAGCCTAGCCGGTGGCCCTCAGTTTCAGATACCCTTCTCTCTTTCCCCGTAGTTTATTCCCCCGACGGGCATTGAATGAAATGAACCCCCCCCCCCTCTCTCTATCATTTTCCCTACACCTCGCTCTAATATCCTCTCTCTAACCTCACCCTCACATTACCCCCCCCCCCCCCCCCCCCCCTCTCTCGCCACCCTCGGCTAGGCGCAAGCCTCGAGCACTCACCCCGACCCCTCTCTCCTTTTCCCTCTCGTGCTCCCTCTGTGTCGAGCTGCATGTGAACTCCCGCTCTCCCATATTCTTATCCACACCTCCGTCCCCTCTCATTCCCCCTCCCTTGGCCCGCTAATATTCTCCCCCCCCCCCTCTCTTCCCCACCCACTCGCCTCACCCTCCCCTCGGCCTCATTACCCCCCCCTTGGCTCGCTATCCCCACCTCTTTCTCCCCCCCCCCCCCCCCCCCCCCCCCCTCACTCACACACTCTCTTCCCCCCCCACGGTGGGCACCCGCCATAGAACCCTCCCTCTCTCCTATCCACGCCACGTCATCCCCTTCTCTCCCTCTCGTTCTTCTCAGCCCGAAGGTGCATCACAAGAAGCCGGGGCCCATGCTCTCCCACACCACACACTCACTCACCCTCACCCTCTCCCTCCCTCACACACACTCACCACCTCCAATCCCCCCTCCCTCTCTCGCGCTCTGTTTCGGCACCAGCCTGCCCGCCATCTCTCTCTCTCTCTCTCTCTCTCTCTCTCTCTCTCTCTCTCTCTCTCTCTCTCTCTCTCTCTCTCTCTCTCTCTCTCTCTCTCTCCCTCTTGGCTTGTACAGGCGCAGCGCAGGGCTTCCCTCTCTCTCTCTCTCTCTCTCTCTCTCTCTGTGTGTGTGTATACACACACACACACACACACACACACACACACACACACACACACACACCACCCCCCATCTTCGCGTAGCTGGCGCTGGCCGCCAATACAGAAAAAAATATAAAAAACATATATAATATATACATTATATAGATAAACCCCGTTCCCACCGCACGCTTGCGCACACATACAAATACACACATACGCACTCACGCATGCACACCCATATATATATATATATATATATATATATACTCATCCGCCCACATGCACATACATCCACACACACACACACACACGCATATATGCACTACAAATACAAAAAAAACGAAGGATTCCACGACTACGACGACAACGAAAAAGAAGGAGGACCCAAAGCATGCGCTGCTAGCAACAAAAAGGAGAAATGGGGCCGAAGGCATGCCCCGACCGACCCCAAAAAGAAGTACGCTCGACATCGACGCACCGGCAACACACCATTCGCTGACAACACGCAACCACGACGCCAATTTCAACAATTTATAGGTTATTTTAATCATTTCTTCAGTTTTCACCAAGCCGTTGTAAAAAAATCCCACTTTGTAAATTTTCTCTCTCTAGGTGATGGTCACAAAGGCCCACCTAGAGATTCTCATCTTTTAATAACCTCCCAAAACAAAGCAAGGGTCAACCACAGCGGGCCCACCACTTGCTTTGTCTCCCCGATTAAGCTTACCCTAATCACACCGGGATTACCATAATCCAAGTAGCCAACACCTATAAATTGGCACTGAGAGGTCACTATCGGGGGGGGGGGCAGTTCATGAGAAGGCAGCACTTGGTAGAGTGTAGTGGGAAGAGTTGACACTATCGCCATCATGGGGAGGGGGCTTGTGTGTTGGGCTTGCCTTGGGAATTGCACCATGCGAAGGCAGCCACGTCCACCTCTCGACTCCAATGGTCGATGCACACACGTATACACGCTTTTGATAGCAAGCTTCACAATCATTGAGTCGTCTTAGAGAGCGCTCTAAGTAGGTTGCACCATCTTTTCTCCCTACCTCTCTACCACCACGGCGTGCCATTTGTAAATACTGCAGAAATAATTCTTCCTCACACCCCCGAGGGTTTTCATCATTTGCAAATATTCTCTCTCTCTCTCTCTCTCTCTCTCTCTCTCTCTCTCTCTCTCTCTCCCCTTGTGTAAGTTTGCGGTGTTCATATCATTGTGGTTTGCGTCCTAGCTGCTCAAAGCTAGGTGCTGCCCCCTGTTCGTTTTATCGTAAACAGGCTCAAGGTGCGCCATTCGGTCCCCGTCGTTTTAGAGGTCGTCGGGGCTCGGGGTTTGCTTTGCTCCCGTCATTTGATGCCCCCACGGAGGAGGTCTTTCTAAGACCCTTCAATTTACAATGCTGAAAGTGATGCCCACTATCAATCATGGACGAATGGCTGAAGGAATTTTCTAACTCGAGGACGGAAGAAGAGGAGACGAAGGAGGCACTAGTTGCCTTCATTGAAGTACTACTGCCAGGGTGCAGTGTCGTCAGTATTCAAGAGGTAAATTCTCCATCTCGTGTTGCTCGTTCTAACCATAAATTGAGAGCATCAGGTGGGAGGTCGGTGAAGTGCCATCACTATTGTCAACCAAGACACACTGTCAATGAGTGCCAGCAATGAAGGCAACGAAAGGGTGGAAATCGTCTACATCGACATTCATCGCGAAGAAGTCATTCACATCAAAGAAGGGAAGAAAACGGTGAGGCCTCTTTTCCCTAAAGAAACTGTAGTCAAAGTTATAACTCCAAAGTGGCCTAAAGGGGCAACGCGAGCCAAAGGTAAGGAGAAGTTAAGCCAGTCTGGAAACACATGACCCCGAAGGGAAAAGCATCTGGCCAAGGAAGTGCTTCAAGATCAGAAAGCCGGGTTGTGCCCAGCTTGCCAAAGAGGAAGTCATCCGAAGCTAAGTGGCGGAAGGTCGCCTACCGATTTGCACGACGCATGCGAGTGCTACCCATCCACTTCGACAATCTTGAAGAAGAAGTGGTAAGAAGATTCCCATGTCCTAGAGAGGAGTGGTTCAACTACTGCTCTCACTGTTCTGGAAAGCGAGTGGAGGATCTTCCTCCTCTCCCTATACAACTTATCTTGAAGAAGCTTTCTTCCACGGGTGAAACCCAGTGGGCCGGGGACGAGTTGGAACTAAATGGAGTAGAATTCATGCAACACGCCGACTACGGAAATTACCTGCAATTTCTACTAGCCAAGAGGATGGGAGTGGTCAGACGCGTTGCTCACCCCGTACGTGCTGAGCGACGAAGGAAAGGTAGAGCCCATGAAAGGCGACAATCTGTTGTGGATGTGCCGACTCATCAACACTGGCACGATAAGAGTATAAGTAAGTATTCCACCCTCTGTGCATGATGGAAAACGGACCGACGACATTCCCGTTCAGATTCTTGCAGCATATGCATGTGAATATCTATGTAGATAGGAAAGTCTTCTACCAACAGAAGATCGTATACCTATTCGGTGCGGCGGTACTAAGAGAAATCCTCAATTCCTCGAACCCTATCATTCTCCCCATATTGGATTACCATCATTCCTTTAATGTTTCTATCTTTATCCTGTTTTAATCTATCCACCCACCCCTGTAAAAAGCCGCCATGAGCCGCTACTATTGTTAATGTAAAAAAAAGAAAAAAAAAAGGTTTGTAATTTCATGAGTCACTACCATGGCAAGTGTTTCTTTCCCCACGTTCAGTGGAAAGAAGGGAGAAGATCTCACCACCGACTTTTTGGATGATTTCGACATTGCTTGTGTCGTCTCCAACAAAGATGATGACGCTTCACGACTTAGAATTTTTCCTCTACTGATGAAAGTAGAGGCCAAGTCCTGGTATAATGCATTGCCCCAGGCTACCAAGAATGCATGGATGTGTTAAGGGCTGCTTTTGTAAAGAGGTTTGGTGGAGGCACAACCTCGGAGAAGCTATGGCAGCTACTACTGACAAAATAAAAGTAGGGAGGTCTGCTGGAGTATGCCACCTACGAGTCCAAATTTGTGGACTTATGGGAGAGATGGGTTGCCTCACTGGAGGAAGGCGAAGGAGTGCCTAATTTCCTAAAGAAGGAACATTTCATTGCTGGTCTATGGTCGCCGCTTAGAGAGAAGGTGAAGGGAAGGTTTCCTGCAACATATGAGTTGGCAGTCAAAGTAGCCCACCTTAAAGACAAGAAGTTGCGCATGCAAGCAAGAGTAAACGACTCAGAGGAAACAAGCTCGGCCCGACCAACCCCAGTGACTGCAACATCCAATCATAGAGTCCAACCGCAGGAGGCATCAGAAGAGCATCAAGACCTGCGGAGTCGCATCACCACCCAACTAGAGAGTTTATCTGTGCATCTGGTGCAGCAAGGGCATGCACCTGGCAGGAATCCTGAACAAGGAAGAGGACAACGAAGGCAGAACCAAGAGTACCACTGTTACAACTGCGGGGAAGATGGCCATGGAATGTACTACTGCCCACACCCGAGGAGGCAGAATTTCAATAGAGAGGGGAGACAGAATTAGATCTCTCCGCCAAGAGCAAGACTACCACCACCTAGGCAACCAGAACCGATCCCACCGGTCCAAATCCTTCGACCGCCTGTACAACAACAACCACCACCCCAACCTCTCATTCCACCACTACCCCCACCGCCTACTGTGAACCAAGCGGTGAGTGTTATTAGTTTGGAGGCTAAAGGGAAGGCAAAGGTAGAAGAATCAGTTCAAGAGAAGCACAAAGGGAAAGTGAAGGTAGAAGAAGTGGATGCTATGGGAGTGAAGCGTGCCAAGCACGAAGAAGCATCTCAAAAAGAAGAGAAGATGAAAGGGAAGGCCGAGTCTAGCAAAGCAAGTAGCTAAACCGCGATGGAAGATAGACATCGTGGACTTCTCATTAGGTGAGTATGCAAAACCCTATGACTTAGTTCAAGATGTGTTAATGCAGGGCCCGAAGATAACTTGGCCCCAATTACTCCACCTTGCACCAAGGATGAGGAGGCAATGGACAAAAATGGTAAGTACTAGGAAATCAAGGCCCAGGATAGCTGGGGCTATCTCTGGAAGGGATCTCAACGACATCCTACCAACCATGGATGCTCACATCAAGGGGCAACGAATCTCAAATGTCTACATAGATGGTGGCGTGCAAATATGCGTCATGAGTGCAAAGATGATGCACCATCTAGGTCTAGAGGTAAGTAGGCCGAGACCCTGCCGAGCCAAGATGGCAAACAATGTAAGAGTGAAATGCGTGGGCATTGTAAATGCGGTCAAAGTAAAAGCATTCAATACAGAAGTGGAGGTAGACATCTTCGTCATGCCACACAAAGGGGAGGGCTACCCCATCATTCTTGGGAGGCCTTGGCTTATGGCTATGGAAGCTAAACAAGACTGGAGCACCGGGATGATTCAGAGGAAGGGCGCTAAAGGGAAGTCCATATTCTACGACATGAGGACTGGAAAGCAGTGCAACATGATCTTGGAGGCTTCAGAAGATGAGTCCACCAACGACTATTCATCTACCTCAGGAGAAGAGACGACCACCACTGACGGAAGTGACAGTAGCATCGAAGTGATGGGGGTCATTCTTAAAGACTCAAACAGATTGACACAATCAGAGACACCCTTGACAAACCAAGAGGGATCATCAGGTATGCAGTCCTTGAAGGATGCAGGTAAGTTACAAAAAATTCTCTCAAATGAGTTAACCCATGAAGAAAGGAAGGAGTATGTCTCCATGCTAGGTAACTTCACTACTTTTTTCATTGATGCCTATGATAAGATCGCAGGAATTATAGTAGTGCACCACATAAAACTCAAGGAAGGCAGTAAACCCGTAGTACAAAAGCTCATAAGACTTGGAGTAATCTGACAAGAGGCACTGCTAAAAGAAGTGAGAAGTTTGCTACAAGCAGGTTTCATCTACCCTGTTGAAGACTCAGAATGGGTCTCCCCAGTAGTAGTCACAAAAAAAAAAAATGGTAAGTGGAGAGTCTGTGTGGATTATAAACTTCTCAATGCAGCCACGAAGAGGGATCACTTTCGACAAGAGGCACTGCTAAAAGAAGTGAGAAGTTTGCTACAAGCAGGTTTCATCTACCCTGTTGAAGACTCAGAATGGGTCTCCCCAGTAGTAGTCACAAAAAAAAAATGGTAAGTGGAGAGTCTGTGTGGATTATAAACCTCTCAATGCAGCCACGAAGAGGGATCACTTTCCCCTCCCATTCCAGGATGAAATACTCAATGAAGTGGCAGGTCACGAGTGATACATAGTGTGCGATGGCTACTCAGGATACTTCCAGATTGGCATTGCGGAGGAAGATAAGAAGAAGACAACCTTCATAACACCTTGGGGATGTTTTTCCTACAGAGTGATGCCGTTTGGCCTCACTAACGCCCCGGCCACATTTTAGCGCTATGTGACCTTTGTTTTCCAACCCTACTTTGGAACATCAATATGGGTTTTCATAGATGATTTTTGCATCTATAGCTCACGAGCCCTTCATTTAAGCAAAGTCTATGATGGATTAACCAGGTTGCAAACCTTGGGTGGCCAGCTCAACGTGGATAAGTGTCACATTGGTGAAAGCAAAGTCACTCTCCTTGGTCATGTAATTTCAGCAAAAGGGATCAAGGCTGACCCTAGCAAGATTCAAGCCCTCGTATCTTTATCATCACCCACCACCGCTAAGCAGGTGGTTTCTTTCCTTCAGAAGGTAAGATACTTAAGCAGGTTCATTCACTTGATATCTCAAGTGGTCCTTCTCCTACAACAACTCACCCAGAGGGATGTATTCTCATGGAGTGAAGAGAATGAGTTGCAGTTTATTGAGGTAAAGAAAATCCTAGCTAAGCTTCCCACTATTTCACCTCCTAAGTGGAACGAGCCATTTTATGTGAACCCTAGTGTGGGAAGTGATACACTCGGAGCCGTGCTAATGCAAAAGGACCCCAAAATTTCTTTCATGCGTCCTATTTACTTCTCTAGTCGTGTCATGACCCCGTCAGAAAAGGGATTTACCGAAGTAGAACACATGGTTCTGGTACTAATGTTTGCTACCACCAAGTTCTGCTCCTATCTCCTGCCTAGACCCTTTGTAATCATGACAATGGAAGAAGTTTTCCCATATGTAATGCGACACATGGATATCTCATCTAGGATCTCAAAGTGGTTGATTAGATTACAAGTGTTTGACTACACCATGCAAGAAGAAAACTCCACCAGGGCTACTTTAGCGGGAATTCTCACTCATCGCCATTATGAGAAGAAGCTGAAGGTCAACATGGAAGCAAAGGAAGAAACACCAATGGTAGAGAGTCCTAAGCTAGAAAGAGCTCACTCTCTTTTCTTTGACGGAGCATACAAGAGAACAATGGATCAGTCTGCAGCAGGCATAGTCATTTTCAATGAATGGCAAGAAAGAGTATTCTCCATTGGGCAGTTATTACACTCCCACTCCAACAATGAAGCAGAATATGCAGCCCTAATTCTTGGGTTGGAACTATGTCACAAGGAATTCAGTGCCTAAATGTGTTTGGTGATGCTTTGCTTTTGATAAGGCAGATAAATGGCACCTGGGATTGTAAGAATCCGGTTTTACTTGGTCAACTACGCCAAGTTAAGGACTTTCTAAAGAAGTTTGAAGCAGCGAAACTATTTCATGTCCCAGAGCAGAAAATCAAGAGGCAGATTCTCTAGCCAAAGAAAGAATACAAGACGTTCCCATAGGAGCCATCAAACTAAAGCTACCCCTCTTTCAAGGTAGTGATGCTATGCCGGATGTCGTCAGTTTTTTAGATACAGGAGCCTATGTCCAGCAGGATACACCAAAGGCCAGAAGCAGTGACTGGTAAGGAAGGCTACTAGGTACCGTCTTGTAAACGACCACTTGTATTGTAAGGGCAAGGATCAAATTCTCAGGTGGGTGCCAACCTCCAGTGAGATCATAGAGGTAATATCAAATAGAGGACCAGGATTCTGCTTGAACAGGGATGTACACCATTGGTGTAAAACATGTAAGGCTTGTCAAGTGGCCAGTGATTGCACATTAACCTATGGGCCACAAACTTCTATCATCTCATATGGTCCATTTGAGAAATGGGGAATAGATGCAATCGGTCCTTTACCAAGGGCCCAATTAGGTAAACTATACATCATAGTGGGTGTAGACTACTTGACTTGATGGGCAGAAGCAACATCCACCACCCGCATTACAGCCCAAGAGGTAGCAAAGTTCATTTTTGAGCATATCTGTTGTCGTTCTAGCACTCCTCTTGAGATAATATCAGATAGAGGACCAGGATTCAGAGGTGATTTGGTGGGAGAACTAATGAAGAAGTTAGGCATCACTCGCCGACATTCCACACCATACTATCCACAATGCAATGGTCTGGTAGAGAAGGTAAACGGAATGATTTGAAAAATCATTAGAAAGTATGTGAACAATCACACAGGGGACTGGGATAAACATCTCATGGCAGCACTTTGGGCCTATAGAACAACGTTCCGAACATCACTAGGTTTCACCCCTTTCCATCTAGTTTATGGGAAGGAGGTAATTCTACCCATTGAGGTACAGATAGCCAGCTTATGAGTTTTGGCTAGCCAGATACATCGTCCGATTGTAAATCTCCGAAATCACATCTTGGATCTGGAGAGACTCCAACTAGATAGGGAAGAATCAATCAATCACTATGCAACGCAAACACAACGACGTAGACAAAACTCACGTATGCGCACCCATATATATATATATATATATATATATATATATATATATATACGCATCCGTCCACATGCACATACATCCACACACACACATATACGCACTACAAATACAAAAAAAAAACGAAGGATTCCACGACTACAACGACAACAAAAAGAAGGAGGACCCAAAGCACGCGCCGCCCACAACAAAAAGGAGAAATGCGCCAAAGGCATGCCCTGGCCAACCCCGAAAAGAAGTATGCTCGACATCGATGCACCGACAACACACCATTCGCCGACAACACGCAACCGCGACGCCAATTTCAGTAATTTATAGTTTATAATTTTCATCATTTCTTCAGTTTTCACCAAGCCGTTGTAAAAAAATCCCACTTTGTAAATTTCCTCTCTTTAGGTGATGATCACAAAGGCCAACCTAGAGATTCTCATCTTTCAATAACCTCCCAAAACAAAGCAAGGGTCAACCACACCGGGCCCACCACTTGCTTTGTCTCCCCAATTAAGCTTACCCTTATCACACCGAGATTACCATAATCCAAGCAGCCAACACCTATAAATTGGCACTGAGAGGTCACTATCGGGGGGGGGGGGGGGCAGTTCATGAGAAGTCAGCACTTGGTAGAGTGTAGTGGGAAGAGTTGACACTATCACCATCATGGGGAGGGGGCTTGTGTGTTGGGCTTGCCTTGGAAATTGCACCATGCGAAGGGAGCCATGTACAACTCTCGACTCCAATGGTCGATGCACACACATATACACGCTCTTGATAGCAAGCTTCACAATCATTGAGTCGTCTTAGAGAGTGCACCAAATAGTGATAGCCGTTTTTCGGCTATTATAAATTGTCATAGTGAGCTACCTCACCCTACCAAAATCATCCAAACACTGTGGCTATCCCTACCATTTCACTGTACATAGGCGTGTGTGAGTTAGGGAACTTTCCCCATATTTTCTTAAAAACCCTCAATTAGCTAGTCACTGGGATAGTTGAGCCAAAAAATTAAAAAATAAATAAATTAAAAAAAGGTATATTATGGCCTCTTTGTGTGTAAATATTTCATTGTATATAGGGCCTAAATATAAGGATTTTTCATAATTATTTTGGTATTTATTTAAATATTTATACTTAGGTGTGTGTTATTTATGCTATGTACATTGACTCACCATTACCACAATTTTTCTTACCATACTCTTTATTCCATAAAGAAATAATTTCATGCAAGCTTCTCTTATTTTTGGTGTAGCTCCATCTCAACAAAAATCCAAAAAAACTAGTTTTATTTATGTGTATATTTTCTCACTATTGTGATTTTTTTCCTTCCTACATCTATTCTCTATTACTCTCATAAATTAGAACACCAAAAATATTCATCTTTTTATGGTAGACTTATAATGAGAGAGATTTATTTTGACCCCTTTATATTTTTTCCACCTATATTATTTATATTTGACATGTACATATTTTTTTTAGACCCCTCAATATTTGATTTCCTTAGTTGTACTATTCATTTATATCATGATCTCAACAATATCTTCAATTATAGACCTACCAAATAAGGTAAAGGGTATGTGGCATGCATGCATGCACTATGGAGGGCTCACTCTTGGAGGAATTCAAAAGAATCATCCAAAGAAGGACCCCACAAGGACTTTGTGCAGTGGAAAAAGACAGTCGGTTTTGCTGAATTTTTAAAGGTCATTTGCTCTCCGAATTTAAAAAGTTGATACAAACAAACGTTGTAGCTCGTGGACTGAACTTTTACCTCAATTTTTTTCTTTTTTTTTTGAGCTACGAGCTGTGATATATGATTTTATTGGTGGACCCCAGTTTTCTTATGCTATGCAGCCACACTCCCTCTTCCACTTTATCATTTTCCTCTTTCACACACACTTCTCCACTCATCATCCCCACCTCTCTCACCACTCCTCTCTGCACCGTATTCACCTTCTTCTCAACCTTGAAGAATAAGAGAAACCATAGTGAACTCATGTCTCCTACACACACTTCCATTCCAAAATTGACCACCTAGTCTCATTTTTTCTCCTCCATATTACCCATATCTATCAAAAAAACCACAAAATTCAACCTCTTCTCTTGAAAGATAGCATCACAGTAATTGATTACTCATATTTAATTACCTTGGCTCCCAAGGAAGGTCAAGAGTGGAGAAAAAACGTACCGTCAAAGCTAGTGGACCGACAACAAGCGTCAAAATTGACCCTACTCAAGACACTTGGAGCATCAACATTGTAAGAAATCCATATTTTCTTACCTATTAAGAGTTTTTTCTTCCTTATTTGTATCCTACATGGATACTCCCATTGTAAATATCCAATTCCATTTGTAAATCAATAAAAATATTAACTCTACTAATTTACTAACACTAACCTACTATGAAAAGTCCTATCACCTCCACTTCTCTCCTCTCTCTCTTCTTCATCTATCCCCACCAACTTCTTGATAATTCCAAGCGAAAGAAATTAGATAAGTACTGAAAATCTAACCCAACCATGGTTAGAGGAGTAACCCTAGCCCTCAAAATTGCTATAAAATGAGGGTGTAGCTATCACAAAAAGGGGGAGCCATAAGCAAGAGCACTATGCTATAGCTTGAGAAGCCAAGCTCAACCTCTCTAGAAGGAGATCTTGAGTGGAAGCTCATTGTCTTATGCATATGCATGTGTTGTATTAGGGGTGATTAGCAAGGCAACTCTATGCCATTGTAAGAGAGAGTGATCATTCAATTGAGAGTAGGAAATCTATTATTTCTCCTACTAGTGTAAGCCCAACATTTGCTGAATCAAGGAGGGTGAATTTGAACTAAGCTTGGATACTTTGTCTCTCTTCGAACGTGAAGTAATGGACAACAATGATGTGTAAGTGTCTTGGTGTTTTTTTAAAGTTCTTGATAGCTTGTCTTTGGGTGTTGTCATCAATTTAGCCATAAATCCCACATACTGTAAGAGGGCGACAGGGTGGAGAGGACTCCCCTGGCCTAAAGACAGTGATTGGGGTGGCTTTTCTTGTGATGTACTGTGGTGTAATTTACTCAAGCTATGTTGAACAAATACTAACCTCACTTTGATTGGTCATGACAGATTTGTTAGAAGGTATTAATGCAACAAGAACCCCCTCCCCCTTCTCTCGCTTTCTTACATATATAATTGTGTTCGCTTGATCATTGTCGATACATTTCAAAGCAGTCCGAGCACACACACTCTCTCTCTCTCTCTCTCTCTCTCTCTCTCTCTCTCTCTCTCTCTCTCTTTACGCGTCCTAGTTCGCATCTAAAACAAGGTGGTGCCCCAAATTTGTGTAGGGTTAGGTTGCGGGTTTGTGTGTGTGTGTGTGTGTGTGTGTGTTTTTTTTTTTTTTCCAACCCCAACCCAATTGAGCAGCACGGGAGCCTAGAAGAGTGCTTAGAGGCCACTCTTCTTGTTGCCCACCCCGGACCGCCTCAAATTAGTGCCTCCACTGAGGAACCAACTTGTGTATGTTTTGTGTAGGATCAATCTTTAGAATAGTCAAGTAGTTTGTATGAATCACGAGAATTTGTATGATCCTTTCATTCCGATTGCAAGGCAAAAGGTACACATAATTGTTAGTACTAAGTTGCAATTCCAACGTGTAATTCGTAGAATTTTAGGTTCTCTTACGCTTCGGTAAATCCTTTTATTTTGCCTCTCATTAGGTACGACCTTAGTTTGGACGTCTATATTTTTGTTTTGTTTTAAGAATTAGGTCATGCATAGACCATGGATAATGGCCCAGGAATAGAGGTTTTCCCCTTTCATTTCACTCCACACATTAGAGTAAACATTGCAATTAGTAAAAAAATCCATTTTCAACAACGTATGGTGTTCATGTTTGGTGCCCAAAGAGTAGGAGAAATTCTCGCGTCACCAAACCCTATCATTCTACCTCTTATTGATTATCATAGGTCATTTGATGTGAATATTTTTATTTTGTTGTAGAATAGATTGCAATTTAGAAAATATTATTGTGTAAATCTTTTAAAGAAAGAAAAAAAACAAAAATGTGCGTCACTTTGAAATCAGTTCAATGGAGAGAGCCAATGCCAAATGTCTGGATATCCTCTTTTCTTTGGAGAGCCTGTGTTAAGTATGGAGCCTGATTTACCTTGTAATCTTTTATGGTAAAAGCGCACATTTGTAAGGCCCCCATTATGAGGAGAAGCCATCGTACGTGAAGGAAAATCACTTCATACGCACTCTTTTGGAAGAGGGACAGCTAAAGCTAGGAAAGGTGCATACAAGTGAAAATCCTGCAGACATGTTTACAAAGGTGGTCAACAAGGAGAACTTGAGCTTTTGCTCATCTTCAATCGGCATTCAAGGATAAGAAGCCAGGATGGAAAGCAGTCATAGGTTTGGTTTGGAGATCAGTCTCCAAGTGGGAGATTGTTAAGTATGGAGCTTGATTTACCTTGTAATCTTCTATGGTAAAAGCGCACATTTGTAAGGTCCCCATTATGAGGAGAAGACATCGTGCGTGAAGGAAAATCACTCGCCAGAAACCAAAATTTTCACGGAAAAAAATCAGGGGCAACTTTAGGGACTTTTTTTCCCTCGCCGGAATATTCCTTTTCGCTGCAATATTATGGCCGGACGGCGGCCGGAAAGTGGTCGGAAAACAACCGTTGGTTGGCTGGTGGCCGGTGGTTGGAAGTCAATGGCCGGTGGCCAAATTCAATGGCTGGTGGCCGAATTCAAAAGCGGACTTGTCTTCCCAAGGGCGGCCACACATGGGCAGATTGGAGGGTCCGATTTGGACTTATCTACACAAGGGCGTCTACACATGGCTGCCTCTCATGAGAGAGGGCAACCCTTTTGGCCTATAAAAGGAGGCCATTTCTACACACATTTCATAGTGTGAAGTTGATGCAACAAGGTGAGTGTGAGGTGGTGAGAGTGAAGCAAGGCGGGAGCTCCATTAAGGGTATAATCCCTTTGTAAACTACTTCTTGTTTTGAAGTACTAAAGCCATTGAGTGGCTGCTTTCCCGTGGACGTAGCCCACGTTGGGTGAACCACGTATATCGTGTGTACTCTCTCTCTCTCTCTCTCTCTCTCTCTCTCTCTACTCTATAATCTTTTGTGTGTGAAATCTATCTCTCTCCATTAAGTAATCTACTCAAATATCTATTTAGCTACGTCTTATTTCCTATCAGCCTGGAGAGGATGCATAATTATTTTTAGCGAATTTCAAGATGTCTTGCCGTATCAAGAGGATAATAACTGATCAAGAACGTGTAGAAATGTTTGAGGTGGTCCTTAGGAAAGATGCTAGCAGTTGGTTTGACTCTTTGCCTGAGGAAGTTAAGGGGAATTACACGAAAGTTTTGAATCATTTCAAGAAATACTTCTTCGATCCCCAAAACACTCAAAAATTATGGCAAGACATTGTTTCTTATAAGCAAAGACTTAGATGACTACTACTTGTACAAGCAAGAGTTTCTACGTCTTTGGGGTCTATGGATAGGAAATGTTGCTAACCCTGGTGATGGTGCAGAATTTCTAAAGAAGGAGAGGTTCATAGCCGGACTCTATCCTGACCTTAAGGTAAAAGTTGAGGCGGGTGCACCTGCTACTTTTGATGAAGTAGAAACTAGGGCTGCTGAGAAGTATAGGAAACTCAAGTGCTTAAGGGGAGAGGTTCCAATAGAAGGTCTTAGACCCAAGGGTAAGTCAGAAGCATCAACATCCAGGGAGCTTCCTGAGGTAATGTCTGAAGTGATTGAGAAGTTAAATGAATCCTTAAGCAGCTTGTCAATTCACCTTGCACAAGCTCTAGGACCAAAAGGACAAGCAAAGAAGTCTGAAGAGCGAGATCCACGACCTAGGAGAGTCTTACAATGTTGGAATTGCGAGAGTTTGGACATGGGATGTATAATTGTCCTTGGCCCTGTGGGGAGCCATGGAGACCTAACTTGAATACCCAGTGATGAATGCAGGTGAAGGAACTAGTCAGCAACCACGAATTCTACAAAGGCCAAATGGAGCAAGACCACCTCCATAAGGAGTGGAAGGAGCTCCACCTTTGCCAGACCCAAATGTGCATGTGGTAGAGGTGAAAAATTCAAAAGAGGTTGACATGGAAGCAAATGGCATTAAGCGTGGCCGTGGAAAAGGGAAGGAGAAAGAAGGAGTCACGTCACAAAGTGATCATGGACAAGAAAAGAAGGCAAAGGAGACCAAGGAAACCAAGAGGACTCGATGTCGTATCAACCTCCAAGACTTCCCTCTTGGACATGGTATGGCTCCATACAACCTGTTGGAAGACATGAGAGGAAAGGTTCCTGATATCTCATGGCCTCAATTTCTTGCATTATGTCCACAAGTTAGAAGGGATTTAACAAAGGCAGTTAGCACTAGGAGAAAGGTAAAAGAGAGTGTGCCTATTGTAAAAATTGCACATGCTGAAATGAATGAGGATATTACACCTGTGCTAGATTGTTACATCAAAGGAAGATTGGTTAGGAAAGGTCTAGTGGATGGGGGTGCACAAATTTGCATCATGACAAAGGGACTCATGCAAAGACTAGGCATGCACATCCATGAGACACCTGAAATCAAAGTAAAAATGGCAAACAATAGCAAGGCTAGGTGCATAGACATTTGTAAAAATTTCTTTGTGGAGGCCTTTGGCATTAAGAAGCGGTGGATTTTTATGTTATGTCGACCAAGGGAAATGGTTACCCATTTATCCTATGAAGACCATGGCTAATGAAAATGCGAGCTTTGCAGGATTGGGAAAGTGGAAATTTGATCTGCAGGAATGACAATCATAAGAAGGTTGTCTTTGACATGAAGGAGCAACGTGAAGAGGAGCTCCATGAAGAATCATCTCAAAGTGAGACGGAAGAAGATTGGACCGATAACACTTCAGAAGAAGAAAGTAGTGGTAGCATTACTGAAGAGGAGTCTTCCATCGAAGTCATGGGGGTAAGGTTTAAGCCAAACAACCAAGAGACCTCTTGTCAAGGCTTGGAGGAGGTAGGTCCTAAGAGAAAGAAGGTGTTCAAGACGAAGGGATGTTGGAAGGTATACTATCAACAACACTTACAAAGGATGAAAGAGAGGAGTTGAAATGTGTGCTAAGGAAGTTTCCTAGGCTTTTTGCTAAAGACTACACCGACGTGCGTGGGGTAGATGTTTTCAACACAAGATTGAGTTAAAGCCTGAAGCCACACCTAAAGCTCAAAAGCTACGAAGGCTAGGAGTTATAAAGGAGCAGGCTCTACTCAAGGAGGTAAGAAAGCTTCTAGCAGCAGGTTTCATTTATCCAGTGGAGAATTCAGAGTGGGTCTCTCCCGTTGTTGTCACTCCTAAGAAAAACGGCAAGTGGAGGGTGTGTGTGGATTACCGACCACTCAATGAGGCAACAAAAAGAGATCACTTTCCCCTCCCATTTCATGATGAGATACTAAATGAGGTAGCTGGTCATGAGAAGTACACTGTGTGTGATGGCTACTCGGGTTACTTTCAAATAGGTATCGCATTGGAAGATCAGTTGAAAACAACCTTCATCACTCCTTGGGGTTGTTATGCTTTTAGAGTCATGCCATTTGGTCTGAAAAATGCTCTTGCAAATTTCCAATGCTTCATGAACATGGTGTTTCAAGCATTCTTTGGAAAGTCCATTAGGGTTTTTATTGATGATTTTTGCATTTATAGCTCAAAATCGTTGCATCCACAAAGGGTAGAAGAAGGTTTAAAGAAGCTCTATGACATGGGAGGTCAACTCAACCCTGACAAGTGTCGAATAGGTGAGGATGAAGTGATCTTGCTTGGTCACAAGGTTTCCTATAAAGGCATTGAGGTGGATCCTTCAAAGGCAAAGGCTCTTATTGAGCTCCCATCACCCAAGAATCTCAAAGAGGTCATCTCATTCATTCAAAAGGTGAAGTATATGTCACACTTTATTCACTTAGCTTCGGAGTTGCTTCATTCTTTGCAAAAGCTGACACAACAAGTAGAATTTGCATGGTCTGATGAGCTTGAAGAGTACTTTTGTAACATTAAAGTCATTTTGTCAGAGCTACCAACACTCATGCCTCATTGTTGGGAGTACACATTCTTTGTTAGCTCTAGTGTTGGAAGAGAAACAATTGGTGTTGTGTTGCTACAACAAGATCCCCACAGTACCAAGATGCGACCCATCTACTTTGCTAGTAGGGTCATGAATGATTTGGAGAGAGGCTACACAGAAGCAGAACTCATGATGCTTTCTCTCATGTTTGCGGTGAGAAAATTTAGATCCTATATGCTACCAAAACCTTTTGTAATTCTGCAAAAAAATTGTTCCCTTGGGTGTCATCTCAAATAAATCTTAGTACTAGGATCTCAAAGTGGATTATGGAGTTGCAAGAGTTCCAATACTCTTTCAAGGTGGAAGATAGTGTGCGTGCACAATTGGGAGGGAACCTTACTTATAGGGTACATGAGAAGGAGATTAAGGTGCCTGAAATAAAGACCCTACCATTGCCACCACAAAAAAATATTCCTAATGCTTTTACCTTGTTCTTTGATGGAGCTTTTCGATGAGCCACAGGAAAAGCAGGGGGAGGGCTAGTATTGCTCAACCCAAGTGGAGAAGTGGTCATGAAAGAGAAGGCCAATTTACCAGGTTCAACTAGCAACAATGAAGCAGAATACGACACACTACTTCATGGTTTGAAGATGTGCATTGGCCATGGGATACAACGTCTCACGGTAAAAGGGGATGCACTTCTCATTGTGAAGCAAGTTTTAGGCATTTGGGCATGCAAGAATGAAATCCTAAGGACAAAAGTTCATGCCATTCGCAGATTGTTTAATCAATTTGAAGAAGTGCAACTATATCATATTCCTAGGAAACAAAATGAAGATGCCGATTTACTTACACAACAAGCAGTTACATGTGTTGAGAAAGAAGTGCAGGTCATCATGGTGGCAGCAGATGTTAAGCAACCGAGATACCAGGGATTGGAGTCATTGACTCCCATTATTGGCTATATTTTGGAGGGTGAGTTTCCACAAGACTTCACGAAGGCTCAGAAGAGGAGACTCATGAAGAAGGCAAGTGCGTATCTCTTCCTAGAAGGATCCCTCTATCAAAGAGGGAAGGATCAAGTGTGCAAAAGAGAACCAACTATTGAGGAGATCCCAACCATTCTAAAAGGTTTGCATGAAGAAACATGTGGTGGTCATTTTGCCCAAGAATTAACTGTGAAGAAGATTTTGCTTGCGGGGTATGATTGGCCAAGCTTGCATGTGGATGTCCAACATTGGTGTAAAAGTTGTCACAATTGTCAGGTAAATGGGAATAGAAGATTGGTTTATGGTCCAAGGCAAATCGTGCTTGCAAATGGACCCTTTGAAAAGTGGGGCATTGATGCTATGGGTCCTCTGCCTAGGACAAAAAATGGTAAACTCTACATTCTAGTGGTTGTAGACTATATGACTAGGTGGGTGGAAGCACAAAGTGTGGCAAAGGTAAACGAGAGGACAGTGATAAAATTTGTCTACACTCACATTTGTTGTAGATTTGGCACACCTTTGGAGATTGTTTCTGATAATGGTCCAGGGTTTAGGAAGAGCTTGCTCACAGAAGTCTGTGAAGAACTTCACATTCTACATCGTCACAATACACCCTACTATCCCCAGTCAAATGGTCTGGTAGAAAAAGCTAATAGTGTCATTGCAGGCATCATTAGAAAGATGGTAAAAAACAAGACAAATTTGTGGGATGAATTCTTGGATGGTGCCTTGTGGGCATATCGAACCACATATAGGGAAGCCACGGAGTTCACACAGAACTCTATGCCATTGTAAGAGAGAGTGATCGTTCAATTGAGAGTAGGAAATCTATCATTTCTCCTACTAGTGTAAGCCCAACATTTGCTGAATCAAGGAGGGTGGATTTGGACTAAGCTTGGATACTTTGTCTCTCTTCCAACGTGAAGTAATGGAAAACAATGACGTGTAAGTGTCTTGGTGTTTTTTTAAAGTTCTTGATAGCTTGTCTCTGGGTGTTGTCATCAATTTAGCCATAAATCCCACATACTGTAAGAGGGCGACAGGGTGGAGAGGACTCCCCTGGCCTTAAGATAGTGATTGGGGTGGCTTTTCTTGTGATGTATTGTGGTGTAATTTACTCAAGCTATGTTGAAAAAAAACTAATCTCACTTTGATTGGTCATGACAGATTTGTTAGAAGGTATTAATGCAACAAGCACCCCCTCCCCCTTCTCTCGCTTTCTTACATATATAATTGTGTTTGCTTGATCACTGTCGATACATTTCAAAGCAGCCCGAGCACTCTCTCTTTCTCTCTCTCTCTACGCGTCCTAGTTTGCATCCAAAACTAGGTGGTGCCCCAAATTTGTGTAGGGTTAGGTTGCGGGTTTGTGTATGTGTTTGTTGTTTTTTTCCAACCCCAACCCAATTGAGCAGCACGGTAGCCTAGAAGAGTGCTTAGAGGCCACTCTTCTTGTTGCCCGCCCCGGACCGCCTCAGTAGGTTGCACCATCTTTTCTCCCTACCTCTCTACCACCACGGCGTGCCATTTGTAAATACTGCAGAAATAATTCTCCCTCACACCCCAAGGATTTTCATCATTTGCAAATATTCTCTCTCTCTCTCTCTCTCTCCCCCTCTCCGTGTGTAAGTTTGCGGTGTTCATATCATTGTGGTTTGCGTCCTAGCCGCTCAAAGCTAGGTGGTGCTCCCTGTTCGCTTTACTGTGACAGGCTTGAGGCGCGCCATTCGTTCCCCGGTGTTTTAGAGGCCGTCGGGGCTCTAGGTTCGCTTTGCTCCTATCAACGCCTCAACAAAATGGTGTTGCTGAGAGAAAAAATAGGTCACTTATGGAAATGGCATGATATATGGTCAAAAGTCAAGCTTTGCCACATTCGTTTTGGCTTGAGGCCATCATGTGTACCACTTATGTACTAAATAGGTGTCCTACAAAAGCTTTGTAGTCTATTACTCCATATGAAGCATGGTATGATAGAAAGACTTCTATTGAGCACATGTGTGTTTTTGGCTGTTTGGCATATGCTTTGGTGACACAAACACATCGCAAAAAAAATGATAAGGCTGTCAAATGTCTTTTTGTTGGTTATAGTGCTGAAAGCAAAGGTTACGAGTTGTATCATCTGCAAACAAAGCGTATTCTAGTTTCACGAGATGTAGTATTTGTGGAAGATCCTGTTCAGTCCTTGCTGTCATGTACTAGAGACATTATTATAAGCTCACAAGACATTTATGACACTTTGTTGCCGTTTTCAATGGTGGAAGTTCTAACGTAAATTCCAATGAGGCAAATGTACAGCCTATGGGGGTTTTACAAAACGTTACAAATCAGCCTATTACTGATGCAAATGTACATGATGAGGAAAGGGCTGAAAATGAGCAGTCTAGAGGTATGCAAAAATGGCTAGTGCATACATTGCGTGATAGTAAATTGGATGCACCTTTGTCTAGCTGCACTCGTTCAGGATCACCATGCATCTTATGCATCAAATTGTTATGCTTTGGCCATGTCTAGCTTACATGATGTTGAGGAACCTTTGTCTTTTGATGAAGCACATAATTCAAAAAATTGGATGGGTTCCATGCAATCAAAATATGATGCACTTATAGAAAATGACACATGGGCTTTATGTGATTTGCCTCCTGGCAAAAAGGTCATTGGTATGAAGTGGGTTTACAAGTTGAAATGCAAGCCGGATGGTGAGATTGATCGCTATAAGGATCAACTTTTTGCAAAGGGTTATGCACAACAAAAAGACATAGATTATGAAGAGACTTTTGCTCCCACTTGTCGTATGACTACTATGTGTTTTCTATGTGTATTGGCAGCTCATTTTGGTTGGGATGTACATCAATCAAACATTGTTACTACTTTCTTGAATGGTGACATATTTGAGGAAGTTTATGTAACGTAGCCTCACGGTTTTGCCAAGAAAGGACAAGAGGATAAGGTGTGTAAATGTAACAAAGCTTTGTATGTGTTGAAGCAATCTCCTTGTGCTTGGTATGAGAAGGCTGACGATCAAATGAGGCTTTTGTAACAGTCCAACAAAAAGCACATTGTATGTAAAGCGTGAGGGTGATGTACTTCTCATTGTGGTTCTTTATGTTGATGATTTGCTGATCAATGGACCAAATGACAGACATATTGTTGAATTCAAGGCTGATTTGAATGCTACTTTCAAGATGAAAGATTTGGGATTGTTGTATGATTACTCGGTATACAGTTTAAGCAGTGTGATAATGGTATTGCCTTGTGTAAGAAAAATTACATAGAGACATTGCTATGTAAGTTTGGACTTGAGGATTGCAAACCTATTGCCACTCCCATGGAAACAGGTTTGAAATTGAGCCTTCATGATGCTGGTGATTTTGCAGATGTCACTCTTTACCAAATTACCAAACTATTGTTGGATGCCTCATTTATGTATGCAACACGTGGCCAGATATTCAGTTTGTAGTCTCACAGGTCCGTAGATTTATGCATAGCCCAGGGTCTAAGCATTGGCAAATAGACAAGAGGATTTTCCGCTACTTGAGTGGCACTTTACATCTTGGCTTGTTTTTTCCCAAGGGGGGATCATTGCCGCCAGACTTACATGCTTTTTTGGACTCGGATTGGGCTGGTTGTTTTGACACGTGAGTGTCCACAAGTGGTTTTTGTTTCATGCTTGGCAGTTCATGTATATCATGGTTGAGCAAGAAGAAACCTAATGTGGCCACTTCTAGTTTGTGAGGCTGAGTACAGGGCAGTCTTCACACAACTACGGTTGAGTGTATGGCTCAGATGCCTTATGGCTGATTTGGGTGCTGGAAATGACACCGCCAACACTATCTACACTGACAGCCAGAGCGCATTGGCAATTGCAAGGAACCTAGTTTTTCATGCTTGCAAAAAGCACATTGAAGTGTAGGGAGATGCTCTTAGCAGGAGAGATCAGCTTGGCTTATGTGCCAACACCAAACAACCTTGCAGATCTTTTCACAAAGGCACTGTCTCATGAAACGTTGAAGCTCTTTTCAAAGCTTTAGGCTTACTCCCCTTTGTGGACTGATCATGTCCTCAGGGCATGGCACTTCCCTTTACTCATGTGCTAGCTCTCGTTCACCGCATCACTCCAGGGGGGATTTATTACCATATACATGTGGTAGTGATGTGTGTGAACACGCTTAGGACCGCCGAGGTATTTTTTCCCTCTTTAGGAGGTTTTTCCCCCGTGCATTGTATATACACCCATCATTCTAGGGCTATCTATCTTTCCATTGCACACTAAGTAATACACCCTCTTTTGTGTGCCTTGAGCTTCCTTCGTCTTCTCCAAGCTGTGTGTGTTTTCTTGCAACCCTAATTCCAACAGATTAGTAGGTCCTATGGTATCAATTTTTTTGAAAATGGACCTTTGGATTGAAAATTAGGTCAGTTCTTGTACTTTATCAGAGTACTTGGCAGTCCTGGGCTTTTGGTTTGTTTTTGATATCCAAATTCACTTTTGAAAAGATCACTAGACTCCTTGTGATGTGCTCTAGCTATGCTACAAGTTTGGTCTTAGTCTGTGACAAGGGAACATGGATCGCGATCCATGTACCCTTGTGTCAGATTGCACTGAAACTTGGCACACAACTTCCCCTTGGTCCACTAATCCTTGCTATATGGTTTTTGTGTGATTTGGATTACTTTAGGTCAAGCAAAAGTCAATTCACAAGTCTGTTTTAGAGTTTTCACCTTGAATTTTTTTTGACACTTTTCACCCAATTTTTGAACTTTTTGGACAATATTTCTTTGGGGACTTTTGTTCACAATGGTCTCTGCTATAGGGTGGTAAAGTTTCTGTCAAAAATTCCTCAGGAGGTACATAGATCGCGATCCATGTTCCACCACTTTTGGACTTGATCTTTGGTGTGCTGATAGTTTGTGATGTTTGTAGCTTGCTCCACAATTTTTTTTTGAATTTGGATCAGTTTTTCCCAACCAAAACTGACTTCTACAATCTGCTTTGACAATTTTGACAATGAACTATTTTTGGCTCTTTTGACCACTTTTTTCAACTTTTTTGCATATGGTTCTTTTGGGAAAGTTGTTTCACTAGTTATTAGGGATGTACTCATCAAATATCAGTCCCTATTGTCAAAAGGTACATGGATCGCGATCCATGTTCGGCATCATTTTTTCATGAATTTTGTTTTGCTGGGTTTCTATTCCGTGTAGAAGCCAAATCTTACCCCTTTTTGAATTTGTATCCCAAAAAGTTAAAAAATCCCAAATTTTGTGTCTGCAATGCCTGTGTTGCTTTTCTTCCCCTAACAGCCAATTCTCATGTGATTTTTGAGTTTTTTTTTCAAGCAAACTTGATGAGAGCAACATCCCACTGATGCATAGTGTCACCGATCAATTTCTGCAAAATTGGTCTGTGGGGTACATGGATTGTGATCCATGTTCCTCCACAAAATCTGATCAAACTTTCTAGATTGCTTTTAGAGAGTATGCCAATGCCCTTGATCCACAAATTTTTGAATTTGGATCACTTTTGAGGTCTCTACCATCAAATTTTCAAAATTTTAGAGTTATGGTCATTTCAGTCAAAATATGGGTTTCACCCTTTTCACCCTCAATCTTTTAGCCCAAATTTGATGGTGGTAGTTTCTACTTACCCTACACCTTAGTATTGAAATAAAACATGAAATAAAAACAAACAGAATGATGAAAACTAAAGTCAAAACGAAAAATGGAACATCATCTAAAAGCATAGAGAAAATGGGAGAATGAAATGCTTTTGACTATCTCGCTCACAACCCTCTTTACTTCTCAAGAATAGACCTAGCAAGTCCTCAACCTCTCCTCTACCAAGCACTAAAACCCATGTTTAGTTGCTTCAGTGCTAAGGTATAAATGGAATGGAAGACAAATCTTCAAAAAAGAACGCTCTAAATATGCACTAGGTCACTGACCATCTAAGGATCATATCCCCGACAACGGCGCCAATGTTAGTGGAAAATCTGCCTATGTCCTTTCTCATCGATCTAGGTCATCATGCCATTTTGACACTTGAACAGACTCAAAATGCAACAAAACTTTATGAGGAGGTCTAGGACACCTAGGGGCACTATCCTACCAAGTCTCGTTACAATCCACCAAGGTACCAAAATCACGATCCATCAAGAAAAAGGTTCTGAAACTTGCAACAGATCAGTCAAGAAAGGTTTCCCTATGGTCTAAGAACACTCTCCTATGGTCAAAACGACTAAAAGGAGTGATTTATGCACTCAAATCTGCAATTAAGGCTCACAAATGCGTAGTCGCGAACCACAACAAAACTGACAAATACTTACACTTAATTGAAAGAGAATGGAAAGAGGAACACAATGCAAGTTTCAGAATTGAAGACTGATTACCCAATCATTAGAAAAGTTGATTACAAGTTGGAGCAACTTCATAGCTTGAGCGTACGTTTTCATAGCTCCTTTCTTCTTCTACAGGTAAGTCTCTTTTCACATTAAAGTTATTGACCTTTGTACCTAGGGTTTTTCAAATGTCCAGTGGCCGGTTCACATGGACTTTTACAAATGTCATGACAGAATTACAACTCAGGGAATTGACCTGCTACTATGGAATCAGGATTTACATGGAGTATCACTACACTAGCTTGGAAAACTAATAGAGTACAAATGTGGTGTCCGGCTATGTGTCTGGCCAAGTGGGCACCAGTTCGGTCAATCCTCTAACAAAAGCCAATCTTTGCCACATGTGTTTCAGCTTAAAGCTTTCATGTGTGTTGCATATTTACTAGCCAGGTGTCCCATTAAATCATTGCACTCTATCACTCCTTATGAGGCTTGGAATGGCAAGAAGCCATCCGTTGGTCAAGTGTGTGTGTTTGGTTGCTTGGCTTCTACTTTAGAGCCTAAGAACCATCACAAAATTTTGAATGACAAGGTTGTGAAATGTATTTTTGTTAGCACAGTTTAGAAAGCAAAGGCTACAGGTTGCAAATAAAGTGTATCTTGATTATTTGAGATGTTGTTTTTGTGGAAGATGCAGTTCAACCCTCGTTAGCATGTACCAAAGAGATAGATATGAGCTCCTAGGACATGAACTCTGATCCATGGTTCATAGAAACTTGGCTCCAGAGTTATATCACTAGTGTCCATATATAAGGGATATGCACTTGGCAAAGTTTCAAGTCAAACTTTTGGATTGTGCAATCTATCATTTTTACCAATTGATGCAAGACTTATACCATAGATTTGCAGCTCAAGCCTTGTTAGCATGTACCAAAGATATAGATATGAGCTCACAAGACATGAACTACGATCCATGGTTCACAGCACCTTGGCACCAGAGTTATATCACTAGTGTCCATATATAAGGGATACTCACTAGTCAAACTTTTACCAAAGCTAGATCATGTGATCTATCATTTTTACCAATTGATGCTGTCATAATAACTAATGTCTAATTCTTCTAAATGTTAAATTGATCATTTAATATGGGGAAGTGCCAGGGGAGAAAAAGCTAGAATATTGGTTAAGCTGGCAGACTGGCCACAATAGGGATCCAAAGGAGGGAAAATAGGGATCCAAAGGAGGGGCCATCTGCAAAAGAGCAAGGTGCAGCAGTGGGCTAAAAAGACCCTAAGGTTCAGCCCATTAAGACTTCCAAAATGCTAAGGTTCCAAAATTCAAAGGTTGTGTCCAATGGTTAAGCTTAGGAAATTTGGATGCTTTGTATGTGTGTAAAAAAGTCTTCCCAAGTCTTACAAAGGAGGGGGCAAGCCCAAGAAGTAGGGGATGAGAGAGAAATACACACACACACACACACACACACTCACAAGCTTTATTTACACTCAAGGGGAAAGGGGGACACATGTCAGCTCCCTAGCCCAGATGCCCATGAGGTGTACTTAATCACTATTGGATGGCCATGGAGGTGGACCAATGAGAATTAGGCTAGAGTAAATCTAGTTTAATTAATTTAAAAACACTTAATAAAAACCAATAGGAATTAAGCTCTCTAGAAGACTACTGGACAGTCTCCCAAGGGGTCCAATGATCATTTAGCAGCCCAATGGCTTGCTTGATTCCTATTGGCCAAGAGACAAAGGGGTCCAATGAGAGTTTAGTTGCATTAATTAATTACCTAAGCTCTCATAAAAGGGGAAAGGGGGACACATGTCAGAAGGCTATCACTTATGCTCCTAAAATCCTATTGGCTAAGCCTGGGGAGGTCCAATGGGTGTCTGCATGAGCAAATAGCAAGAGGGGTTGACCAAGAGAGAGAGGGGGCTGATTTTCTCAAGGCATTATTGAATTACACACTCACACTAGTCTATGTGTGGAGTAAGAAGACTCTCTCTCTCTTCTCAAGCTTTAATGGAAAGCTTATCACCTACTCCAAGCTTGTGAGAAGGGAGGCCTACACCAACAACTCTTGGCTTTGTGGTGCAAATCCAACCAAGAGCCATGCTTCAATGCATGCTCATCTCCTCTAACATGCTAATTACTAAGCTAAGCTATGCTAATATGAGTGATTATGTGAGGAGATGTACACCTTTCTCGTGAGACTACTCCTTCTTCCTCTCAATCTACTCTCATACCCGCTAGCTCTCACCATCTTCGAATGTGTGAGGTCTTGGGTCTGAGACCGTGAGGGAATTGATGTTGTGTTTAATAAGTGTTTTGCTTAGTGCTTGAAATTTCCATCTTCATCGCACTAGCTAGTATTGAAGGAACACACTAAATTTTATTGTAAAATGTCTCTCTTGATGAGAGAAACCATAATACAAAGCCCTTTGGAGGGGGGACCGGCTCCATGAAAATCCGGTCCTCAATTTTTGTCAATAGTTTAATTTCTCTCTCTTTTGAAGTATTGTTCATGCTATCTAACTAGGTGTTATACTTTTTGTTGCTCTCTCCACCCAAGCACTCTTGTTATTCTCATTAGGAATCTATTCTAATGAAATGCTCACTCTCTAATTTCTCTCTCTTTTGAAGTATTGTTCATGCTATCTAACTAGGTGTTATACTTTCTGTTGCTCTCTCCACCCAAGCACTCTTTTTATTCTCATTAGGAATCTATTCTAATGAAATGCTCACTATGTTCATGCTATTTTCCGCTACACACAAGTTACTAGACCATTAAATGTTACAGATGCGATACTTATATCATAGAATTCACTCATGATAAAACACCCATTGGTGTTTTCAAAGATTCTTTTCAGCTGGCACCACTATGCATTTTTGCTCGAGCTCCACCATACTAATGAATTTATGACCATTTTTTAAAACTATCTTGGAAATTTGTTGTATCTCTTTTGGAATCATGGCTTTCCTAGGTTTTTTAGCTGACTCTATGAAGTAGTGCCATGCCAAGGTCAACAAAAAGAAGTTAAAAAAACTTTCTTCATAAACCAATGCTTGCAAAGAATATTTATACATATTTTTTGACTTTTTACTTTTTGCGTTAAAAGAGAAATTGTAACACCTGCCAAAGTTGAGGGCGCCCTATGCTATAAATGGTGAGTGGGGGTCTTGGGAAGCTAAGTAGCCTTGAGAGGGATGCGCAAGTTTTCCCATTCATTTGCTTTGCCTATGATATTGAGGGAAATGTCTCTTAGACTTGTAGTAAGCAAGGGGTTACAAGAAATTCTTGCTGCAAAGTGTGAAGCCATGGTGCGAGGTCTGAAGAATCACTTGAACGTCTCAATGCCATGAGGCACTGGATGCTTGAGAAGATCGGTGGTAGCTTTCTAGGTTCTTGCTCGCATCTATGGAGATTTTGGATCACTATCACTTTTGCTTTGGAGTAGGAGATTCATGAAGTTTTGTCGAAGGAGCCCTCTGCACCGACGCGGGAGGAGCCGCCTATTGGAAAGGTTCCTTTGCATTTTAGTAAAGGTTTTTGCAAGTATAACTCCTCCTCTTTCTAGTGCACATGATAAAAGTGTGCGTGTGAGGCTACCGACCCTCTCTCTCTCTCCCCCCCCCCCCCCCCCCCCCCCCCCCCCCCCCCCCCCCCCCCCCCTTAACACGACTTTAGAAGGACATGAAAAACTAGCCTCCAAGCAAGCTGCTCAATAAGAACCTAAAGGAAAATCCTTATGCCAAGATAAATGCTCGCATACATAGTGTAGGGCAAGAAAGTTATGGCAGTAGCAAGCTCAACAAGGAAAAAAATCCACGTATGCACTATTTTCTTTAGACACAAGAAAAGTCCCTTGCCTCTCTCTCTCTCTCTCTCTCTCTCTCGCTCTTTGTCTGTCTGTCTCTCTCCCCTCTAGTCAGCTTTTAACCTTCCTAGTGTGGTAAGTGGCTCATAATGAACATAACCACCCCTAAGAGGATTATAAACTAATTAGCACAACCCTATCTATCCTAACCATGGCTCTGATACCATGGTAACAACAAGGATCGATCTAAGAGAGGGTGGATGAAATTTAGTGCTTGGCATGATCAGTGTGTGTGTGTGTGTGTGTGTGTGTGTGAATGCTATGGACAAACAATGTTACTCAATCAAATTAGGTCCCAAGATGGAAGCTTGGGCTCATAAACATGATGTGGTGTGTGGACAAGGTGATCACAAGTTCATAAGTAGAGCAGTGTACTCAAAGAACAAACCATAAATAGAACAATATACTCAAAGAAAAAACCATAAATAGGACAATGTACTCAAAGAACAAACTTGGATGAACTTTGATTGAGAAATGGGGCCTTTTATACCAGGTCATACACTACTACATTGCATATGGGATTGTGACCCTTCACCTTCCAACAACCCTTGTTTCCTTCACTCCCTAGCAAAAATGTCACAACTTGACACAAACTTCAACACGTATTTGCTATTATCAAGAAGATTGTACCAAAAATAGAAAGATGGAATTTATCTCTTGTTCATAATCCCTAAAGAATAAGCCAAAGATGATTGAGCAATCAAGTATGTATCAACTATTAGCAAGAAGATTGTACAAAAAAAACAAAGAAGGAATTCTACACTTGTTCATAAGCCCTAAAGAACAAGCCAACTGCCTACATCAAGCTCATACAACAATAGTTTTTCTAAGACCAAAACTCAAGGAGACTTGCTTGGTTGGGGGTTTTATGTCCAACTATGAAAAGGGGTGTTCACAAGTATATAGAACAATGTGCCCAAAGAAATATTTGGTAGAGTATGTGACAATCAACAATTTCTTGAAGATATGAGCAAACATTTCCAAAGGAAAATCAAAATAGAGGCAAAGACTTATACAATGATTGGAAACCAGTTGTATCGACATGGGAAAGATTAACAGGTGAGACTATGTGCCAATGAAGATGAATATATTCATATCTTAGAAGAACCACACACAAGTCTAGTGAGAGGTCATTTTATCCATGAAACCATGGATAGAGCAATACTAATGGCTAGAATATGGTGGCCTACTCTATCTGCTGATGCCAAGGAATTTGTGAGATGATGTAATGCTTGCCAAAGGGCTAAAATACTAGCTCGAATGGATAGCATGAAATTAAGACCACTAAAGGGAGCAAAAAAATTTGCAAAATGGAGAATTGACTTTGTTGGCCCTATACAAACACCTACCTACAAATCCCAAGCAAATATATTATTGTAGCCAAAGACTAGTGGACTAAGTGGGTTGAAGCAAGAGGCACTAGGAAGAACAATGTACAAACCACAACTGCATTTTGGTATGAATGTGCATTCACAACATATAGACTTGCGATCAATTGGTGAGTGATCAAGGTAAGAATTTTCTCAAAGAGATGATAGAAGGTTTTCTAAATGAGTTTATGGTTATCCATAGACAATCCACACCATATCATCATCAAGCTAATGGACAAGTAGAACATACAAATAAAATCCTTAGTTTAGTGCTTGCACAAACATTGTGAGCTTTGGACGCACTGGTTGGAAGATGAATCTTCATTCATCTCTTTGAGCTTATAGAGTTTTGTGAAATACAGCTCTAAATGTTGTACCTTTTAATATGGTCTATGGATTTGATGCAACACAACCGATGGAATTTCTACCTCCAACACTATGAGTTTCAAACGAACTAGAGTGGACGAGTCATGAACTGTGTGAACATTTAGAGAACCTTGAACAAAGGTTGGTAGCCATTGCGCACATCTATGCTAAAAAAAGGAAACAATTATTTTTTTGACTCTCATCTATTGACCAAAATCTTCAAGCAAGGAGATCTCGTTGTCGGATTGTCCTACTCTCTAGGGTTGACCGTGAAAGCACCGGGCTTCTAGCTATAGACAAGAAATCAATTTAGGCTCAAACTAAGTGAAACAAGTGTAGATAAGAGTATTTTTAGTGCTAATAAGAGTATATAGTGAAGCTTAGAGAGCAATTGCAAGGGATGACCACAATTTGGAACATTATTTACAGCTAAAAGCAATAAGAAACAATAAAATGACACATATTTGATGCTGGACCCCAATAGAAGATTTCAATTTATGATCTTTAATAACCTTGTTACAAGTCAATTATATATGCCATCGTCGGTATGCCTCTTGATATGCAAACCCCTAGTCAAAAACTTCCCAACCCATTGGAAGCAATATGTTTGCCATGCAAAATCAATAACCCTTTTACAACTCATTTGAATTATCCCATCTTCATTTGCCGAGCTCTTTCTTAGAGCATGCGATGGTGGAGAAGTGGAAAAAGAAAACTCTCATTTTTCTCCTTCTTTGACAGCCACAAAACAAAATCCTCTCAAGCTTTGTCCTTTAATTTGAAATTTGCTTCCCCTTCTAGTGGAGAGAGAGAGAGAGAGAGAGAGAGAGAGAGAGAGAGAGAGAGAGAGAGAGAGAGAGAGAGAGAGAGAGAGAGATCCCTTTTTGCTTGTCTTCACTGCAATGTCAAGGTCCACATAGCATGAGAAGAGAGATCTTCCCCTGTTCACTTCCTCCCCCCACGTTTCTTCTTGTCCACACTTTTTCCATGCAAAAAACAACACCTAAAAATTCCCCCTCCCCCTAACCCAACAACAGTGCCGTCATTGATTAGCGTGGGAAGTGGTTATGATGTGGTAGAGTCGCCTCCCCAATCTGCCCAAAGTAATGAGAATATATTTGGCCTTTTTTCTTCATGCACAAAGTTTATCCAAGCTATGCTCGACCCGTCATGAGCTTCACAATCCCCTGCACCATCCCTCCTCGCTACCTGCCTGCCTTGCCTTGATTTTCATTTCCATTCCCACAATGGGCAGCCATTTTTGCCTGAAGTCCAAGCTCTTCCCACTCATTAGGTGATAAACCTCCAAGACCTTATGGGTGGCTACTAAGGAAAATGTTCATGTGCAGCATGTACTTGGCTCTACCCTCATCTTGGTCACCACATTTCGCTTACATATTGTCCAAAGCATCACCAAGCACAACGTTTTCTCCAAAACTTCCTCTGCATATCCCGCAATCAAGGAATGCGGATGGGAAGCCCATCAAGAACTTCTAGTCCTTTTGAGATGGAATCACGTTTCACATACGCACTAACCAATGTGCTCTTGGATAGAAAACACATCAAGATCTCATTTTGGCAAAAAAGAAATCAAAAGGGAGCAATCCACAGAAATATGACTAAATATTTGCTCTTGGATAGAAAACACGTCAAGATCTCTTTTTGGCAAAAAAGAAATCAAAATGGAGCAATCCACAGAAATATGACTAAATATGATATTTATGTGTGTTTTGTTAATTATTGGCTTGTAATTTTATTTTTAGTTTAGATTTGTAATTTTCTTCTAATTTTTCTAATAAAATTATAAAAAGTAATAAATAAATAGCAAACATGCTCAAATTGAAGAACAAAAGGTATGATAATGACGAGGAAGATATGATGTACCAGCATGTCCAATCTTATTCAATTAAAATTTGACAATGGTGATGAAAAATCCAAATTAGACCCATGGTGCTTGATCTTGGAAATTTTTTGAAAACTGGGCAACGAAATCCAAATGAAGCAATTTTTGAAAGGAGAGTGTGATTCACGAGTTCATTGGGACTAACCAAGAGGTATGAAAGAAATTGAGTTATGGGGTCCAATATGTATATACTAGGTAGGCAAAAAGTAGTCTCATTTTCACTTATTAGCTTTGGATAGAGCTCTTGAAGACCCCTTTCTATGTGCGGTTATGAGTTGTGGACTTTACGATGCACAATTTTGCATGAGACATGACACGTGAGTTTCCAACCTACTAATGAACTTGTTTTATCACGAATTTGTCAAATGGGTAGTCTAGAATAACCCTAGGACCACAGGGCCTCTTCAAAATAGAAGGATGTAAAATTGACCATAGCACCAGCTCGCTCCAACAAAGTGAACCAAACTTCAAGGGGACCATAGCATAGATCTATAGAACACTACTATATACTCATATGACCATTTGACGAGGGTTCATAGGAGTTGATAGATAATAATCTCAGTTTTTGCAAAGTGTCAAAATTGAGTCCCGACTTCGCGAAGGGCTTTTACATAGAGTTATAGAAAATGTGCCTTTGTTGGGAGCATGTGGAAACATCAAGTGATGCTTATGGAATTAAAAAAATGACTTGGAGGTGTGCAAAGAGTCACTTTTATCCTACGACCACAAATCGACTTCAAAGTGATTCACCTGTAATAACAAAGGAGATCTATACAACATAAAAGACAAGCCCATGTAGCTCAAAGTGGGAAAAGTCACCACCATCAAGAGTCGAGAATAAAACCTCCAAAGCCAGAGAGCAAAGGAGGGGGATCTACCCCACAAGTCTCTAAAACCAAGTTCAAAAGGGCTAAAGTTTATGTAATATACCTAATGAACATGTTTGTAACGTGAAAAGTCAATTTTTGCAAATATTTTCAAGCCTAAATAATTATTGTGTTTATTATCTATTTGCCCAAAAAAGCTACATTATGCCAAAACCCTTCCGCACCCTACTTGTACATGTTGAATTGACCCATATGCTAAGAAAAAGTGCAAAAATTCATTTTCACTCGATCCCTCTATCAAAAAACTCATCAAGGCTACAAAATTCTAAAATTTGACTTGAGAGGGCCCTTAGAATTTCTAAAGTTTACCATAATCACATTTAGTGCTTCATTAAGTCATGGTTCAACACCTGTGTAAGGTCAAACTTGCAAAAAAGTTACAAATCTAGGCACCTAGATAATAATCGTGCTTATTATCCTCTATGCCAAAATGGACCCATTTTCTAATTTATTGTCACCTATAAATTTAGCATGTCATCACACAAGCCCACACACTAGGTTTGAAGAAAATTGGATTATCAGAGCACTCCCTCCACAATTAGTCTTTTCCAAAAGTCTTCTGCTCAGAAATTGATCCCAACCTCTCATCAGCTCATCCAAATTTTCCCAAAAGCCAAATATTTCCTATATATGATGCTATTAACCCATGTGCAAAGCCAAAATCCAATTTTCATGTCAAAATGAAGCCCTAGATAATAAGTGCAATTATTATCGTATGTTAAATTTTTTTAAATTTAAAAGTGATTTTTTTGCATTGCACCCTGTTTTCATGGGTTTTAGTGATAATCTTTAAGCATCAAAATTGAATTCTAGGCTCAAAGGATGAACTGAAAGAATGTAAACTTTGAAATATATCCGTCTTGCAAATTCTTCTGTGTTGCCGATAGGCTCAATGCAATCATCACCAATTGCTGCTCAAAAGAAAAGAACAATGAAGCAAAAACTATAGGAACTTCCATGGACCCTACCATTTGGAGGAGGAGTCTATGAGAGTGGCAAAAAAGACCTATGTGGGAGAAGCGCAACTAGAAGAGCACCATGTGGCCATCTTCCATTGTGGGTTCAAAAGTGCTGATAGCCAAGAAGTGAAATTATAGCTTCTACTCAAAGAGATATATGATATGCCCAAGGTATTAGAGACTAGGGAAGCCAACCGCCACACGAGATTACTTCCATTCTACAAGATGGAGCAATGCAGAGTGGATTTTCAAAGATCATATGAATTTTTGAGCACAATCTAGGAAGATTGCATGGCCAAGATCACAAACTCTACAAGGCAGGCCATAGAAGTAGATATCACAAATGAAATAGTGGCAGAAGATGTAAAGTTACCAATCAAAGGCATCTCAATGAGATCCAAAGAAAAGAAAAGAATAGGGGTGCTCGCCAAAAACATCGTAGAGCTGCCACCTTTGCTGATATGATTCACAAGTCTAGTGAAGACTCCACATGGATCTACAATTAGTGCTACAATACGGGAGCACAGAGAGCCCTGCAAAATACTCGAAATAGCACACAGCAAGCCATAAATGAACAAATATACATACTTGACAACTTGCACAAATCCATAATCGAGCTCAACACTAATAGAAAGAGATAGAGAGCAGAAGAGAGAAAAAGAGCACATGCAGGCGCACCTCCTAGAGCGGAGTGCTACGCCGACACGGCGAGAGAGAAGAGAGGAGAGGGAGAAGAGTAACACAGACACTAGGTGCAATCTCCCCCCGTGCAAGAGTGACCATTTTCCGCTTGCACGTATTTGATTTATAGATTTCTTGAATGGTCAAAGTGAGACAAATTGGCCAGCCGATCATAAATGGCCAAAGCTCATAAAATAGCACTTGAATAATAAAATGTACAAAATATATATTTGTTTCCATAGGCTTAGATTGATCAAGCCTTTTCCACATGTCAGCTGCAATAAATAGTAAAATATCAATTCCATAACATACCTCTCCGTTAGCAAGCAACTGTCCTCAGTTGCAAAGATAAGAATTTGCAAACAATACTTGTCAAAAACAGTGATTAGTATTATGTGTTAGAAACATGTCATAATAAAAGGAAGAAATTATTAAACTAAACAACATTTTTATGCCTGCCATCATTCACATACTACCTATTCTAGTGTCCCATACCACTAGAATAAGCAGTATATGTCATACCTTGATGAATCAGGATAGCATTGGTCAGTACACAGTTCATCATCCAATAATCTACGCTCTCATCAATCGCAAGTTCACTTTCATAAATACTGTCGTGATAGAAAAGCATCATATACCCATTCCAAATCCGATTTCAAACATCTGCCAACATGTACACATTTTAAATCCAAATCCAAATATCCTTCATTTTGTATATGATGCGGGGAACAAAATCATACCAGTTACAGTGGTAGCCAGCCACTACAGCATGATTTTGTGATTGATGTTGCCTAAACTAGAAAATCTACACCCAAAGTGCTGCCTAAATTGGCAAATCAGCACTTGTGCTGCCTAAATCGATGAATCTACAATGATATTATGTAAAATTTCTAATCTGTTGTGTGTTGTGTGCTACCAATATCGGCAAATTGGCACATGATGAATGTTTACACACTGCCTGAATTGGCAAAATGTGTGCGTGCGACCAATGGACCAAGCAAGGCATAAAAAGAAAACAATTTCCACATATTTGACACCAAATTAGAGTATGTTCTAGTAGCAAAGAAATTGCAAATTGTGCCTCGATATTCCAGAGCACCTCATATGAGGAGCTGCATAGCTAATGAATAATCATGTTAATAAAAATTTCATACAGTGCAAGTAGTAAGCCCTGACCATAGCAGAGTTGGAGTATTCAGTTGACAAAATAATGCAGATAAATAAATTTTAAAAAATGTTTGATGTATTGGAGGGACATACTTGGAGGATATTCTGCATCTGAAAACGTATGTACCTGTGTGTGCGTGCATAGAAAGCTATAATTGAAAGAATGACAATTTGGATTAGGGGGTCGCACAAAAATAGAATGCTCGTACAAGTTGGAGAGGGTTGTAACTGTGTTGTTATATTTTTGAATGGGACAGTAGACACATCCAGAGGTTGTCGCAGTTGTGGACATACAACTGCGGTATGCAGTAATAACTAGAAGCTAGATAGTTAACATACTTAACAAATGAAGTGCTTAATAAGATATTAGGTTAGATAGTGGATCAATACACAAAGAATGCCAGCCGATAATCTTTTAGAATAGTGTTAGTGGAATATCACCTGATTATGATAAAGTAACACTGTAAAAATAAAAGAAGGGGAGTTACGGTATGATTAGTGAGCTTCATGACAAATTATCCTAACTATTAGTGAAATATACATAGGATGATCGACAAACTAGGAAATATAGAGGTTGTTTGAGTGTAGGCAGTGGAGATAGACTATTAATTAAGTAGGTCATAAGAAAGTCTTGTGAGTAATGGAACATTTTCAAAGAAAATGGGAGCATCCTCTAATAAGTGAAGTGCGCGAAGAGGGAGCGTTGGTATTCAATTAGCAACCAAAGTGAGAACTAGAGAAATGCGGAGAGAACAATCATTACAAAATCCATACTGTGAACCTGTTTTGGTTCTTACATTGTTTGAGTTAGAGTTGCTCGCAATGTATTTGAGACAAATTTCTATATGATAGAAGCGAAGATTTACCTATGATATTAGCTGATAATGTGAAAACAAAGATTGGATAGAATAATTCAAAGTAGGACGAGTAGTGGATACTAGACTGATAGCCTCATTATGGTGGTGTATGTAGAGAACAATGAGGGCCATTTCTAAATATGATGATTTACCTACACAATCATTAGTAAGGAGCTAGAAGACCAAAGAGGTAAGTGCAAAATTAGGGCACAAAGTCAATGGAGTACGTGAGTAAAGACACATATATATGACAAATAATGAGGACATATTCAAACACATTCAAATTAAGCACATAATGCAAAAGGGGTTGGAATCAAAGTCATGCATAGGAATAAGTATCCTACACTAAAAGGTAGCGATTCACAAAGGAGTAATAAAAGTAACAGGAGACATGTCATACAGAAGCTAGATTAAGCAAGATGCATTAATAACTGCAATATTATAACATGGAAGACAACTACAAAGTGAAAAGTTCATGAGAGTACATCATTGAAAAGGGATAATATATAAAATGTTGTTGCTTATTGTCAGTAGGGTTGCTCACATAGCTATATGAGAAATTAATAAAAATGGAAAGATTGTTAAGGTAAACTCGTATTAAGACGTGGTTATCACGGGGTGTTTGGTACGTGTTGTGTGTTACTACATAAAAATAATTATGTTTATTGGTTGTAGGTGGGTGTCAAATGAATGGTGTCGGGCTTCTACTTGTGTGGGCTATGCGCATTGGGTGCTACAACATGATAATCCTGAGTGGGATTTGATTTACAAAGACGATTTAAATCGTCGTAGTGTAGCTTTCTAAAGTGAAACATTTACGGGTATGTGTGTGTTTAAAGTGTGATGTAATCACGTATATGGCGTGGGCATGATGGCAAACTTCAAGCATACTGATTTGAGACAAACAAAATAAAGGAGTTGGTAAAAGTTTATGTATCCCTTGTAAGTTAGCTTGTTTATCGTAACTAGTTTTGTGTTGTTCAACTAAGTAAGAGGGGAAGGGGTGGGGATTTGCAATGGCCATCATTAGGAGTGTGGTGAGATGAGTAGTCTCATGAGAAAGAGAGCATGACATGCCACAGTGATGGAGAATAAGAGAGAGTAGAAGGGCGTGATGCTCGTTAAGAGGCCCACCAAATCTTATGCAGTGAGGTCGACTGAGCATTGCAGATGCAACTGTGAGAAGATATTTAGAGCGAGTGTGCCGTTCCTCTGCATGACTATTCAGGGGCTCAAAGTGTTCTAGGTTCTCATGTCGAGAGAGAATGAGTGGGAGCACCTCTGCATGGGAAGTGGGTGGGTCTTTGGTAGATGGACAAGGAATGCATCCAGAGAGTAGAGAGAGATAATTGGTGTGCACGTGTACTGCTATAATGAGGGGTAGAGAAAGAGAGAGAGAGAGAGATAGTGAGTCAGATTGCAGATCTGAAAGGCCCATGAGTGTGTGTGTGTGTGTGTGTGTGTGTGTGAGAGAGAGAGAGAGAGAGAGAGAGAGAGAGAGAGAGAGAGAGAGAGAGAGAGAGAGAGAGAGAGAGAGAGAGAGAGAGAGAGATAGATAGATAGATAGTTCTATTATCGTCCTGGGAGGTCAAATATGACCTATGGGACCAAATGAACATGTCACGTGGTGTGGGTGGAGTTCATAAGTGACTCTCGATGCTCAAAAATGGCTGAAATGAGCGTCGCAATAGAGAGTCCACATCGTGGTTGGGAGAGGAAGGTATGTAGGGAGAGCTCATGGCTGAATATATGGGGAAAAGAGGACCTAATGTGGTCAAAAGCTGAGCACTCAAGTAGTGTGTGGTACTCACTCTCTCGCACTTGACGAGGGCATAAGGTGCAAAGTCGATGACACTCCTCGCCAGTGCCCCAACGTCCTGTCTCGCAGTGTAGGGAATGGGAGCTAAGACGAATGGAGGCAATGGTGCGGATCGCACTCAACGGGATGGGCTCAAGGATGTAGGAATGGGTTCGGTTACCTCGTTCCGAGAAGAAGAGAGATTTGTAGTTTGGGGCAACGTGTGTGGTGTAATGGCTGAAGCGAGAACCTTCGGATTTCTCCCAAGCCATGATACATTGGCGTTGCAAGAAGGCCTCATTAACTTGGGAGTCGATCGACGCATCCTTGACCAAGTGACATGCATCCCATCTTCCAAACCATTTCTTGATATCAAGCATCCACCCCGAACTTAGTATTTTGCTCTTGCATGTCTTTTGAACCTTTTGACTTGCTTCATATGCGATTCTAGGAAGTCGATGCAAAGGGCTACGTTGTGTCTTACGCATGTACTCCACAACCCTTTCCATGCCCAAGACCTCAATGGGAAGCGATCCGGACTCAAGAAGTAAGAGCATGTAGGGTGTTTGTGTCTTGACTTGGAGAAAGTTGGTGAGAAAATGCTTTTGAACATTCTCAAACTCTTTCCAAGTAGACTTCCCGATGCTTCCACCCCACACCTCCACTCCATAAAGAAGCACCGGTGTCACCAATGTGTCAAAGAGGTACTTTTTGAGAGCCCAACACTTGATCTCTCCTGCATTGCACATGTTCTCAAATGCATAATAAGCCCTCTTTCCGGCTTCCAAGCGACGCATTGCACAATCCTTCCATTTATGATTGGATGGAACCTCAAGGCCAAGGTACTTGAAGTGATCTACCACTTCAAGTTTCTCATTGTTGTATACAATGCATGGATTTTCATCATTGAGGGTCTTTACAAGCATAACCTTGGTTTTGGATCCATTCACGATCAGCCCGCTATGTAGGCAAAAGCGTTCCAAGACACTCATAAGCTTTTGTGCATCTTCTAAGGTATGTGCCAAGAGCACTACATCATCGGCATAAAGCAAAAGCATGATCACCGCATTTCCAATCTTAACCTCTTCTATGCCTTCTTGCTGCATAAAATCAAGAACCATGTATTCCAATTCATCAATGAGTAGCCCAAAGAGGGTTGGGGAAAGTGGGCATCCTTGTTTGACACCAATAGTGCTTGCAAAGAGAGAGAGAGAGAGAGAGAGAGAGAGAGAGAGAGAGAGAGAGAGAGAGAGAGAGAGAGAGAGTTGTGGTTGGTGATAACGAATTGAGAGAGAGAGGAAGTCTGAATGCCCTGAGAGTTGGTGAACAAGAGAGGGAAGGATGGCTGTGGTGTGCACCACAAAGAGCTGGTTAGCCATGGTAAGAGAGAGATGCAGCTGGACTGTCATCAACAAAAGAGAGATAGAGAGAGTCCGATGGTAGTTGGCGGCCAGAGAGAGAGAGAGAGAGAGAGAGAGAGAGAGAGAGAGAGAGAGAGAGAGAGAGAGAGAGAGAGAGAGAGAGAGAGAGAGAGAGAGAGAGAGAGAGAGAGAGAGAGAGTTGTGGTTGGTGATAACAAATTGAGAGAGAGGAAGTCTGCATGCCCTGAGAGTTGGTGAACAAGAGAGGGAAGGATGGCTGTGGCGAGAGAGAGAGAGAGAGAGAGAGAGAGAGAGAGAGAGAGTTGTGGTTGGTGATAACAAATTGAGAGAGAGAGGAAGTCTGCATGCCCTGAGAGTTGGTGAACAAGAGAGGGAAGGATGGCTGTGGCGCACACCACAAAGGGCTGGTTGGCCTTGGTAAGAGAGAGATGCAAATGAACTGTCATCAACAAAAGAGAGATAGAGAGAGTCCGATGGCAGTTGGCGGAGAGAGAGAGAGAGAGAGAGAGAGAGAGAGAGAGAGAGAGAGAGAGAGAGAGAGAGAGAGAGAGAGAGAGAGAGAGAGAGAGAGAGAGAGAGAGAGAGAGAGAGAGAGAGAGAGAGAGAGAGAGTCAAACTGTGTAGGCCAAGGGGGTAGTTGTTGAAGATGGGTGACAGTTGCAATTGCATGTTGAAGGCCAGGGAGAGCATGGCGTCCTCGCTTGTGGTGGTCCGAGAGTGTTGTGTTGGTGGTGTCTGCTCAACCCAATTAGGATCGCTAATGTGTGTGTGTGTGTGTGTGTGTATATATATATATATATATATATACATATATATATATATATATATACATATATATATATATATATATATACATATATATATATATATATATACATATATATATATATATATATATACATACATATATATATATATATATATATACATATATATATTAAGGGCTAGTTCCTACGGCATGAAGGGTTTGAAGCGTATTTTCATTCGTTCAACAACGGCTGTAGCAAATCTTTCCTCTTCATCTTCTCATGTGCCCTCCTATTGGAAAATCTACAAGGATTTCTGCCCACTTAATTTTGCCAACTCAATATTCTACACTCTGCTCCAATGTTAAGAAGTTTTCCCGTCTATCTTCTTCTAGCAGATCCCTCCTTGATCTTACACATGTATCGTCATGGCATACCAAACTTTGTATGTGCCTTGTACTCGCATAATTATTCACGTGGATGATATCATAAATGAAATTTAATGCTAACTAATTATGTTTTAATCCTAAGATAGCGAATTAGAAACAACTAATTTCTTTGTGATGCAGTTCAAGCAACGATGCATTGATGTAAAAAAAAAGAAAGTCATTTACTTTGAAAACATGATGATACAAACTTAGCTTCGTTATACCTATGACCATATCCATAAATTGGTCGCTACATCTTCCTTTGTTGTTGTCCACAATATGCAAGAGCATCTCCTTGAGCTCTGATACCATTGCTACAAATACGGTCGTGTGGAAAGCCTTGCAAAATACTCAAAATAGCACACAACAATCCATAAACAAACAAAATCTACATACCTAACAACTCGCACAAATCCATAATCAAGCTCAACATGAACAGAGAGAGGCAGAGAGCAAAAGAGCACATGCAAGTGCACCTCCTAGAGCAGAGTGCTATGCTGGCACGGTGAGAGAGAAGAGAGGAGAGGGAGAAAAGTAATATAGACACTGGGTGCAATGTACCCCCGTGCAAGAGTGACCATTTTCCTCTTGCACGTATTTGCTTTATAGATTTCTTGAATGGTCAAAGTGAGTACAAACTGGCTGGCCAATCATAAATGGCCAAAGCTCATAAAAGAGCACTGGAATAATAAAATGTACAATTTTTTTTTTTTTGCATAGGCTTAGATCGGTCGTCTTTTCCACCTGTCAGCAGCTGTAATAAATAGTAAAATATCAATTCCATAACAATTAGCATTTTGACTTTGTAGCAAAACAACCACCAAGGTTTACCACAAATGTAAAGACGACGGCTACCCTTGAGATTCATGTACAAAGAGGACTACCAAAAGCAAATAGCATAGCTTCAAAAAAATCTACATAAGGCTCAAGATTTGATCAAAGAAAAACAGATAGCCACCAAAGAAGACATCTTTAAACAAGGCTCAAAGGAAAATGAAGCATGAAAATTAAATTACATTACATTGGCAAGAAAGAGGCTACTACCTCCCTCTTAGAGATTGATGTCATTGAGTATAAGAGGACACAACATGGACGCTCGACAACCTCATAGTTGAAGTGGAGAAAGCTTTAAAGGTAAAATTTTACAAGAGACACAAGAAATCTAAAAAGAAGATATGATGTGGGAAGACCACATTTTTCACTTGACAAATGTGGCTCAAATCACATCCAAGCACATTATCGATACTTGGCATCAGCAATCCTTTCCATATCCCTTAATAAAGTACAAAGTCTTACCATTCAAGAAAAGACTATTGCAAGATCAAGTAGCTGGCGGTGCAAAGCCACATCCAAGTGTGGAGGAAAATCCGATTGGAAAGACATCTAAGGCGTTTGATCCTCTATACAGAAGCCCACAAGAACTCAGAAAGACATGTAAGATGTTTGATCCTCTATACACAAGCCCCACAAGAACTCAGAAAGGATCCTACACTCTGTCTAATGCCATGAGTTAGAAGTTGGGGTAGCCACCAATTGGCCCTCAAGAGCCACGTACATCGCTAAATCACCCTAGATTGTCTCCACCATCAAGGAAGCCCATTAAAGAGTTTATCATCAAGACTTTGATAAAGGCCATTAACGAGTTTGTCATCAAGACTTTGATCAAGGCCATTGAGATATTCAAGAGGATCCTTGATTTGGCTTGCATAGTGTTTATAAAGATTGCAAAAATGATTCTAGCATGTTTTCAAACTTTCCACCAAGTTGATCAAAGAGATGCTCCATGGATATCCTTCCTTGAAGGCAATCAAGGGCTTTGCAATGATCTATCATACCTCCTAGTACATGGGAATCTTTGAAGAATCCTTTTGTTTTGTGCCGTGCTGTGGCACGCACATAATGTGAAACTAAAATATCTACCTCACTCTTAATGCTTTTGCTAAGTGGAACTAAATGAGAACTAAATGCTACAATGTGCGTAGTGTCATATATGTGAACGATTGCCACGATTGCAATTGTGTATATACCTTCCCGGGTAGGCGAGACCCAGATTTAGCACTATGATGTGTTTTATCCCATATAATCATGCCCAATTTGTTTTAGAAATGTACATATATCAAGTGCATCGAGATGGAACTCTCTTTTCACTTAGAAAGTTCAATGCAGGTCATCTCGGCCAAAAATAGCAAGTTTAATCATACGCAATCGTAAATGATGCATCTAATGTGTTTGAAGGAAATTTTCTCAGCTTGTTGAGATTTTTACGAGACAAAAGGGCATTTTTGGGCTAAAAATGGCCATAAAAGGGTAAAAAATAGCCCAAAATAGATTTAAAAAACAGCTAAAAATTCCACATCAACAATGGTGGGCTTCACTAATAAGAAGGGGAGAGCTTTTGTGAAGAGGAAATTGGCACTTTAAGCCTCTCAGTGAAGGAATATGTAGGCTACTTCCATGCTGTGTTACTGCATTCCCAGACTGTTCCTACCCTAGATCCAAATGTGTGGGTGATCCAATTAGGGTTTTGTCTCCTCAAATAGATGTGTGAGACTTTCTATGGAGGTGCTAAACCTTCCATGAAATGGTCTCAAAGAAGAATTAAAGGAGGAAGAAAGGGTTTTTGATAGGGGAAACAAGCTCTATACCTGTGCAATTGGAAGCAAGGCTACACCAAATCATCACACATATGTGACTTGCTTGATTTTGTTGCAAACTTTCATAGTCATAGGGATTGTGAAAGTTCTAGAGATGCTTTGATGAAAGAGCTTGTTTCCTTTAAAGATGGCAAGATTCACTTAAGCGAGATAGGTAAGCCTTTGGGGACAAACTTTGGCAAAGGAGGGATGAAGAATCAAGTTGAGGACATGGCTACTAGCCACACCATCACAATGGTTAAGGCAACCACCTATGGGATCAAGGGAGATCCTATTATCTAGAAGGGATTCAATGTTCAAGAAGAAGTATCTATTGATATTGGAGAACTATGGCCATGTGCGATACAATCTGCTTTGAAGGGTAAAATGACTAAACAAATTTTTCATGAAGCTGGAGATTGCATTCGGATAGAAATAGGTTGGGATGACCTTGTAGACTCTTTGTTACTCTATGCGTACATTGCCAAATGTCAAGCCAATGAGGCCATTGTTGAAGAGAAATGTAGAAGTGAGAGTGACGATGAAGGACCTTCAAAAAGGGCTACAAGGAATGGAGGCAAAAAAGACAAAGTGCCTCCTAATTCAACTTATCCACAAGAGATGCCTATACCTCAAGTGCCTATGCAGGAAGCTTCTAAAAAAAGAATAAGGAAACCACAAAAGGTAAAGCAAAGAGTCCAGCTTACAAGATCTAATATGATATAGAGGCAACGACATATCTTAAAAAGGTTTTGAAAGAGAGGATTTTGAACAGTAAGGTTGAATTTACCTTGAGTGAGGTACTTAGCATAGCAAAGTGGGAGTTCCATGAAGAAATCATTGGCATTATCAAGAGAAAATGGCAGTCTCTGACTGAAGCTATCCATGTATAGGGTGAAGGAGAGACTTTAAATGCACAAGGAGTGCATGTCTATGGTGAGCAAGATGATGAGACTATTGTTGGATGCTACAGGTCTAGGGGAGGAGTAAAACATATTCTCTTCTTGGATGAGGAAGATGAAGTTGAGACAAATCACAAGAGTTATTACTCCAAGTGTCATTGGGCCAGAGTATCTACCAAGACCCTAGTAAAAGTAGGAGACTTAGAAGAGCCATACATTGCACTGATAAATCATGGGTCAAAGATTAATCTCGTGTCAAAGAGTCTATATCAAAAAGGCAAATGGCCAATCAATATAAATCAAGGATGGATGAATTGTGCAGCAAAAAACTCATCAAGGGAGCTATATGGAGCTTGTTCGAATGTAAGGGTGACTATAGGGGATGTGAAAGATGACTAAAACTTCTTTGTACAAGAGGTTTTTACATATTTTCTTATCATTGGGCAACCATGCACCATTGCTACTCACGTGGAAACAAAGGTGATGGATAATGGATCATCTTATGCTAGGATAAGGAGCATGGATGGGAAGCGTGCGGTCCAATTCCTTATTGTTTGTGTGGACCATGAAAGGAACCGTGAAAATCTTAGAGAGCAACCCTTGCCAAAGACAAATAAAGAATTCAAGGACTACATGGATATCAGGGGTTTTGGCCATATACCTTTGTAGAGCCGATGGAAGTGGTACAAGAAGAGAAAAGCTCTTCCATGATGTATATGCAAAGGAGATGTTTTCCATAGGTTTTGTAGGAGCTAAAAATATATTCTTGCCAAACATGGAAAGGCTTTTGAATTTAAATCGCATGAGATAGGGTGTGTTGATCCTTCCATTTTTGCTCCTATGATAATTTTCAATATCCCTCATGTACCTTGGAACTTGCAGCCTATTCTAGTTCCAAAAGCTCGTTTGCCAAAACTCATTGAGTTACTTAATGAAAAGATTAAGATGGTTATTTTGGAGCCTTCTTGTGCTCCATATTCAAATAGGTGGTTCACAATCTTAAAGAAAAATGGTTCTTTACGCTTTATCTAGAATATACAACTTGTAAACAAAGTTACAATTAGAAATGTGGGTATAGGGCCAATTGTAGACGAGTTTGCAGAGGAATTTGTAGGAAGGGCAATATACTCTATGGGGGGGAATTTTACTCAAGGTATGATCAGCTTGAACTAGTTATGGAAAACAGGGACATGACTACCATGAGGACACCTTTGGGTTTGGTAAGAATTGTGCACCTTACCGCAGGGAGCAACTAATTCAGTTGTGCGTATGATGAATGATATGAATAAAGTCTTACGTGACTTCATACCTCAAATTACGATGCCTTTTCTTGATGATGTGCCAATCAAAGGGTGCGAAGTAAGTGATATTGATGTGGCTCTAGACTTGAGGGGGTGCCGCAAGTATGTGGAAAATCATATCAATGATTGTGATAAGATCTCGTCAAGGTTAGACGTAGTGAACTTTACCTTGTCTAAGCAAAAGTGAGTGTTCCATGTGAATAAAGTTCTTATTGTGGGACACATGTGCGATCCATATGGTAGAAGTCCTTGTTCGGAAAAGATTGATGTAAATCAAAGAATGAAAGAGAAATGTATAAGCATGACTGAGGTTCGAAGTTCTTGGGTGCATGTGTGTTTTATGCTATTTGGATTCCACATTATGTGCATGTAGCAAAACCTTTGTATCAACTCTTAAGAAAGAACCGGAAATTTCAATGGGAAGAAATGCATACACATGCCGTGAAGAAATTAAAGTTTAAACAAGTTGTTGCTTATCCCTCCAACTTTGAGGAAGACAAACTATCAAAGTGGAAGACATGTAGTGGATACTAGCCCACATAAATTGGATGGGCGATTGGGCAAGGTGATGAAGATGGCAAACAATATATGGCGAGATTTGGACCAATGGTCCTAAGTGCTCATCAACACAATTATCCACAAGTGAAAAGAGAATTATGGGGAGTAGTTACATCACTGAAGTGTGAAAAAGAGTATTTGATAGGAGAAAATGTAGTAGTGGAGACTGATTGTCTACCCCTTCTTGGAATGACACTAGCTACTCAGCTTTTGATATTGCTATACTGAGATGTATTGCCTACATAAAGTCCTTGAATCCAAAATATAAGCATATTTCAAGTAAATATAACCCATTTTTTGTGGATATGCTTTCTAGATAAGGATATGAAAATGAAGAAGAAATGGTTGTTGAGGGTGAGGATGTAGGCAAGAGGTTTTATAGTATCTCTCATGACGAGGGTGATCACGTCTGCCTATCAAATGCACTTGTGTCATTTACAGAGGACCTAATTCAAGGTGATTGGTTGCTCATTGGACACTATCTAAGCACTTTCACAAGGCAAGAAGTGTGGTCCAATCTAAAGTTCAAAAAAATACGCAGAAAAGCCTATGGATACTTTTTGAAAGATGGGTACTTGTGGAAGCATCCAAAAAAAAAGAAGAAATTGGATGCCATTGAGGGTTTGGAATGATAAGTACTCTCAAAAGAACCTTATTTAAAAGTTTCATGAGAGTCTTTAAGCTAGGCACAAATGTGTATGGGCCATATTTACTAAAATCAAAGAGAGGTATTGTGGAAAGGTATGTATAAAGATGTATCTCACTTTGTGGAATCTTGTGAAACATGTCAAATGTATTCAAATTTGCATCATCATGATGGGTTGCACCTACTTACCCATTGACTATGCACTATAAGTGGGTAGTAGGTCTGGTTATAATGCCGTTGGGTTTATGGCAAATAAGATACATAGTGCTTGCACGCGAAGACTTAACTAACCAAGTTGAATGTCATGCTCTAAGAACAAAAATCATAGAAGGGATATGTAAGTTCCTCTTAGACGATGTGATTAGTCGTTATAATGATTGTGCTAGAAAAATAACAGCAGACAGGGGTGAGTTGGATGCTAACAAAGCTAGGAAATATTTCTCTAGGTTAGGCATTAAACTTGCTCTCACCACGGCATACAATCCTGCAGGGAATGGTAAATCAGAACATGGGCATCCTCCTATCATTAAATATTTGGCTAAGGGTTGTAAAGGAAAATTGGGAGAGTGGCCTAGATTATAGCCATATGCTTTATGGGTTGATCATACAACTCATAACTCAATTGCTGGTCATATGCCTTTTAAGTTTTGATGTATGGTTAGAAACCTGTAATGCCAATTGAGGATGTAATCTCCACATGGAATGTATTTCCTTGGGAGGATGGAATGAGCATGAAAGACCTTCTTGCTTTGTGCATACAACAATTAGAAATAAGGCCTCAATATATGGAGATTGCAATAGCACGATTAAAAGATGCAAGGTTAAAGAGTAAGGATAGATTTGATAAGAGGCATAGGCTAAGACATAAAGCTATTGAGGAAACTGATTGGATTTTGGTGTATGACAACACTCTTTTGACAACCAATATTCAATAATAAGAAAGATTTCCAAAATATGGTTTGGTCCTTATGTGGTTAATAATGTACATGGGAATGCAATTTATACCTTTCATGAGTTGGATGGGACAGAACTAAAGATTCCCATTGCAAGGAAAAGAATCAAGCTGCTCAAAAGAAGAGGTGATATAGATCCCTTTGATTCATAGGAAAGTCACAATGGAGGCTCTAAAAAAAATTCTATGGATGTGGATGAAGATAGAGAGGATGATGTGTTAGATTTCATTGAAACTGATGATGAAATTGACATGTATGATGACTTGAATGAAGACTGGACCTGCAAAGAGATTTGTGTGGCACATGCCGAAGGATGTGCAGGTTTAGAGGGGGTGGATGTTGTGCTGTGGTACATGCATAATGTGAAACTAAAATATCTACCTCACTCTTAATGATTTTTTTATGTGAAACTAAATGCTACAATGTACATAGTGTCATACATGTGAGAATAGTTGCCACGGTTACAGTCGTGTACATACATACCTTGTCAGGAAAGTGAGACCCTGGACTTGGCACTATGATGTGTTTATCACTATATAGTCATGCCAATTTTTTTAAAGAAATGCACATATGTCAAGTGCATCAAGATGGCACACTCATTTCACCTAGAAAGTTCAATGTAGGCAAACTCAACAAAAGATAGCAAGTTTTATGCTCAGCATAAATGATGCATCTAAAGTGCTTGGCAAGTGGAGAAATGAGTCTCAACATGTAATTTGAACCCAAATGGATTTTTTCACAAGTTTAGAGAATTTTCCCAGCTCATATGGACTTTTTACGAGGCAAAAGTGCATTTTTGGGTCATAAAAGGGTAAAAAATAACCCACAAAAGACCAAAAATAGATCAAAAGTCCACATAAACAATGGTGGACTTCACTACTGAGATTTTTTGAAGAGGAAATCATCACTTTAAGCCTCTCAATGAAGGGATATGTAGGCTGCTTCCATGGTGCGCTAGTGTAGTCCTGCATTGTTCCTACCTTATATTTGAGTGTGTGGATGATCCAATTAGTGTTTTATCTCCTCAAAAATGTGTGTGGGCTTGTCTATGGAAGTGTTGAAGATTCCATGAAATGGACTTGATGAAGTATTGAAGGGGGAAGAAAGGGTTTTTGATAGGGTAAACATGCACTAAACCTGTGCAATCGGGAGCAAGGCTACACCATCATCTCATACTCAAGAGTTTCAAGTTGATCTTGGTTCTTTTTAGAGTGAAGCATTCATGGCTGGATTTTTTTCATTTAAAGTGTGTCTTTTGATTTAAATCTTCTACAACTCACTTGATTTCGTTGCAAACTCTCACAGCTTTCCTAGCCACACTGCTCTGGCTTCTTGACAACGGGGTTCTTCACTTTTAGATCCAAAATCTTTGGCCCTATTATAGACATGTTTTGTTGGCTATTCCTCAATGAAACTAAAGAACAACATAGATCTCCAATTCCTCACTGAACGAGAGAAGGAGTTATGGATGAAGTATCAAGAAGCATTGGCAGCACAAAGTGCGGAAGCTTGCCCACTACCTCGCAATCAAATAGCTATGTCACAAACAACCCAGGCTAGAAGGGAGGGAATGTTAGCACACTGAGCTAACAAAGCAAACTTTCTTTTTCAGCCCAACGATTGTAATTTCACTTTGTTACCAAATGCAAACCTTGTCGAGTCCAAATCTTGTACATTCTTATATTCTTCCATAAATGTATAGTTGGTAGTTGGGGCTATGAGCTTCTAAATTATAAGTAATTATTACCCAAATGTGACCTCCACTACCATTCTACCCAAGTTTGAGTCATATTGATTTTTTAAATGTTGGCTAAGGTATAGAAGCCAATTTTTGTGAAAATCCTTTTAAGTTTTGTATAATGAAATGTTCCTTGTAGTCTTTGAGCACTATGTACTCTCCCTCTCTCTTTGGATGCTCATATCTCCCTCATGGATTGTTTCTTTGAAGTTTCATATGCTTCTACATATTCACGAGTGAAAGCTCTACATAACCACATAAGTCTAAGTCTCTTGTGAAAAATTTCTAAATTTGTTGTTGTTAATCCTCTCGCTAATCAGCCTGAGTAATGAACCGTTCATAACTCAATATTTAAGCATAAAAATTGCATTTTGACTATAAGAGGGGGGGCATCAAAGCTAAGTGTTACTAACTCAGCATGATGGATGTCTATAGCATAACTATCAGATACTAACATAGCATGTCAAAACTTAGGGAAATCACTCAAATGGGGAATAGAGTCTCTTTGAGGGTGTCAACCTCAAGAAATGAACCTAGCAAGCAAACATGTCAATACTTAGGGAAATGACTCAAATGGGGCATATAGTCTCTTTGAGGGTGTCAACCTCAAGAAATGAACCTAGCAAGCAAACAGGTCAATCCAACAAAGAAACCATCACTCCCTAATTTGAAAATTTGTCTATGTCCTATCTCGTCACTCAAGTTCATCACGCCATTTTGTCAACTAAACAAACTTGAATCTTCACAAAACTAGTAAGGGAAGCTATATAAGGTCTAAGGGCACAAGTCTAAAAAGTCTAGTGGTCATCTAAAAAGGTACCAAAATCCCCAATCCATCATGGTCTAGGTAAATAAAAACTACAATAGAACAGTCCAGATAGGTCTCCCTAGGTCTAATAACACTCTCCTATGGTCAAAATGTCAAAAAACAATGATTTAAGTACTCAAATTTGCAAATAAGACTCACAGACTTGTAGTCATGAACCACAACAAAACTTGAAACGCTTATACTTAAATGAAAGAGCAAGAGACAAGGAACACAACGCACTTTTTGGAAAGGAATTTGGTATACCAAATCAGGAGAAAATTGAGTTACAAGTTGTAGTTGAGTAGCCTCTTATGATCGTACATACAAAAGCTCTTCAAAATCAAGATAATGTTAGAATGTGAGTTCATACTAAGGCTATTGAGCTTTATACTAGGTCTTTTCAAATGAACAACAACCGATTCACATGGATTTGGGATCATGAAAAAATAATACAGCTCAGAGGTGTACAACTCCAGGATCAAAATTACATAGAGTCGATTACAAAACTTCTCGAAAAAATAGGATAAATTACATCAAAATTTAGGGTTCAACAAGGTGTGGTTGGCTATGAGGACATTTGTCAGCTTCATCAAACAAAGGCACTCTCTCCCCTTCCTAGCCGTTGCACGTCCTTGTGCAAGTCGCAACTACTCTTCAATAGTCGAATTTCCATTTTTCCAATGTCTTTGTGATCTTTTGAACTTTGTGGCTCTAGAAATGATGCCAACTTTAATAGATAGATCTTTGAATGGGTTGTTCAATAAAGTACTCTGGTATGGCACATGCGTAGCCTGTAGATATTTGGTGAGCAGATTGAAGATAGTGGAATCCATCTCAAAAACGCTTGTCATGAAAGCTTCTTTGAAAGTTTGCATGTAGTACAATGGTAGGGACATCAATCGTGCATATATCCCCATAATGTTGTTCTTTGAGGGGCTTCTATTTCTAGGTTCCAATTGATGTCGTTGGTACCTTCTAGGAACACCTCCCATGGATGTTTAGCTTTGTCAATATCCTCAAAGGATTCAATGCATGTAAGCATCATCTTAGCTATTTTGTTGGTCATCTAACAGGTTAGGTTTGGCACATCTCACATCATACCGATTATTGCCTCACATCATAGTGATTACTGCCTTGAGGGTATGTACCATATATGCCTCTATAGCTTTATGGTTATGATCAGGCTTAGCAATCACTGGGTAGTAGAGGATAGATGGCCTCCTACCCCTCCATGTTTAGTATGTCTCCCAGGATCGTCATCTTAGAATTGGACAATATGTTGGGTCAATCCGCAAATGTTCAGGAGCGTTCCTATAGATTTTCTCATCATGAGGCCTCTTCTCAAACCATTTCTTTCTCCAAAGCGGCTGGCTCTCTAGGATGAGCAACACCTACTTAGCTGTTTTTGGAAGATCTTCATAATCACCTTTGGCATTGGGTTCTAGTGCTAGCAGTAGCGTTTTCTTCCAAATCATTTCTTCTTGCTTCATCAGTGGTAAGGCGACCATATCATGGACAAAGTTTTTTACGTGATCGCTAAGCTTGAGTATCAATAGAGATGCCGACTCTAGCACTTTGAGGTCGTATTTCATATATTCTTTGTGGGACCCTTCTGGCATATCCTGTACCCATCTTTTGAGCTCATCCTTGGGATCCGCTCTTTTTCTTCTTCAATATCCTGCATTCCTCCCCTGGATGATGTGCTTGGTAGATCCACTGGGGGCATGTTAGTGATTTCAAACTCTATGTGATGTGTCTCTATGAATGGTACTATTTTCTTTGATTGGAGAGCACCCAATTCCAATGATTTCGCATGTAACTCCTTAGTGTGCATCTCCACTTGGGTAGTAAGATCAGATTTTTCCTTTGCTAACTATTCTTCTTTGATCTCTTGTTCTCTTTGGGAGTTGGTGGTGAGCAATCGGGCCATGAGAAGTTGTCGCTGCAACTTCTCCTACTTGAGCTAGCCTTCAAAGCTTTAATTTCTTCAGCCATTGCTGTAGGTACTTGAGAGGTAGAGGCAGATGCATGTACTTCTTGGATTGCTAACAGGTTGGAGAGGTGTGCTTCAGTATGCCGTAAGATTCACACGTCTTTGCATACATTTCTTCTCCCCCTCAAGAGCCTCTTCTAGTGCCTATTGTTGCACTTGTAACCCTATGTGGAGTTCAATTTGTTTTGGGAGGAGAAGGGGAGAAAGATTGCTTCCATAATTCCAATTGTTCACACACTTACCTGCCAACCTCTCACACTCTCTCCCAAAACCCAAGTACACACACCTAGACTATGACACCACACACACACACACACACACACACACACACACACACACACACACACACACACACACACACACACACACACACACACACACACACACACACACACACACACACACACAAAAGATTTCATGAGACAAAAGAAAGCTTAGCTAATGAGCTTTACAGCTACATCTCTATTATGCCGCCCATCACATGATCACACAAACAGCTATCATAGTAGAAGCAAGTATTTGGCCGCTCTGCCAAAGGCACGATACGAGTCGCCAAGGCTACCCCATACTCCCGAGTGTGGTGAGTACAGTTAAAATATCCTCGTAGCTGATGACCATAACTACGGTATAGGAAAATCTTATGACGAGGTAGAAACTGGGCTAGCAGATATAGCCGATCTGAAAAACCAGGCTTTATGGAATGCTCGATATAATAATACTTAGGCCCTAGACCCACTGCTTCAGTAAGCATCGCCAATCGGATATTATTTTTGAAATGTTCACGACCCCAAAGTGTCACTCTGGTCACTCGATCCTGATATGTCCACCACTTTGTTTGAGAAACAGAGGTTCCTAGCTGCGGGAATAGATGCTGTTCATAACGGAGTAATGTTGCTCGACGTATAGATTCATTTGACATAAAGAGATGTGTTGTTGCTATGGAAAGAACCTGGTCATGACAGTAGGCCATAATACACCAAGGATGCAAAATAGATGAAGAATGCCAAACTCGGGAATGATACTCTATACTTGGGGCTTTATATTTGACCAACCATCTCTAATAAAAAACTTTTTAGGAAAGTGTGCATAATATGGTGGTGTCTCTCACATTTTAAAAGGTTTTTTTCACATTATGGTGCGGGTGGAAGCCTTGCAGAGGGCATGGATAGCATGTATAAATACCTACTGTATACCCGAGACCTGATACAGCTTACTAGATATGGGTCCAGAGACCTGGGTATGAATATGGGAATCATTGCTATTTAAATGTTACCTTGGGGTGATGAAGTCTGTCTGACCAGGCTTTAGAAATAAATTGGTGAAAACCACTTACTTCTAAGGTCATGCTAGGATAGCAGATAAAAAATACCTACTGGGGTGTGTATACCCGACACCGTATTTAATCACGTCTAGTGAATAAAAACCGGGCTTTGTATGGGAATATATGCTATACCATTGTAGAGGTGACTGTCCGACTTGGCTTCACATTACTTGGTCTCAGTACAAATCCTTAAATTTCTGTAAGCGTGGCTTATGGTCCTTCTTGCATTCTCTGCACGCCACCGCGTAGGGTTTTTTGGAAAGGCCAGCGATGACAGACTTCCCCGCCATGTTTTCTTGAGCAGTAGGGCTGATATTGTGGAATCTTACCTTCTAAACCTCTGGATTCTGCCTCCGGGCCTTAGGCTATGGGGGATACTGATGTACGTGCCTGGACTGACGTCCTCGATTGGGGGCTTAACTGGTCCAACTCAATTGTCGCGTCTGCTGCAGAGGAGCATCAACTATTTAAACATGACTTCTAAGGTGAGTTATCATACTCACATAGCTGCGTCTCTGTTATCATTTTCCTGTGTGTGTTATTTCAAAAACTTTACGTATTCATCTACTGGTGGCTGTGGCTCAAACATGCCAAAAAAATCAGAGAAAGCAAGTGTGGAGGCGTCATCGTCTCCTAATCTTCAGGTTATAGAAATTTTTTGTCTTGCTTTAAGGAATTTCTTTATACACTATGTAGCTTTGCTGAGACTGTTTTCTGGAAATTTCTTTAAAAAACTTGTTAAATTATCTCCGGATACTAAGCTTTCATGTGAATGGTGTATGAGGAGATATATACGATTGGCTTGCCTTGTCATCAATGCAAGTTATGGTTTTTCTTTAACTAATGTGTATGGTCCGTGAAATCAGTGGATGGGGAAAGAAAAATCTGGTTTTTTATATCGTTTCTTGAGGGGTTTAGTCTGACACTGTTGGATATGGAATAAAATGACGTGAGCATGTCTAAAGGCATGTTTATAGAGCGGACTGCAGTGGAAAATGTAATGATAAGTTGGGTTTGATCAACTAGTTGATGTATGTCTCGCTGGTCTTTACATAGAGCCAGAGATTCACAAAGTTCTAAAAAATAAATAGCAAAAAATAGCGTGCTTATAATGTCAGAAACTTATGTCTGCTGTAAATACTAAGGAGTCGGAGTACAGTTATTTACATGAGCTGACCTCAGATTGAGTAGACTCAGATAACAGGTATCGAATTTTGGAATGAAGAAACTTGGAATAAATTAAAGGATATTTTCTGATTTGCTGTTGGATACTGACCTTTTTCTTGTGTCAAGCTGAAATTATCCCTAGAGTTTGGCATGTGTTATCTGTTTGACTGATGGTATTTGTTTTCATAAAATAAACAACTTGGCTCTGGAATCTGACTCTTACTGGTAAGAGAAGAAGCGTGGATGGCTCAAGTTAAACTAAGAATTACCTCCTAATCTTCAGGTTAACAAGATTTTTTTATTCTGATACTTTGTTTAAAAAAAACCAGGTAGGTAGACGGTTTTTTCTTGCTCTGATGACTGTTCTTAAAAAAAATTCATAGGGAGAAAAGTATATGGAATGGGGTTTTGCTTCGACTAAAGATGTGTTTTTGCTATGTAAAAGTACTGGGAGACTGGCTCCGAAACATGGCTCTTCTTGGCATGAAGAACGCGTTAAAATAAACCAGTATCTACTGAGTAATGTTTGAAGGAAATAAAATTAAAAAAGAGGGGAGACTGTCTAACTGGTTTTTTTGTATGTCCTATATAATTTTTTTTGGAAAAAAGCAAATTGCTAGGTGTATGTCTTATCCTTTGACTGCATAAAAATGAGGATAAAGGACATGAAGGGTATATAGTGTTGACCCGGGTAATATTGTTACTCAAAAGGGTAATGTACTCATGAATGTGTACTGCAGATCTGAAAATAACATGTCTTACACTAAAAGAATGAGATATTTGTAAGTGGTTGGATTAGTTTGGTGACTTTTCTGAGGTAATTTCGAAAAAAAGGACTTACCCGGAATTGAATCTGTTACTAAAACTAGTGCATATTTTTAAAAAAAAAAACTACTTGAGAGGATTCAGAGGTCATTCGAAACTGTTTTTTCTGGAAATAGTGGCCAAGCATATTACTTTACAGTAGGGTATGATAGGTTTCGCATACCCGAGTATAAGATTAAATGAGTTTTTTTTAATAAAAAAACTCAACTTTGTTTTCCGGTAGCCTAGTGTACTGAAGCGGCTAAAAAGGTTATTCTGTGTACCGGCTTCGGGTATGGTGCCTTGGATGCTGACTTCACATACCGAACTAAGGTTAAATAAAATGCAAGTTTTAACTGGTTTTTTCAGCATTGTCATAGAGGTAGGTTCTGATTTACCTATCACTTAGTTCAAAGAGGTAACAGATTTCTGATAGCAGAAGTTCGGTCGAACCTTGGCTTCTCAAATCCTTTTTAACTTCTTCTGCTGGCTTCTTTTTCTCATTTAAAGTATATAGGCACTTGGCCTTACCTAACATCTTACTAGTAAGTTTGATCTCGATACCACAAGGTCAAACATATAGTGACCTTAAGTAGATCCTGGTTGGTTAAATCTGATGTTTTTTATAGCAAAGGTTTTTTTCAGATTTAACTAAAAGGATACTCTGAATTTACAGATTACTTCAGTGTTACTACCCTAACTTCTGATAGTTGATAGGAAGGAATGCATGATATGATGTTGAGCATGGCATACAGTTCCCTCTAGCTGGGCATAACTTGAGATTGGTAAAAAAGAAATTCCGGACCGAGTCTAAGTTGGCTCACTATGACTAAGTGGTCCAACATATTGTAGTATACATTTGTTAGCTGGCATATGGCAGCAGTAGGAATAACATAACATAAAAATAAGGAACTTTGGGAATAATGTTATGATTTTTCTCTAAAGAAGGGGTATCTCCGCTAGGTAATAAGTGGTTAAAACTAAAAGTATTTTGGGGGATATCTCAGCCCGATTATAAAATAAGTCCTGAAGATGAGGCTCTATTACAAATGTTGTTGATAGACAAGGTAGTGGGTATTTTTTCAAATGGAATAATCTTGTTAAGGATGAAGTTCTGGAAATTTGTTTTACCACTTAAATTTTTTTCAGATTGGTAATATTACGCTGTTTCAAAAAAATAAAACAGAATTTATGGCTGCTCTATGGGGTTGGGTACCATCTGTATCAGATTGGCTGAGAAGCCAAGGATCTTCGTTCTTACCATTTTATTTTTTTAAAAAAATCATATATTTAAAGTTAAGAACTATGTTTTTTTATGGTGACATGGATAACAACTGGGATGCCCAGCATCACCTACGTATAGTCACGTGCTAACGAACTGTTTTCTTGTGGCTATGGGTGTAGGTGAGGGCTACCTTCCTTGATTAAAACGTCCAGTTCTTAACAATGGTGGATCTCGTAGTTGATACAAGATTTCCCAGACTTTGGGCTTAAGGATACTTGAGCTGTATTTTGTTATCTTCATTACCTTGTACATAATTTATTTTCAACTGTAAATAAATTACTGTGCAAAGCCACTGTACTTTTCTAGAATTGTTGTCTATGAATAGTTAGTGTTCGTTTGCGTATAATTTTATATATTTAGAACTGCTACACACACACACACACACACACACACACACACACACACACACACACACACACACACACACACACACACACACACACACACACACACACAAAATAGACTTGATAGTGAAAGATTGTAAGAGGAATATGATGTAGACAAGATTAGAGAGTACGCATCATAGCATAACATAGAATGAGAGAGAGAGAGAGAAGAGAGAGAAGAGAGAGAGAGAGCTTGAAAATCAATGCCCTAGAGATTTCAGCTTCAAACTCCACAGAACCTCTTGTGAAGTTTGGTATATAATATTTGCTATTGCTTATTAGTGCCAAAAATTGGAGGCCGTTCTTTACACTTAGTTCCACTTTAGTCTTTGTGTGGTGGCTACCACTTATTGCATGACCCTCTTTAGGCGAGTTCTCACTAATTATTTACAAGGGAGCCATATTGTTTTATAAATTATAACACTATGCAAATAAAAATGGTATATAATAATTTATTGCCTATGCCTTCTCCTCAACTCCCAAAATTCCAACTATACAACATCACCTCATTGTTCTTAAAAATCAAAAGACAACATAGTAATTAATCATTGCATGCCAGCTATCCCAATTGTAGTTAACTACATACAACATAAGGGTGCCCAATCTTGTAACATCCCTTCCTTCAAGGATATAAATTGTCCTCAGTTGCTCAACAGAGAATCAACTAGATCGTGAGTGATGAAATGTATGGAGAAAATCTGGGAAGTTTTGAAAAAAAAATCAAGCATGCATTTAGCATCTTCTCTATGGTGGCCTCTAAAGTTCAAAAGATAATGATTATAAACCATGCCAGTGCATGTAGTGGTGGTCTCATGATCAACTATTTGGTAAGGGATAAGTTGATCTTCTTGATCTACAAGTGTAGGTGGTTCCTCATACATATGATGTGTAGGTAGGGGTCCTTGAAGGGGTTGTAATAAATTAACGTGAATGCATTGTGAATGTGCCATTGTGAAGGTAATTCTATGTGAAATGAAACATCATTCATCACATGAATTTTTTTGAATGGACCATAAAAATGAGAGCAAGCTTAACAAAAACATTTGTATCAACACTTCTAATTGTTCTCTTTTCAATTCGAAGCATAAAAAAATTTCCTTCCTTAAATTCATGTGCTTTGCGGTGCTTATTAACATGCTTAGTGTACAATTCTTGTGAATGCTTAATAGCAAAGTGTACACTCTCATAAATATCATAAAAATTAGTAGTGAAAGTATCAGCAGTAGGCACAATGTTAGAAACTCTTGAAACAGGAGTAGGAAGAGAGTGACCATACACAATCTCATATGGAGATTTACCTGTGGAAAAGTGAGTTGTGCTGTTATACACAGACTATAAAATATGCAGGTAATTATTCCACTCATTAGGTTGAGAAGACACATAAGCTTTCAATAAATCAATAAAAGTGCAATTAGTGACTTCTGTTTGACCATTAGAATCAGGATGGAATGTAGATGTGAAGTCAAGGGTAGTGCCAAGATTTTCAAAAATTGTAGTCCAAAAAGCACTACAAGTTTCAGAATCTCTATCAGATATGATTACTTTTGGCAAACCATAAGGAGGAAAAACAACTTTTAAAAAGAGAAGTGCAGCTTGATGTGCAGTGAGAGTTTTCTTGAATGGAATGAGATATGATTGCTTTAAAAAATGATCAATAACAGTCTAAATCATATCATGTTATCGTGCACATACGCAAGTACATTGTTGAAGTCAACAATGAGTGCCAAATCCCTATTGACATTGAAGTGATTGATGATGCAAGGAGGAGCTTTGCGATCAATGTGCTGTACCTCATCAATGGGTGGTGGGAATTTTGAACCAATGACATGAGTTTTAACTACATAATACATGAACAAAATTTGAGAGGAAACACTTATATATTATAGTGTCATGAGACAATACTATAGCATTAAAAAAAATCCATCTTGGTCGTCCTTACCAATATCAGTACCTGGGTTGCGATAGTAAGGCAAGTTAGGAGGATAGAAGCTAAGGTAGTGTAAGTTTGCAATAGTAAGGTAATGAGCACTTTGACCATGAGCGAGAGATAGGAGTATAACAAGTAGACAAAACCAACATTATCTTCATTGCTTGCTTAACAAGGTGTCTCCTTGCGTTTGTACTACCTCACCATGGCATCCACGTCAAAGAGCTCATCCACATCGTCCATGAATGATGTGGAATCGCCTGGGTCAGATCCCTTGTTAGCCACAGGCTCACCTAAAACATAGCACACAATTAATATACATAATAAAGTAACATGATTCCTGTTCTATGAAACTGCCAGCTTACCTATATGCTCCTCATACACATTCCCAAGGGCCCAACATCTTGCTATAACAGGTATCTTCCATTGATAGTCTCATACAATGCACTTGGGCTCACTCGCACAAACAACAAAAAAGAAGAAGGGATGGTACTTGTAGACACATGGCAGATAAAAAACCCCGACCGCATGTTTGCTCGAGAGCACTTGTCCACAAGCCACACAATTTCCACCCATTATAAGAGTTTTAACACTTGAAGCAGACTTGGAAGGTGGAGTAGGCACTAGAAGGACCCTATCCTCTCTCTTTAGGAATTGTAGGTCTCCTTCATGATGGAGGCCTGCCTTCTAACCTCACATAGCATCCTCTCGATTTCCTAAATTGTTGTCTATACAAAATGAAAAACAAAGAAAATTAAAAATTGCACAACCAACCATGAAGCTTGAAGGTTTATCAGGCATTGTCACTTTCAAGCACTATCCAGAGCACTTGGAAGCACAATGAAGCAATTTCAAAAACTTTCAAGCAGTTCAAAGCGTTTCAAAGTGCCATAAAATGCTTTCCAGTACTTCAAAGTGGTTTATCAGGTATTGTCACTTTCAAGAACTATCCAGAGCACTTGGAAGATTAATGAAGCACTTTCAAAAACTTTCAAGAACTATCCATAGCACTTGGAAGATTAATGAAGCACTTTCAAAAACTTTCAAGAACTTTTGAGTGTTTTGAAGTGCGAGGGAATGCTATCCAATATTTCAAAGTGGTTTCAAGTGCACATTGTAGTACTTTAAAACACTTTGATATTATGAAGCACTCCAAGTACTTTGAGGCACTTTGAAATACTTTAGAGCACTTTTAAGAATTACCAAGTACTTACAAGCATTTTTAAGCACAACCAAGCGCTTACAAGCACTTTTAAGCACTACCAAGTACTTACAAGCACTTTGAAAAACTATCAAGTACTTACAAGAACTTTTAAGTACTACCAAGTACTTACAAGCACTACCAAGTACTTACAAGCATTTTAAAGCGCTTTAAAGTGTCTTGAAATTTTACAAGTGTTATCAATTCTCATGTACTAGTCCTATAACTTTAAAGTACTCTAATCACTTTCAAGCGCTCTGAACACTCAAGTGATATCCACGCACTTTGAAGCAGTCTAAGCACCTAAAAGTTCACAACAATTTAGAATTGTAAGACTTTAGTACCTGCATTACAGACACCTCCTCCTCCATATTTGCAGCATTAGTCAAGCCACCACCAATTGAAAGTACCCTTGTCGCAAGACTCCAATCTCATCTTCCTTTTGACAATAATACCTTCATTATATTTGATGGATATTCTTTCAATAGGTGGAGCTCCGCTTTGAGCCTCTCCACCTCTATAATAATTGGAGTGCAAACTCACTAGCTGCCTTCATTGCACAACCATAAATCATGCTTTTTTCTAAGGCAGATTTAGCAAAAGCGACCCTCTCTTCAACTTTATGGGTCTAGCAATCAAGTTCATGTGCAATTTGATCCACGTAATATGTGTACCAAGGGCTGAGTTGTAGTCTTAGTTTGTTTTGAAGGGAGATTGGACGCAGTAGAGTTGTAGGAGTCCACAACAAAATCCTTATGTCTTGGTAAAACATGCACACCATAATCCATCATGAACTTCATCACTTTCCTATTCAAACCCCCCTTCTATGAATTGACATTCTCCAAGACTAAGCCATCGACCACTGCCCATGCAATCTTGTGCTTTCAGGTTATGCTTTGGCTGCTGCACACTTTTCATAAGCAAAGCCCCTTGCAAACTTGGTCATGAGTGGCAGCTTCGTATACCTTCTGATAAAGGAGGAAAAAAGCATCGTAGAGGTGGTCATGCACCATGTGGAGGAAGACCTTGGTCTTCTTCTTCTCAAGCACCTTGAAGACAGTGAGCCACTGATTAGGTGGCAATTCCTCGTCGATGAGCTCCTTGGGCAGCTTGCCCTTCATGCTCAACCCATACTCCTACCAATGTTGAGTAGCAACATCGAGACAATTTCAGATACTTCAACAATGTTGCCAATAAGATCGAGATAATTTAGTTTTGCTACCAATAGTGAGATGCATGCATTGCTCAGACAAGAAAAGACTACCATAGCACCTTTTCAAGCAGAAATTTCTATTGGGGGGACACATTTAGATCGAGAAGCTTCAGCATGCTCCGATTTTGACACATATGATGGGGTCTCCTGAACAAACTCTCAATCTTGAAATGGGTCCTTGCACTTCTTGGGGCATGTGGTCTTCTTGGGGTGGGAGTGCTCATCTCTATATTGACTGATGGAAAAGTAGGGTAGCTTCTTTGAGAAGGTTGGAGAAGAGGAGAGAAGTGCAGCTTATGTGAGAAGAATGGACAAGAGGAGAGCATGTTAGATTTTGTGAGAAGGGTGGAGAAGAGGAGAGCAGGTTGGCTTCATGTGTAGGCATCAGGTAGCGCCACATTAGTTCTTAATGAGGTTTTTGAAAAACAAGGACCCCATGCCATGCTATAACAACCCGCATGCAGATATACCTACATTTTGCATGCTTTTCAAAAAATACATTTGCATGCAACATGAGAGTTCCCTCCTTCTAGGGGCGATTGGTGGTACCACCAAAAGGTGCAAACATGCTTTGACCCCATTGCAAAAGTAATGTCTAGTCTATGGTACCTTTTCCATTTCCACTTTCTCAACATCGAACTTGGGAGCTTGCATATGCTTTCATTGGGGTACTCAATGTAGCCTTCCTCTTTGAATATTAAGAGATTGTAAGACCTTGTGGATATACATTCCTTGAGACAACTCAAGTATTCCACATTTTCTATCCCTCTTGATATGCATACCAAGAAAGTGTCTCTCCTCTCCCAAATCCTTCATAGCAATCTACATGCTAAGTGACCTTTTTAAGATGGCAATCTCATCTTTAGATTTCTTGACAATAAGCATATCATCGACATGAACCATCATTCGAATTCCGGTTATACAAGTAGTAATCTTCCTAGCTCCTTTCATACGCTTGGGATTGGATGTTCTTATCAAACTTCATGTGCCACTGCCTTGAGCCTTGAGAGAAAATCTCATCAAAGTCCATGTCTTTTCTCTTCTTGAATCCCTTAGCAATCAATCTAGCCTTATACGTAGGCTTGGGATCTTTTGTCATGTACTTTTTCTTATACACCCATTTGCAAAGCAAGGCTTGTTTTCCCTCTAACAATTCTCTCAATTTCCAAGTCTCATTTGCCATAATCGAGTTATACTCACATTACATTGCCTGCTCCCACTTCATGCTATCTTGCATCTTAATAGCCTCTTGGTAGCAAGTAGGCTCAAGGCCACAAGAGACACATGAGATTTCCTCACTACTTGATTATTGGACTCTACTCTCTCACGAGCATCACTAGCTCTATTCGAGGCATTACTAGCGGTAGGTACATTGCTAGTAGATTGAGTTGTTTGCATAACTGGACATGAGGCTGCATCCTTGAATCTCAAATTGTGATACCCAACTTCTTTCACGGGCTAATTGTGCATCTCTGAGTCATTAAAGACCACTTTTGAGTTACGAATAACTCTCTGATATCTTGAGTGCCAGAGATGATAACCTATCTCCCCATCTGCATCGTAGCCAATGAAAATGCATTTGTGTCACTTGGGGTCTAGCTTCTTTCTAATATCTTTAGGGACATGTGAGAATGCCTCACACCCAAACACATGTAATATATCATAATTATGTTTCTTGCCTATCCACATCTCCTACAAAATCTTGTAGGTCAACAATGTACTAGGCAACATGTTGATGATATGCACCATTGTCATAACAACCTCTCCCCAAAACTCTTGAGGCAAATTTGCCATAGATAGCATGGAAGTGACCCTCTCTTGAATAGTCCTATTCATGCACTCAACAACTCCATTTTGAATAGGTGTGTATGGCGTAGTAAATTATCACTTAATGCCTCTTTTGCTACAAAAATTTTGGAACTTAGTGGAGACATACTCTCCCCAATTTTTAGTGCGCAAAGCCTTTAGGCTTCTTGCCTAACTGGGTTTCTACCATTGCAAGGAATTTCTAAAACGCAACAAAAACTTCGTCTTTCCTCTTCAAGAGGTAGACCCACACCTTCCGAGTAGACTCATCTATGAATGTTTGGAAAGGTAATGCCCGCATAGAGACTTATGCAGCCCACATAGATCACTATGAACCAAATCTAGAGGATTCCCTAGCTTTTGATCTAATGGAAAAGTGGTAAGCCTAGTATGTTTCTTGTGTATGCAATGCTCACACAAACTAAAATCACAATAGTGTACCAGGAGGATATAGCCAAAACGTCGCAATTGCTTCATTCCCTTCTTACTCATATGACCAAGCAGCATTGCCACAACTCAATAGAAGGTGGCCTGGCTACATAGATAATATTTCACACAAGAGGCATACATGGAATATAATGAGCCAAAATTTTGGCCTTTGAGCATGGAGAAGTTACCTTTTTTTATTATCACCAAACTATCCTATTGAAATCAAGATCTTACTTAGATTTGGCACACATCTAACACCTCACAACATGAAATCAGTACCATTGCACATACGTACTTTCACATATCCAAGGCCACACTTTTGAGAAGCACCTAGCTTAATTGAACCATGTATAGAGGTATATTCAAAGAACCACTCTTTGTGAGGAGTAACATGGAAGCTAACACCTAATTCAATAATCCAATTTTGCACATAATATAAATGTCAAGATCTAACAACACCTCTAGACTCAAATCAAAAGTGAAGACTAATACATCCGAAGACTGTGTAACATCAAGAACAACATCAGTATGTGGAGACTCAATGACATTGAGCTCCTCTATCTTCACTACTTTTAAGAGGTGCAAACTTATGACAATGGATTTATCCTTCTCACTTTGCAACAAATGACAGTCCTTTTTTATGTGTCCTTTCTTTTGACAATGATAGAATTCAATGTTCCTTGTGTCACATCCAGGGCTCTTGCTATGTGCATACTTGGGATCTTGAGGATGACCCCGACTGTGACTATGACCTGTCTACCTTTGATTGTTTCTCTGGCTACTTCCACTAGCCATATACGCATCACCATACCCACTCATGTCAAGAGACTGACGTTGAATCTCTTCCATCGGCAAAGCAACAGTAACATCACTAAAAACAAGCTTTCTCTTAGGGGTGGAGTTACTAATGGCGATATTAAATATATCCCATGATGTAGGCAAAGAACATAGCAAGAAAATGGCTTTCATTTCACCATCAAAATTAAGTCCCTTTGATGTCAACTAAGTAAACACACTGTTAAACTCATTTAGGTGTGAATTGAAAATGCTACCTTCTTTCATGTTTAGATGCATAAGATTCTTCATAAAAAATACTTTCTTTGATGCACTCTTACCATCCCATTCCAAGTATAAAGACTGCCACAACTCTTTAGCATTGGTCTTCTCCAGAACTATGAAGAATATAGAATCACCAAGATGCAACCTAATAGTTGCTATGGCACGAGCGTCAAGATCCTGCCATCCACTGAGCATTAGTATATAAACCCTCTTTGCGCTCTTTCAATGGCACTGCAAGTCCTTTGCTGATTAGGACATCAAGAATTCTCTACTTCCATACGATGAAGTTTGTGCCATCAAACTTATTGCAGTAGTAATCTTCTTTTTCGAAAGATATAGCCATACTAACAAGAGCTAACTGCAAGAAAGTAATGCTAAGAACTTATGACAAAGTTATTGTAAAAATTTTAGAGTATCCTCTGTTCACATACCAAAATCTCAACGAGAAACTCAACAAAATCACTACAATGTCAATGCAAAAGATGATGTAGGCAAACAAGAGGACCCGCTGGACAATTTCTCTCCTCTATATAGAGATCAAAATATCAAGAAAAAATGAGCAAAAAACAATGCATAGACTTGCAAAGAGTATTGGCATGGCATAAATTGGCATATACTACTCAAAGAGACTGTTGATGAATGCCTGCTAGAATAATTGCCAACTTGGCATCAAAGTACCTATATCCATCTATACATATGCTATGGTGATACCACAACTGGGGAGCTCCAACAACCTAATCCACCTCACATTGGGTAAACGAGCCCTTAATGCTCGGCTTCAAAAAATCTCATGCAATGACCCGCATAAAAGGTATGCATACACTACTAGACATAGTCTTAGAAAGGGCTCTTCTGGACCAAGTCTTGAATCGGTCAAGACTGCCAAAACGGGCCAAAATCAGCTCCACAATGAGGTACCATGGCAGTATCCACAACACAACGTACATCCTAAAAAAATAAAATTATCACTGCAAAACCACAGGGCATTCACTCAAATAGGCACCATTATGTATGCAAGCAAAACAGATCTACTATACACTCTACGAGTGTACGAGAGCTACAAATATGGAGATATGGAGATCACAATCTCAAAAACAAGCCATAAGTTTGTACATCATGCCCAAAACACATAAGGAATAACCCAAATCTCTCTCAAGATGCATAGAGAGCTCATAAAACACCTATAAGGTTGTCTCCATTGATGCTAATGTCGGGTGCCACTCCTCTACAGAAGAGGCACCTCACCCAAGCATGTCGATGATGTAGCCGGGATGTAGCCGTTGTTGAGTGCATTTAAAACACCCTATTTTTTGTAAATTTTTACATATGGACATAATGCACGATGTCAAAAGGGTCTGTGGATTTATTTTTGTGGGTTTTTTAGCTTGCTTTAGCAAGCACATGTACATGGAGTGCAAGTCGCTAGTGTAGTGCCAACTGTCGGGTTTTCCCATTAGTGAGTTTTTTGAAGAGTCACTTGTTTAAAAGTAAAACTTATGTAAAAACATAAAAAATTTCAGCCAAAGTTCAAAATTCGTAGGTTTTGGGTCGTTTTGGCTTCTCTATGTTTTTGGATGCAGTTTTTTGCCCTCAACTAGCCTTCTCTACGTGTAGTCATATCGAGGGAGCTCTTTGTTTGCACTAAATTTTTATGTATTGGAGTGTAGAATCAATTTTGATCATCTTCAGCATTCTTGCTAGTCATTTTTACAAATTTCCTCCAAGATTTAAAGTGCCCCAATTGGAGTTATGCTCTTCAAGTTACGACTACTTCTCTGTAGGGTTATGGCTATGTCAGCTAAGTGGTTGCATAATGTGTGAGGAAAGATTGGGATGCCATGTATCTATGAATTGTGTGTTGGTTGGTGTGTGCTATAAATCCATGCTCTGATAGGATTTTGCTCCTATGCGCTATGGTCCTTTGGGTGGGTGTGTGCTTGTAAATTCCCAAGGGAGCATATGTCTTTTGTATGGGGTTTATTGAAGGTATTTTTGGTATACGTTTGGTGATTAGGTTGAAGTTTGAACGCTTTTGGGCTATATACCTATAGAGGTGTCCTCCTTTTTCTTATACCCAATAGTGTTTTGGTGCCCGTCGTTGAGGAATTGCTTCAAGTTACCTTCAATTTACAGGTTTTGGAAGACATGGCATTTAGTTTTCTAGAGTTTAAAGGAAAAGCAAATGAAAGTGCCAAAGGTTTTGTTGAGCAAATGAAGTTTGCTTGCCTACTTGCTGACAAGTAGGACCCAGCATTGGTGCTATAAATCGTTTACTTCTGTTTCAAGGGAGATGCTCGAGAGTGGTTAGAAGGCTACAAAAAAGAGTTGCAATCAGCCCAACCTCCTTAAGTTATGACCTATGAAATGGAAAGACATGCTTTCTTCACACATTTTCAACATGTAGAAGACCCACAAAAGGTATGAAAATCTATCAAAATCTTAGTGCATGGTGAAAGTCACACCATAGAGGATTTTGTGAAGGTATTCAATGTATTATGGACAATGTGGTGTACATCTTTGGGGGATGAAATTCCTCCAGCCATGTTAAAAAAGGACACGTTCCTTGCAAGCTTGAGAAGAGGCCTACGCTTGAAGGTGGAGCTCAAGCAGGCAAAGACCTTTGTAGAGATGGTTGAAATTGCAAAGAATAAAGAGTGGAAGGTAGAGCACTTAATCAACTTGGAATCAATGTAGACGAAAACGTTGAAGGGAAAGTTGTAGAGCAGCTAAGCATCCTCATTAGGGAGCCAAGACATGATCAACAAGATTCTCAAGATATGAATGATTTTTGCAAGGAGATACAAGAGGTGGTAGGTCTTATGAAGAACCTCAGTGTACATATGATGGAAAGTGGAAGAGGTCAAAGACATGTTTATGGTTGTGGCTACGGATGCAGTGAGGGATTTGCAGAGGGTAGAGGAAGAGGCATGGCTTGAAGAGGGGATATGTTTCAATGTTACAACTATGGTGAATGTGATCATAAAAGCCTTCAATGTGACAAACCAAAGAGAATGTGTGGTGATATGTTTCCTCTTCCTTCACAGATTCCTTCTCGAGCTCAAGATTATGGTATTGAGATCAAAGGGGAAGCATGGCTAAGTGGTTTGATAGCTGAAGAGAAGGGAAAAACAAAGGTGGTAAGCATGATCCATTTGGAGAAGAATGAGGATGATTTGGGAGATATGTTCGTGCTTGTAGGTAAGAGGGCTACAAGAGATCACGAAATGAGCGATGCAAGTCCTAGCCATAAAAAAGGAAAACAGATTGAAACAAGTACTAGTAAAGAGAAGAGGAAGAGAAAACCCAAGCAAAGTTACAATGCACCCAATTTTCCTTTGGGAGAAGGGCAACCAAATTATAGTTTAAGGGTTGATTTGGTCAGTAGAAAGGTTGTTACCTTTGGACAAATCATGGAGATGTATCCTAAGTTATAGAGGCAATGGAAGTATGTGGTCAATCCTATGAAGAAGGAGACTTCTAGGGGGTCTGTGAGAGTCCTATCTTTGAATGAGCTACCTGATATATGCCCTACTGTGGATGCATGGCATAAGAGGAAGTGCATTGAAGAGGCATATATATATTGATAGAGGTGCACAAGTACGCGTTATCACTCAAGCTTGTGTATCAAAGTTGGGACTCAACATGGTGAGGAATTCAGGTTTTTGTATAAAGTTGCAAACCAATCAAGGGTGAGTGTTTGAGAGTTATAAAGGACTTGGAGGTGGATTTATTTGATGTTAAAGTGTTGGTCACTTGCCATGTTATCTCCACATGCATTGGTGCATTCCCTCGCATCCTTGGAAGACCATGGTTATAGGCAACCAAATCCATACAAGATTGGGGGCACAGTACCATCACTCTCTACAGTAGAAGGGGTGATAAGAAGAGATTTGACATGGCTAACAAGAAATCTTTGGATGTTGATTTTGATGAGCAAGATGATGAAGAAGAGTACTCAAAAGCGGAGAACCGGGTGTGGAGGAAGTAGACACACTGCCAACATTGAAGTGAGAAGGATCCCTCTTTTTTACATGGCTCCACACCTTGGAGTATGTTTGACCATGCTCAAATGTATCCTTAAGAGACTCAAAAAACTCGAATAGATGAGAGTTGATATCAAACATTGAACTACGAGCATTAGCTACCACATTGTTTCGTCCTTTATGATACTAGAGCTTTGCATCATAATCCTAAAGATTCTCAACCCACCTAGCCTTTTGACCCTTCAAGTCGGATTGTTGTATAACCATTTTATACTTTACGGTCAAAAATTGGTTCAAAATGTGAACCATACAAATAATGTCGCCATGTTTCCAAAGCCGAAACTATTGCATAGAGTTCTCTTTTGTAAGAAGAATAATTCTATTGTGTAGAATCTAGTTTTTTGCTTTCAAATGAGATTGGCCTTTCTTCTTGCAAGAGAACTTCGCCAATCGCTCAATTACTAGCATCTACCTCAAGCACAAAAGGTTTCATTGGATCCACAATAGCTAAAATTGGTGTAGTAGTTAGAACAATCTTAAGTGCATCAAAGATTTGCTATTGAGCTTCTCCCCAATGAAATGATTTTCCCTTGGTCTGTCATAGGAACATCAAATTTGGCATATTTTTTAATGAATCTACAATTAAAATCTGCATAGCAACTAGCAATTAGACGCAAAGGCTAACACAAAAAAAAAACCTTAGTCATGGAATGGGATATCTATGCTCATAGAGCTATGCCATTTGACCTAACCAATGCTCTAGCTACTTTCTAGAGATTGATAAGTCATGCATTTAAAGAATATTTTCAAATTGTATGGATGACCTCTGCATTCATTCTTTACTAAAAGGACCACATAGAGCATCTAAGGAAAGTGTTGAGAAGTGCTATCAGGTGCATGTGTGCTCAATCAAGTGAAGGTAGCAGGTACTTCCCCATTTACTATGCTTGTAGGAAATTAAATAATGCTAAAAGAAACTATATCACCACCAAAAAAGAAGAGTTGGGAATGATCTATACAATAAATAAAGTACATACAATATTTATTTGAAAACCCAATTCACATTCTTTATAGATCATCAAGCATTGTTATATCTATTGGAACAAACCCTACAATATAGGATGTATTGTTAGATGGTTCATCATTGCTAGAATTTGACTTCCAAATAGTGCTCCTCGCACATATTCACTGCATCTCCACTCACATACAAGAGATAAAGCTCATCATAGCTTGACCAAGATAACTCAGTCTCCCGACTCATGTCAGTAGAGCTTCTATCACTCAGCTCAACCTCTTCCTCTGTCTCGAGCTAAGGAATCTCTTCTAGCTTCACCGCTTTGACCTCATCTGCAAACCACACCCTTTGACCTCTAGCACTCTTCAACAACAGCCATACCTTGAATCAAAAATATATCTTTTGCTTGATCTGGAACCACCTGTACATTCTCCACAATTGGAGCCTCTCTAGCTAGCATCCTTTGCATAGGAACCACCCTGTGTCTCTGCAACCATAGAACCCTAGGTTTGTCTTGCACAGGAACATCCCTTTGTACCAGTCTTGGCTTGGCTACCACCCCTTCAATCTGCTTTGGCATCACAACACCTAGCAAACCTTCTCTAGCTTTGTGCTTCATCAAAATCTTCTTGGTCCGCCGTTTTGCTAGAGCCATCACTTCTTTGTATGACACCATGCCATTCATCTCCACTTTGTCGCACACTTACTCATGCAGAAAATCCAAAAAGTTACTCAACTTTAAAAACCCAACATTCTTAGCAGCAATTACCTTGATTAGCTTTTCCCAAAGAACCTTGAACTCCCATTCGAACGCTTGAAAATCCCCTTCCAAGCACTACTTCAACCTATCCAGCTTATGCTTCACTTCCTCTAGCTGCACATCTGCTATGAATTTGCTTTGAAAAGCCGCTTCTAGGGCTTCTCAATCGGTCTTTTCTTCTTCACATAGGCCATCAAACCATAGCCTCGCTTTTTCACCAACCAGGAGTGGGAACACCTGCACCGCACCTTCTTCTCTCAATAAACCGCTCTCCAACAACAACAATCCATAATCTTGAAGGCTGGTTTTTGCATCTTTGACCCAGAGAAAATTGGAAACCCTATTGAGGCCATCTCTAGCATCACCTGCTCTTCAAAGGCTGCACCTTTGGCATCACCAAAATCACCGCTTTGTCTTCAAACAGGAGCACCAATGCACTCCTTCATGTGGGCACCAGAAGATGGAGAGGGGGAATGGGGGAACACACCCAACACACAAACAGATTGCCTCTCTATAGCCCAGGTTATACACAACATCCCAATCCACTAGAGTTCACCTTTGAAACTCTACACTCACACATGAAAACCATCGTTTGCGCACAACAGACGCACCCACGTGTTGTCAAAACACCACACCACATTGACGTTCCACCGTTGTCTATCTCTACCCTCTCAACACACACATCAACATTCTGATTCACCCTCTCAACACAAGAAACCGCCGGTTAGGGTGGCCACACACTTCCACAAACCGACATCGCAAGCAAAAGATGAAAGCAGGGAAAGAGAAGGGGGAGAGTGGAGAATCGGTACCAACACGGCATAAAGAATGCTCTCTTTCTTCATTGAAAACCCTTTACACAAGCACGAGTGCAAAAGCATGGCCAGCTCAATGAACAGACACATCCTTTGAAGCTTTACTATGTAAAAACCTTCATGAGGGAGAGCCCTCATTGACTCCCCCGCCGTTGCTCTGCTAGCTTCACCAATGAACTCGCCTCCACAGGCACACTCCTTCGTGGGAATGGCCTCCAAAAAAAACCCCAAATGTTTGGCTACAAAAGCTTCAGAGAGAGCCCCAAAAAAATGAGTGTGTTTTATAGAACTCCCCATGTTTTTTCAACTTTCTAAAACAAGGCCAAGTAGAAGCGCACTAGTGCTCTTTGCCTTCACAAACGTGTTTTCCCCTTCCTCTTCTCCTTAAGTCAACTTTGGACTCCTTTGGCTTATTCAAAACCTCCAGCCACCACTTCCCTTCCGAATTCATAACCAAAAGAGTTTTTGGCGTTCGTTTCCCATATGGTTAGTGCTTCCACCGACTCAAACTCACCAGATACCTATTGTGCCATTCCACTTTGGAATTTCATTTTTGCTATCATCGAACCCCAAGAACTTTGTTGCATCATGACCGCCCCATGGCCTTGAACAACGAGTCGTAAAATTGGGAAAAAAGCTCGATTCGTCGTTGTCACAATTGTCTGCCAAATTGAATCGGATGAATCAAGGTGCCCATGACTCTGATTGATAAGCTATATATTTTGGCTCACTCCCCACATTGCAGGCAGCTCTTGAGAACCTTGGCGATCTATAAAAATCGCTTTCGGCATGTCTATCGACAACCCCCGATATATCTTCCACATGCCATAACTTGCTCATTCGAGACTCGTTGACAATATAGAAAGACCGACATGCTCCATAGCTTGAGCACTTCAATCCTATCTACTTATCCCAGCTATGGCCATCTATCCATGTCTTCCCTATCCGTCAGGGATCTGCTACGCATTCCAACTTTAGATACCCGTATCTTGCTCACCATGAGTCCATTTGATGAGCCATCTAGATGGGCTTCTATAGCATCTCAAGCATCAAATTCTTAGGCAATATCCATGCGCTTGAGACACTTTGACTTGGCATCCCAAGTGGACCTTTCTGGAGCCTTCTTAGCCGTAAAAACCGCATCATACATACATTTTTGCTGCCACTTGCATGCCCATGGCCTTCATACGTGCTCTAGCCTTCTGCAATGTACCTGCATGAAGCCTTAGCCTGGCATTGCACACTTCCAGGCATCGAACAACTTGGCTTGCACCACTGTCATAAAATCACTTGGCATTAAAATGCATGTTTACAATAGAAATGGTTAGTGTTAGAAATTTATCATTTTTCTACCCGATGCTTGCTATTTCGTCATCTTGTCTCTAACCATTTCCGAAAACGATCGTTTGCACTCGAAGCATGATATGATTGTAATTGCGTCACATTAACTATTTTCACTATTCTGCATTTTAGAGTTTTTTGCACTCTAGTTTTCTTCCGCTCTCTCCTTGTTAAAACTCTGTAGAACCAATTGAAAATCTCATGTAGGGCATTTCTCCTCTTTATTCCACCTCCATGACATGTATTTTATTTTTGAAGTATACTACTTTATCTTGATAGTTTGAACGTTCCATTCCTTGGCTACTCTAGATGCCCAATGAACCATAGGTGTCGAGAAAAAATGCACCATGTGTAAAAAGAATGTTATGAAAAAAAACATAATTCATTCAAACACATATACATTTTAACTCTAGAGACCAAGTGTTTAACCCACCATGTAATGTTTTATGTGTGTTTCCCCCAAGCATCAACCATTTGCGATGATGTGAAAGTATTGATTACAAACTTCGAAGTGGATATCTCATCAGAGGTTAGCTTTCCCTTTTCAAGGAGAAGAAAAATTTCATCAATAAACTGCCACACACGGGTACTCTTAATTCCAAAGGCTGCTTCGTTATCTCTGTAGGTGGTAATGTCACAACCTTTTTCCACAATTGAACTCAGTGGGACTTTGTGAGTCAAAATAGTCAAAAAGCAAATACATAGCTTTACTACCACCCATACATATTTTATTAGGACTATCGCATGTCCTTCCAGATGCCTTCTCATCCTTTGACAGCTCAAATTCACCACCATGGAGATCAACACTTGATAGAATAGCCTTGAGTTCTCTAATGCACTATTCTATTCTTTTTACATGCTCCATATTACAAGCATAATTAATATGGAGTATTAGCAATTTGTCAAGAATTTGTAGTTGGGCATGAAGGGTGTACACATGCATTTGTATTAGTGGAATAGTAGAATAGGATCCCAATTTTGATAATCCATGTCTCGATTAGAGGGGAGACTTTGATCACAACTAGAACACCTTTCTTAGAGTTGACTAAACCTTTGCTACCCTTTCCCTTATCACCCTTTAACTTGCTGCCCTTTGCACCCTTGGCTTCAATTCCCATGGAGACTTTATTGTAGCAACAATAAATGCATGGAAAGAGGGTCATTGCACCTTGCTTGCACCCTAGCATACACTTGAGAGTTTTCAAGTTTCTTGCCAAATGCCACTTAACTTGGAATGTACCTAAACCTGAAACCTGCAATCATTTTCCTTTCTGCTGTTGCCAGATGATGTCAACAATTGACATGTGATTAAAATACCATTTCAGGGACTCATGTATGTCATGCGAGAGATAAAAATCTACTAGCCATCAATTATTCTTTTTAAAATGAACACCTAAACACGTGTTTCCCTTCTCATTAGAATTTAGCTCAACATAGACGTCCACCAAGGCACTGTTCATCTATGTTATGCTTACCCTTTTGATCCATTGATCTTTGACAATCTGACACTCATCAAGCTTCATGAAAAATATAAATTTACCATCACACTCTTCCTGTGTCAAATAAAATCTAATCATTGACTCCTGGAGCTTCAACAAGTAAACATACACATTGCTGAACTCGTTGTAGCGGAAGGATTTGCTATCTTCTAATGGCATAACATCCTCCAAATATTGAAATCCACCTAACAAGCTTGGTGCATTTTTCACAACGCTGACATTGTAAGGTGTTGGCAACAACCCAAACAATTGTTTTGCTATGTGCCCTAGCACTAGAATTCTGTATAAGGCTTCCTAGGCCTTGAAACTAATTCTTGCACTATTACACACCTCCATTATCTCCTGAGGCGACACAAAGTTCTTTAGTTCATTGAAGTACTTCTAACGTAAAACTTTGGCAATGCTAGCATTGGATGGATCATCCAATAGCTCCACTGACTCCTTTGGCATGATGATGTGCTATAGTAGAGTACGTCATGCCGCTTGAACATCGAAATAGATTCCGATCATCATTCAAGCCAAATTCTTGCAGATTGAAATAAAATTACAACAGCCTACAAGAAATGTAGCAAATTGAAAGCTTGCATTCTTACCCTCACCTAGTTTGAATGATACGTTTCTTTTGAGCTCCACCACTTGAAGATAGAATAAAAATTGTTTATTTCTTGCGTTTACAAATGTGGTAGCCAAGGGGAACAAGTGTGAGATGATCGATTCACCGATGCATATTACGTGCACTGTGTTGTAGTTGAACGTAATTGTCTAGCCAACGCTCTTCCTTCTTTTTTTGATGCTCTAATTTTTTATTAGGCTTTGCCATCTTATCATTCAACTGCTTCTTCTTCTCATTGGCTTCCTCTTTGACTTCCTGAGTGTCCTTCACGTACTTTTCCCGCAATAATGAATTTGCAGCAAAGAGTTGTTTTCTTGCTTCCCTTTCATTGAAATAATATGAATGTATCCTCCAGTAGTAGCCAAACAGGCGATCTCTTCCACCTTGTACAAAACGCGTTAGCTCAATGACATTCCAAAAGGGTGGTGATACATTGGTTAGAGGATCGCTTAGGTAAATATGGCCATCGACCCATAAGTTAATTGCCTTGCACCCAATGTTCCAATATGTAGCATTGGGATTAGATGTGCCAAGTCACACAGCACTGTACTCCTGCTCCAAGTCAGTATTTAATTCGATATTGTCTTGAATTATTGGTAATTTCTTGAAGTGGGGATTGGATGACATTTGTGTTAGCTTATCAAGAAAATTCAAGAGAGAGGTGAAATGGTGACTGCCACAAGCATAGGAGGCTAGCTATGGAGAGAAGAAATGGAGAGTACTTAGAGATATGAGAAAAGGATTATGTTGTGGAGGGAAGAAAGAGCTGGAATGCAGCTTAATCTCCTTTGAATTCAAACCATTGATCATGAATGTTTTAGAGAGGGAAATGTTGCTGCACATAGAGGTAATAGAGTTTTCCATTGCTCTCAACTGGAGTTGGAGTGGGAGAAGCATGAGAGAGAGAGAGAGAGAGAGAGAGAGAGAGAGAGAGAGTAAAGGAAGAGAGAGAGAGAATAAAGGAAGAGAGAGTGGGAGAGAGAGCATATCTGTAACCTTGGAGGATCTGCAGTTTTTGTCAGGAGAATACATCAAAAAATGTCCCTTCAATGATTAGGAGAGGGATGTGACAAGAGAGAGAAGGAGAGGAGAGATAGAGAGTTGGCTGACATTTTAGAGAGAGAATGCAGTGAGAGAATGTGAAAATTCTGTTTTTCTAATAGGGGGAGGGCTGAAAAGTGCTTTCTTTAATGAGATCTAAGTGAGAGAGAGTGGTTTATATGTAAAAGAGAGTGGACAAGGATGGGAAAAAGACAATTTAAAATTCAAAAATATATATTAGAAAACTTTTCAATTACCACCTCTCTTTTGGATTAAAATATTCTATTTTCAAATTTGTTTTTATAGAAATGGCATTTTTAAAAATCCCAACATAGGTCATTTTGCCCACTCTTTTAGGCTTGGTCAAACTTGGCTTAAGCTTTAAACATTTTCTTAAACTGCCAAATAAAGAGGCCCTTCTCTACCCCATTCAGTTCCTAATGAAAGGACCTTGCACAAGGGGGCAATTATGGAGCGAGCCTTGTTTTATAACATCCCACCACAACTACCATCCATTGCCGCCACTTAGCACCCATCACCACCACCACCCTAGCCAGCCACTAGATGTTGGTGGTTCTATCTTGCTACCACCATGTGCCGCCCCTACTCCTACCATCACCGTCCATTGCCATCTTCCCTCCAACAGAGTAGCCTCCCCCCCCTTCTCTCTCTCTCTCTCTCTCTCTCTCTCTCTCTCTCTTCTCTCTCTCTTCTCTCTCTCTCTCTCTCTCTCTCTCTCTCTCTCTCTCGTCTCCTCCAAACCTTTAAGAGATTACTCTCATTTAACTCTCTCAGGGTCCGACCCATGTTTTATTTCACAAAGCCTTTTGAAGGCTTGCCTTTTTAACATTTCTTTAAACGTAGAGCTATTGATTTCCTCGAGTGTGAGAGAGAGAGAGAGAGAGAGAGAGAGAGAGAGAGAGAGAGAGAGAGAGAGAGAGAGAGAGAGAGAGAGAGAGAGAGAGAGAGAGAGAGAGTCACCCTATTCTATTTCACCTCATTTGGGGCATCACCTCCAGGCCTTAGCACCCTCATTTCTCTTATTTCCACACTCATAAAGTGCTTCTCCCCCCCAATGCTTGCCAATCAAGACAACTCTTTGGCATTGCCTTAATGATGTCAATTAGCACGTGTTTTGTGTCTAGCTATACTTACAAGCACTTGAGCTTTACGAGGACGTTCTCTGTTTGATGTTTTCAACACTATATAATTTGAATAAAGGGAGATATTTGATGTGATAAAGAGACTTTTAAAGGTTCAATATAAAGAGTTTAATCAGATTAAGTTTCAACAGGATCAACATTGGTTCCTTTGAATATGGTATACAATTGAAAAGTTTTAGATTAAACCGTGGAAAACCAAGATGCAATTACTTATGATGAAGGAAGGTGCCTAAAAGAAAGCTACATAAGAAGAGCTAGAGAATGTCTGTACTAATCCACTTCAACATTCTGATTGGGTGAACAAGAATGAATCTACATTGCATATCGTTGTTCTTGACTTAGCCAATAACTTGCTTCATTGTCTAACCGCAAAAGCCAAGGAAGTCCAATTACTTTTGGTGGCACATTAACAATTCTAAATTGTTTCTTAAAATACTATTACATATTCTCACTTATCAACCTACAAACACTCACAAAACACAACCAAGATAGGCAAGGAAGTACGGTCTACTCTTTAGGTTACTTTTGGTGGATACATTGGAAATTTCCTTAAATGCAATTATAAATTTTCACTTATCTATCTACAAATACTCTCAAAACTCACTTAGATGTACTAAGTCTCTTATTTGAGTAGCTAGCTACTCTAAATTGCTCTTGAACGATGACATCAAAAGGATGTACTTGCCAAAAAGCAGAGGTTTGTGGAGATCGCCCTTTTCTTCAAGGTTGCTAGAGAAATGAAGTATGAAGAAATAATTTTGCCATTCTTATGGAAGCTAGAGTATAAGTTTCGTACAAAGCTCAAGAAGTGTAATTTTGTAAACAGCTTGGTCACACTATTGAATAGTGTTTTAATAGACCTACTATTTACTAAAAAAAGAGCTTGGCCTATTATAGGGTGTGAGAAGATCTATGATAAAGAAGAAAATAAAAGAATCTATCTTATCAATGCTTTCTTGAAGAAAATGCAAAAAAGCAAGCAAAAATGGAAGAACCCCACAAGCAAATAATTGTGGATGTCACGAAGATAACACATAGTCTTGAGGCTACATTGAGTGAGATTTCATAAAGCATTGGGTTAATGATCATTGTACTAGGATCTATGATAAAGAAGAAATAAAAGAATCCTTACAATGCTTTCTTGAAGAAAATGCAAAAAAGCAAGCAAAAATGGAAGAAACCCCCACAAGCAAATAATTGTGGATGTCACGAAGATAACACATAGTCTTGAGGCTACATTGAGTGAGATTTCATAAAGCATTGGTTAATGATCATTGTACTAGTAGAAAAGGGCCCCCATTGAGTTCTAAGTGAGTAAGTAGGTCAAGTGAAGCAATAATGAGCCTGCGATGCTTCTTACATTGACATGATTAGCTGGTTAGTGCAGACCTATATCACTATGGCCATAAACACCTTTGGTGCATGCAAAAAAATTTGATAAACAAAGATTTTCACCTTTCTGCATGTGCCAAAGGTGTTTTCCCTTATTCACATGCATTGCAATTTTCATAGCCTTAGCCCAAGTGCTATTCTCAACTTAGCATGCGAAGATACTGTAAAATTTATGCAATTCATCCTCTTGTAGTTCCTTTTTGGGCAAGTGCATGAGGATTGATAAGCTCTCTTAATGCCATGGGCATCATATAAGTGTTGGAGTTAAAGGGAGACATATTCTCTACAAGTGTCAATCCTCAAGCACTTAAGATTATTCTCTAACTGATTTTGGACCTCCAAAATCCATTTTTGAGTGATACATATAGTTATTCATCTTCATGCCTCAAAGGATATGGCCAAAGCTCATGCGTTGCAAATAGCCTATGAAAATGAGAACGTAAGCAACACCCTGGTAGAAAATGGGTAGAAGCTAATCTTGTATGTATGCATAGCCTAGGGTCTAAGCATTGGCAGGCTGTCAAGATGATTTTTTTCTACTTGAGTGGCACTTTATATCTTGGCTTGTTTTATCCTACGGGGAGATCGTTGCCGCCAGATTTACATGCTTTTTCAAACTCAAATTGGGTTGGTTGTTTTGACACGCGAGTGTCCACGAGTGGTTTTTGTTTCATGCTAGGCAGTTCATGTATCTCATAGTTGAGCAAGAAGCAATCTACTGTGGCCACTTCCAATTGTGTGGTTGAGTAAAACGTCTTCACAACTACGGTTGAATCTATGGCTCAAACGCCTTATGGTTGATTTGGGTGTTGCATAGGACACTGCCAACACTATATACACTGATGGTCAAAGCGCATTGGCAACTGCAAGGACTCAGTTTTTCATGCTCGCACAAAGTACATTGTGGTGCATTACCACTATGTCAGGGAGAGGCTCTCAGTAGTAGAGATCAATTTGGCTTATGTGCCAACATAGGACAAATTTGCAAATCTTTTCACAAAGGCATTGTCTCGTGAGAAGTTCAAAGCTTTCCGCAAAGCTTTGGGCTTACTCCCCTTTGTGGACTAATCATCTCCTCAGGGCATGGCACTTTTCTATACTCTATGTGCCAGCTCTACGCATCACTCCCAGGGGGATTTGTTACCATATACATGTGGTAGTGATGTGTATGAACACACTTAGGACTACTGAGGCATTTTTCCCCTCACTAGGAGGTTTTTTTCCCATGCATCGTATATACACCCATCACTCAGCGCTAACTATCTTTCATTGCACACTAAGTAATACACTCTTTGTTGTGTACCTTGAGTTCCTTCGTCTTCTCCAAGATGTGTGTGTTTTCTTGCAACCCTAATTCCAACAATCTAGCCAAGATCAAAAGATCCATTCTGAATCTTCACAAGCCATTGCTAAAACTTGATGAAAGCCACAATCATCTAGTTGCCCAATAGACACTCTGAGATTTGACACATGTTTCACATTGCTTAGAACAAAAGGAACCCATTGGTAAGACTCAAATGCATCTCAACCGCACTAACTATGCTACAAGCAAAGTTTAACCCGAGTCTACACATCCAACCTTGCTACCATCATAAGTAGAGAACCACTCTCTATAAGGAGTAAACCATACCCACAATAACCATCATTGTTCATTGTTTTTCTGGCTTCTATCTCAATCTTGCATTGACTCCCTTTGCCACACACTATCAATAAAGAAAGCTATCTTCATCAACCAACGCTCACCACTATCATGCCCAAGAAAGATATTAATTGGTTCGTCCTCATTCTGCTATCTTTCAAATATATATTGCACTTGCATGCGCTGAGTGACCTTCGGCATACCAATACAAGCCAAGGTGTGTGGGAGGAATATGGGAGGAAAGAGAGAGAGAGAGAGAGAGAGAGAGAGAGAGAGAGAGAGGGAGAGAGAGAGAGAGAGAGAGAGATGCCATCATAAGGAATAATTCTTCTTGATTTACCCCTTTCATAGTTGTAAGGTCTCTTCTAGTTATAATAGGGACAATGTTACATTTCCTTAGTGTAAATGGTGTTCTTGAAGTATCACAAAGGGTAATGATAGCTAAATAAGTGCACTAGCTCTCACATTAGGATCCAATAATCTAATTTTTTCATTGAGGTGTTGTTTGTATTTATCGTGTAAAACCAATTGATAATTGGAAAAGTCAAATCATTAGGCATATTTACACGTCTTGCTGAAACCAAGATCTTGTATAAAGATATGAACCTCAACTCTGTTGATAACATTATCTTTGAAAACTCAATGGAACCTGAACTCTGTTGATGAACATTACCTTGACAACTCAATGGAAGGAAGGAGAGAACAAAAAAATCTTTCTTTTTTGCAAAACTCACAATTGTGAGTGGATAGTATTAAGAACAAAAATATACACCAATCCCCGAGCTCGGACCGAGCCTTGAGGTCAAAGGATTACAAGTTATCTGCTTGGTAGAGAAACCACTCTACTACTCTCGGCTTTACTTATTACAAGATGTTATGTATTGTTCTAGACCAGTCCTCTGAGGCTTGTTTGCATCCGATCATGGGATCATCAATCTGCTCTCTTGCGTGATTTCACGAAGCTTCCAAAGCTAGATCCCCCTCAAACACGCGGCTTTCCTTGCTTGCCAAATATGGTGCACTCAAAATAATGAGGTAGAACATAAAATCTTCTTAAATCTTCATACGATACAAAGTATTGATAAATGTAGAAGGGTTCAACAAAATATGAACTCAAAGAATAGGTAAAAGGTTACAAAACAACAAAGGCCCAAAATTTTCAAGATTTGGAGGATAGAGGCAAATATGATGGATTCCGGGACCATTTTCTATAGTGGTGAAGTGAGGTTCTATGTACACTCATTGTTGTGACTTTTTACAAGATCACTTAATCATTTAAGGAACTTGGACCTTCAACTACAACTAAATTTGCCATGGTATAAATTCACTTGATTCCCATTGGTCCAATTTAGGGTGGTTGGTTGGCCTCTTTTAGGTTATATGCTACTACTATGAGGAAGCTTACTAGCAAGAGCCCTCAACACTTGATGAAATGCATCCCCATACTTTGATTTCCTTGAAAAGAGCAATGCTTGCTTTTACTTGGGCTAGATAGCATCTTTTGCTTCATTGTTACCTCCTCCCATGGATATGTTTGTCAATATGGATTCCAAAATATCCACATCCTTCTCGGGAACAAACACTACCATGTCATCCCATGGTATAACATTTCTAAATGGCAACACTATGTTATCAGCAATGACGACAGGTATGCACCCAAATTCCACTGCCTCAACTATGCGTGTACTCCATGGCGCCCACCCCAATGGACACAAGCAAAATATGGATCTTTGCATGGCCTCATAGTATGTTGTTGGATTTCAGAAGATATGTCAAGAGGACATTGTCCTTGTATATCTCCCATATGGTTGCTCTCACCCCCCTACAAGTATATTGAACAAATAAAACAGGTGAGATAAACAATATGAAATTTATGACAGAGATTATACTTATATTCTTGAGTGCTAGTATTCTACACTTGCTTTTATCACGTGTTGACATGATTCTATTTGAAAAAGTATACATTTTATATCTTTATTTGGAAATTTTCTCAAACTTTCAATTAGGAAATAATTAGTGGATAACATGTGTAGAGTTTCACCTAGCATAGAATCCCCTTTTGGACCATCAACATCATAGAAGGCTCCACGAAAGTAGACAAAAAGTTGAACGAGGTGTGCTAGCATGTAAGATGTGGTTTGAGATCCTCCTGGGCAGGACATATGGAGGTATAATGATGGAGTCATCTTTGAAGCATGAGTGATTTACCTGCCAAATGTTTGTATAAGAGTTGCGTGTTGAAGAAGAGGAAATATACCACGCATGATTGCTTCCTTCTCCTGCATGACAAGATGTTTAGATTAGTGTTTGCAAATACACCGCGGCTCATCGTATGGTGAACTAATGTATGCTTGGATCTATATATTTGTGTCTAGATTTTTACAAAGCATAAATATAAAAATAAAGGAACTAGAGTAAAGGAGATAACTAATGTGAACCTTCAAATTCAAAATTATAATTACATTGTGCAAAAGTACTTTAAGATTAGGGTCATCTTACATGATAATGAAAGCAAGCTCCAAAGTCATGGGGAACAACAAAGAAATGGTCAACACCGTCTGTTCGATTCCAATAGGGCCACTTGGTAGAGAGGTAGTGGATTGCACTACGCGCATCATGCGAGGCATGTATTTGACAAAGGGAAGCCCAGTTGTGGTGAGGTCACAATTGTGTAGACAGGGGTGTAGAACCAATCGGCCTCCTCAGGGTCAAGTGTGCGTACTGTGCTAGACAATAAGAAAAGATGCATATGTATCTCAATTGAAAACATGTGCATTAGGCACCGCATGTCTTTTTGTACCACTCTCTTGTTGAACTTGCTTGGCATGTCATATACATACACCTTCATCTTTCTCATTGGATCTTCACCCAACTCCACATTTGGACCTTCATGACCTGGCTTTCTTGCAACAAGGAACTTGATTAATTTTCTAAACTTATATGGAGGATTTTTTTAATAAAAAAAGGATACGTGAGCTTGATTAGATTAAGCATTAGTTTCATCATGCCATGATAGTGGATATAAGGGGGCAATATGTATGTTGATGTTGACTTAAACCATAATCAAATTCAAAATAAATTGAAGTGTTGTACAAGCCATTGATGACTATAGATGCATGCTTGTACCTAGGTTATATCTATGCATCATTTGAATGAATGACTTTTGAGAGGAAGATGAATAATTCTTCAAATGAGCATATAGTAAAAGGTACAAGAATGCTAAACAAGGGTGTAAAGGCAGTACAAGTGATCAATTTCAAGTCTTATCATTAGATTTTAGCAGGCCAAAAATAGAAAAATATTTCTCATGCTGGGCAAACATATACATAAGATGATGCAGGATTTGAGGTAGCAAGCTTCGTAGAAATTATACAAGAAAGCAAAGTGCTCATATGGGCACTCGGGCACAAGCATCACTCGGGATTGGTCTAGGACTACTTGTGCCTTGTTGTCAGCAGATGGAATGTTTAGATGGGGGCAAACCTTGGCCATCGATAAATAAAAGACAAGAGTATGGGCTTTGTGTATCAAGGATGTGGAGGCGGGTGGTAGCTGAGGTGGCTGTCCTGATAGCCGTTGTAATTTTGATCCATGGATGTTGTCATGGCTTAACATGAGCGTGATAAAACCTTGTAATTTTTTGGGTTGCTCAATATAATCCACTCACAATTGTGAGTTTTGCTATAACAAAAAAGATGATGCTAAGTTATTTCTTTTCGGGTAAAAAATGATGTCAGTTTGAGGGATTCTACTGGTTAGTGGCTTTGATTTAACATGATACATTTAGCCTATGTAGTCTATGTAGAGAGTGAAAACTCTTTTTGCAAAAGAATGAAAGTAAGTCTTTTGACGTTCACGGTCAAAAAATTGTCAAAAGGTCATTCCATCCGTCCCACCCTTCATATGTTTTTGTAAGTAAAAAAATTCAAATTAACTAATGAGTGACACGTGGAGACTCTCTTCTCATTAGATATAGTACTAATACGACCGATCGCCTTTGACAGCCTCTCCCTCTCTCCCCTCTTTATCGCGTGCAAAAGGGTTTTTTTGTTGTTGGACTTTAGCTTTCAAGTCACAAATTGCGACACGTGTAAAGGGCTCCCCTTTTCGCCATATTATGTTAGTATAGAAGTATAGATAGAAGACGATGCCAAGTTATTGACCCTCCCTAAGAAGAAAGAGGAGGAACACAAATATGTGGCAGTGACCCACAAGGTTTTTCTAGCAGTCCACACAGTTTCTCCCGAGAGCTCCATGCTTTACTAAGGCCTTAGCCCAAAAGGTTTTCTATTATTAACTTTCCAAGTGGCAATAATCTATAAGCTCATCCAACTCTGATTGTTCACAATAGTCCCTAGAGTTCCACGATTTGATAAGGTCTTATATATACTAGTGTGGTCGGCGGGCTCCACCTGCCTCTCTCTCGATTTTCATGCAAGTTCTCTCTCTCTCTCTCTCTCTCTCTCGCGAGAGAGAGAGAGAGAGAGAGAGAGAGAGAGAGAGAGAGAGAGAGAATGGAGGGAGGGATTCCAGCCCCTCCTCCTTGCCATGCATCAGGAGCGTAGAGAGAGAGAGAGAGGGAGAGAGCCATAGTATCTTGATATATATCCAAAGTTTCAAAATTTTGGCAAGAGACTCATGAAAAGATTGGATCTTCCTCAATAAAACCACGATTGATGATGGCATTACACGCTCTCAAGGTGATTCACTATAGATAGACATAAAATGCCACTAACTATGAGCTCATTGGCGAAAACTTTTGTTTAGGACACTAAACAATAGATCTCTGTTATAGAAGCGAATGACAAAGAGAAAAATTGGAGCAAACCCTCCAAAATTGACACAAGGGTATCAAGAATTTTTCAAAAATTTGAGGATAGTTTTGGATTTCTTAAAATTTAAACGCTATTTAAAATGAATTAAGAAATCCCCACTATGAGAGGTGTAAGGTTGAGCCGGAGCGGAGACTCCTTAGGGTTTGCTACCTACAAGGCCGTTGAGAGGGAGGCTCAAGTCAATGCTACAACAGGAGCTTTGAGGGTGGTTGGTGGCTCGTTAGTGGAGAGGTGGGCATGTCTTGTGGAGCAACGGGGGAAGAGCCCGGGTTGCTCCATCCTCTACATCTTGCTAGGTTCCTTGATTGCGTCTCGCTTGAGCCACTCTATTTTTGGGAATAGGAAGGACGCCCCTCTAGGCTTTGACTTAAACGGTGTCTGTGGTCGTGTTGAGATCTTTCCGGCATGCAGGGTGGAAAGTGGCAGTTTCTTCCCTCCATGGTGGCACCGGAAGCTTCTCGTGGTGGGGTGGGCTCTCCTCTTAGCCCTGTACGATGGTATTGTCTTGTTCTTGCAACAGCTTTCTATAGAGTGCGTACTGCTCCTCTCTTCACCCTTTTTTGTTTGTGACTGGCTCATTGGCCGATGGGGATGGGCGTTCCATCCTTCCTCCTGTGGTGCAAGCTTCTCGTGGGCTTTGGTAATCCCTGCATCGCCCCGTTTGTGTGGTGGCTCCCATGCTTTCCTCCCCTGTGAGGGTCTTAGGTGATGTGGACCTTGGGCCCCGCCCTATCGGCTCTAACTGGTATGTGATGTTGGGGATGCCTCCCTTATTCGATCGGTGTTGGATATTTTGTCTCCTTGTCTATGTCTCTCTGATGTTTTTACTTGGATGCCTTGGCTTGACATGTGAGCACGGCTTGCCATGTAAGTTTTTTTTATTTATTCTAATTCTACCAACGTGTGAGTTTTGAAAAAAATTAAAATTAAAAAAAACAATTTGGCTACTCACCCTTTTCCTTTCCTACCTTCTCCTACTTTGTAGTACTCGTTTACTTTTATCTTCGTGGGGGTGCAGGGGGGGGAGTTTTCACAACAGTGAGGAAGAATGTGTTAACCGAAAGACTATCATTTCTTATTCTTGGTTTCAATATAGGAACTATGTACCTGTAGTAGTGAAGCGAGTTTGCCGGCTACAAGATCTCGCACGCCAAAGCCCAGGAGCAACGTCAATGAGAGCAAGTGGCTCCATGTTCCTAATGTTGATGTTCGCCCCCTCATCATCCTCCTCTCAAGCTAATCAATTGCACACCTTCAATGCCCCAAGCAGAAAAATTGCCTCATAATTATTCCAGCAACTATTAAACCTGCTCATGTTAACAAATGAAGAAGAAAATATTACAACGTATATCAAAACACGCACACACTATCTCTCTCCTCCCTCACCCCCCCACCCCCCCCCCCCCCCCCCCCTCCCCTCCCTCTCCTCTCTCTCTCTTCTCTCTCTCTCTCACTCACACACACACACACACACACACACACACACACTGGGTCAGTACTACTCACCCTAGAAGAGCTATGGCAGGCGCAGAGAGAGAGAGAGAGAGAGAGAGAGAGAGAGAGAGAGAGAGCAAACAATGCAGGCTTTATTCATACTGGGCTGCAAGGGCGACGGAAAACCTAGAGGAAAGAAGACGGCATACCCACTACACTGTGTGTGCGCGAGAGAGAGAGAGAGAGAGAGAGAGAGAGAGAGAGAGAGAGAGAGAGATCACGCTCCGATACGCCACAGTGAAAGTTTAACAGGACTGAGGACTACGTCATTAGTTTCTAATGTGTGTGTGTGTGAGAGAGAGAGAGAGAGAGGCTTGCCTCTTTTACTCTTGTGCAAATCTAACTACAGCCACCTTTATTTGTAAGAGCCTTTGTGGAAAAATACATAAAAAAAAAAAATTATATATATATATAAATATTTAAATATATATAATATATAGAGAGAGAGAGAGAGAGAGAGAGAGAGAGAGAGAGAGAGAGAGAAATAATTAAGGATAGCAATTTGCATGATAATGCTATTTTCTTGAGCGTGCTTTTTACGATTTGCGATGCACTTCAGTTGATTAAGAAAAGAATCTATTATTAAGCTCGTTTCAAGATAACTACTAGATTTAGGCATTAATTCTTGAGCAAAAACATGAGGAGGATGACGGCCTTACAAGCAAAGCAAGGCCAAGTCAAGGTAGCTTAATGGTAGCTTAATGAGGCAATGGATACTAGGCCTACTACTCTCTCAATTAACAAGGCGTTTGTTAGATAACTTTTAAGGTATTTGTTTGGGTCATATTTTCAACGCTCAAGGTAGCCTTAGTAGGAAGCCCATCAATTTACAGTGGTGGAGGCAAAGTAGGCATCACAACCATTGCCCCAAAGAACAAAGTAAAAGTGCTTTAAGCTTAACGAAAGCATATTAAAGGCATCAAGTTTAATTAGTTGTTGGTTATCTCTAACGTACCCCTTCTAATAATGTCCACCTACTATAGGACAAGGAATCTACTTGGTTCATTAACCCCTTTCCATTTTCTCAATCATACACAATTCCTCTCTATGATTCTTCCAAAAGAAGAATTTAAAATTTTGAGCTAATTTTTACTATTATTACACAATTTTCCTCAAGATCTAGGTGGATTTTTTTCCCCTTTTCCTCTTGCGACATTCTTGAATCTTACACGAATGTAAGTTGAGGCACACTTTTTTGGAACATTGTATCGAACCATATGGTTTAGCTAGTTTCCTTGTCCATGTGATTGAGACAAACATGTTTACATTTGTCGAGATTTAGTGGCATTGAATATCCTTCATGTCAAAGGATATTGATGATAATTTACCTTGTCTTGCATGTCTCTAAACGCACACGCACGAGCACGAGCACGAGAGAGAGAGAGAGAGAGAGAGAGAGAGAGAGAGAGAGAGAGAGAGAGAGAGAGATCTACACATACTTACACACACATACACGCACATAGATGTATGAATATATGTGTATATGTATGTATACAAGTATAACAAAAGGTAAATACATATCTCTATTCAAGTATGTATGTGTGTATGTGCATACGCTCACTTTTATAGGGATACATATAGAAATTAGAACATGCTAAGTTTATGATGAAGGACTCAATCAAAGGACTTAGAAAGTGTCACATACATAGTGGAGGGTAGGAGACATGTACAAGATTGAAATGCCACATTAGGTAGCATGCTTGTAGTTGTCCAATTGTCTTGTTCCCCTTGAAGAAGACATAAGGAGCCAAAACCAAACTAACCAAAGCGATATCGTTGTGCAAGGACATAGCTTCAACTTCTTGAAGATAAACCTCTCACAAGGGTGATTCCTTTTGTATATAGATGCAAGGAAAAAAAAAAGGGTCCTATTTACATGAGAAAAAATATCCCCTTCACTTGCACATGACATCTCTCTCTCTCTCTCTCTCTCTCTCTCTCCACGTTATAGGTCCCCGCTTTTTCACATGAAACGGATGAGAGCATCTCATTAGATACTATCTAACGACACCGAAATCCAAAATTGAACCTCCCTATTTGATGCTTTTCATTTACCCATTAGAATGTCTAGATTTTTATGTCACTGAGAATTGTGTCACCTTTACAATCTTTACTTAGGAACAATAATTACAAGAAATTTCAGTTCTTATATCAAGTCAAAGACAACCAATTGATTTAATCCCAAGGCTTGCCGAGAGGTACACGGTGTCCAAGTCACGAGAGAATTTTCACAATTTAAAAGCCCATCAACTCAATGTTTAGTCTTGAATGTACACCTAAACAACTTTAAAATACAATAAAGTGAAATCTTGAGAGCACATGTTGCCTTTCTTTAGAGCCATAATAAATGGCCACCACTAAAAACAATTTATAATAGATTTTACCAACCTAATTTTACACCAATCAACATAAAATGACTAGAAAATAGACAATCTCGATGGATTTTTGCATAATCATAAAATGCCATATTTATTACCCCCAATAGCATAACTTTTCAAGATGAATAAACAAAATAGAATTTTTAAGCCAAAAGGATAATCAATGTTTTTGGCAGGCTCAAAGCATGGTCTTGCCCTATTGGTCGGCCAAAAGCATAGCTCCCAAAGCTTTTAGAAGTATAGTGGACTCACGATGTTCTCCTTGCGCGATATTGTGGCCAAAGAACTCCGCAAATTCTTTTGCAACAGCCATAAGGAATTTCAATGCAAATGAGAGTTTTTTTGGAGTACATAAGGAGTCCTTAGTAAAGGGTTGGACTTTTGAATTACATAAGGAGTCCTTAGCAAAGAGTTGGATTTTGGGTGCATCTCTAAAGCATTGGATAAAATTTACAGCATTAGTGCCACATGTCAAGCTAATGATAATAAACTTTCATTATTATTTCTTTTAGGCCCTTGTGAGAGTGTGTTGACATTTGTGTACCTCTTTTTTTTTTTTTTTGGGGCAAAATTCACAATTGTCAGTGAATTATATTGATCAACCCAAAAAATTACAAGGTCTTGTTATACTCATGTTGAGCCATGACATCATCGAGGGACCAAAATACATTGGCTATCAGGGCAGCCACTCCTACCAACCCGCCCCCTTATCCTCGATACACAAAGTCCATTGTCATGTTCTTTTGATATCTTTTAATTACCGATGGCTAGGATTTTTCCTCGCCCTAAGCATGCCATCTGTTGACAACAAGGCACAAGTAGTCCTAGACCAATCCTCCGAGTGTTGCTTGCACTCGAGTGTCCATATTAGCACTTTGATTTCTTGTATAATTTTTGCGAAGCTTGCCACCTCGAAACCTCCTTCAAACACACGGCGTTTCCTTGTCTGCCATATGCTATGTAAGAAGAAGTACCGGGCGATTTGAGTGCTGATGAGGAGGGCAGGACTACCTAAATTCTTCCCTCCAAGGAATAGATCAATCTTGAAAAAACCAATTTTCTATGTTCTTTGGATCCACTTGCATATTTTCCCTGCGAGGCCTTTGATAGTTGGGCAATCCATAAAGAGGTGGGCTAGATCTTCACTAGCAAACCTACACCCCAAGCATTGATCTGAGCCAATCCCCCTCTCATGAATCTTCACCCCCGTCGGTAGAGCACCCCAGATTACCTTCCACAAAAATACCTTCATGTGCTGCAGAACCTTAGGCTTCTAGATGTTCTCCATTACTTGCTCCCACCTATCCTCCGTCCATGGTTTTTTCCATATCTTGTAAGGGGGCTAGACCAATTCTTCTTATGTATCATTGTATGATAAATGTATTTAGGATGGGGTTTCCATAAGAGACTGCTTCCGGGCCATTTCCTGGCATTCTAGTCAAACTCCGAATCACAGATTGGCATCACTATATTGTCAAGCTCTTTCATCACTTTGTGGACAAGCAAGACCTCCAAGCTATTAAGTTGGTACTGGGTAACTAGAAGATCAATGGTTTTCCAACTCTTGTTGTCACTATCCCAGAAGTGCCCAAGTCAATTCAGACCCTTATTATTCAGCTTCCTGGCTGTCTCTATCCAATAGGGAATTTGTGGTGGATCTACAACTTTGGACAGTCAGGGGGACCAATGCAAAATGGAGTTCTTGAAGTATCTGGTTTGTTCCCCCCACTTTAAGACTCCTGCTGCTCTATTCCATTTTTTAATCAATTCTCCTGAGCTGCCCCCCAGTCTTAGGGTAGACCACGACAGGGAAAATAGTTTGTCATGAATCTCCACCCCTCTCTATTTACCACCTTTTGAGCCAAGTTTAGTTGCTTCTATCATATCTTTGATCATGACAACCCAAACTTGATCTTGTTTAGCCAAGGAAACAACAAATTTGGCACAACAAGATTCTGCATGGGGGCCACTTGGTTGAGAATTCCAAGGCCTCCTTGATTCACCGGTCAAGCAACTGATTCCCAACGGGCCCATTGCCATGGCCTGAGGATTTCGTGTTGTTTTTCCATAAAAACCTTTCTACTGGTTTTAAGAACTCTTTCTAGTGACACTTAGCCATCTTGAGAAGCGGGCTAGTGAAGGCAATATAAGGAATCATAAAGGCATTTATAACTTTTATCCGACTTTGGAATGGGAGAAGAGCATACTCCCATCTACTCATTTTTGTTTTGATTTTTTCAAGCACCCACTCGAATCATTTTTTGTGAGTTATGTCCACCCCCAAGGGTGCTCCCATATGTCTGAAGATATTCCCTTTTGTGACAATCTCCCCTGACCAATGAGAAGGGTCAAATGAGTCATTTTTCCGATAGGGAGATCAACCTTGACTTCTCTATATTACACTTGGACCCCGAAGCTACCACGAATATTTGTACAATCTCCAGAGCTTTCCTGATGACTTGGGGGCACGCCTTCAAGAAGAGGAGAGAATCGTCTGCAAAAAGTTTTGCTAGGAGTTGGCTATTTCCTGGTAAAGCCAGGCCTTGCAACTCCCATCGTTCCTGTACTAGCTTCAAGCGTCATGATTAAAGGATGCGATCCTATGGCGATCCTATGGCAAAAATCAGGGGGTCCAAGGGGCATCCCTGCTTAATAGACCTTTTGACCTCAAAAGAGCCCACAATTCTATCGTTGAATAGGAGCTCTGAGTGGCTTCCAGCCCCTAGTACACGTACCAGACGACATAGGCGAGGCCTAAAGCCCAGAGCTTCCATGACGGCTTCTATATATGTCCATGTTATTCTGTCATAAGGCTAATCCAGGTCCAACTGCAGCAGAATTCACTCTTGCTTTGTGACAATTGCGTTTTGATGCCCACCATTGCTGCCAAGGTGTTATCGTAAATGGACCTTCCTTTCATGAACCCATGTTAATGGGGAGAGATGATCTTGTTTAGTAAGGGGACAAGTATGAGGGCTACTGCTTTAGCAATAATTTTGTAGGCCACAGACATCATTGTTGTAGGGCGCCAATGTTTCAGTTGAGAACAACAGATCTGCTTTGGGGTGGGTTTGATAAGCCCTCTCTTTACACTTATCTCCAACGACCCTTCGACAATGGCTTTATTGGCCAACCTTGTGATTGGGCCCTTGAGACCATCCCAAAATTCTCTACAAAATTCTACCGTCATCCCATCCCAACCAGGGGACTTTTCCTTGCCAAGGGCGTGCAATGCTAGTAAACATTAGTCTTCGGAAAATGCCCTTTCCAAGCTATTAGCTTCTAAGTGGGAATCTTATTCTTGACACTCTGAAGTAAGGTCCCTCTGGCTTCTTCCACTTCTTGGGATTGGATCTCTGGCCGTCCAATGATTTGACTAAGATAGCTCAACATTAGATGAGTCATCTCATCCTGGTTATGAACTGCTGTCCCTTTTTCATCATAGAGCGAGCGGACGTGGCCCCGGCTCTTCTTGATTTTTAAAGCCCTAAAAAACTGAGCTTGATTAGAGGCTTCAGGTTGAAGGAAAGTCTCCTTGGAGAGAAGCCTTGCCTTTCTGATATCTTCTAACTGCTCATTAGCAAGGTTAGATTTGGCTTCGATCCATCGTTTGTGCTCATTCTCAGTAGCAAGCCCATTGGAGTTTTTGGAGGTAAGCAATTGTACCTCCGCTGCAAGATGCATAAGGTGTACCTCCCTAACTCTCTTGATTCGGGGGCCCGAGGTTTTGATTGTTTTATGGATGCTCCGAGCAAAGAGGTCCCACACATTGTGTTTGTTGAGGTCAACATCTTTTCTAAGCTTACCTAGTGCTTTCTTGGTTAGATTCCTGAAAAGAGGGTCTCTGAATAGGTGTGCCCCTGTTACTAACAGTTTTTTCTTGCCTCTTGGGGTCTGATCCTCCCCTGTACTTAAAATGTATGTGCAGCGGTATGTGATCTGAAAGGCTTTTTGTTGGGACTATCTTCATCTCCATCAATGGCAGAATCCAGTCAGCTTAGTGTGAGCAATAGCATATGTCCAGCCTGGAGGCAGTGCGAGCATACAGGAGGCTTGTGTAGGTGAAACCAGGCGTGCTGTTCCATGGGCCGACTTCTCATAAGTCAATCATTTCCCACTTTTCGCACAAACTTTGCCATTTAGACCTTTCCAAGCCATCCAACATACTGGAGGATCCTGTTCTATCCCTGCTCTTTTCTACCGTGTTGAAGTCGCCAACCAACAACCACTCACCTTCAATAGGAGTATCTCTAAGATGCATCCATAGTTTAGCTCTATCTTTTGCATTGCAAGAGCTGTACACATTCACACTAGTGAAGGGATACCCTTCCCATCTGATTCTACTCCCCAGGATTCTGTCGGAACGATGGTTTAGAACCAACTTCGGCTCCAATTATCTTTTCGCAATGCTGAGGACGCCACTAAAATCGTTACTTCCTTCTCCATAGAATACAAGTTTCTTTCCTAGCACCTGCTTTCTCTTGCAAGCTATGGGCATCTAAGTGGTGTTCCTGGATGGCCCAACAGTTGATTGCCTTCTCCTTTTTTATTTCCCCTCTCTGTTTTGGCATGTGGAAAGCCATAGGGTTCATTGTGCAAGGTTGTTCCAACACCGAAGCCGTTGGATTCTTTGGTTTGATGATCGCCACATGGCAAGGGTCTTTGTAAAATAACTTTGTTGTCCCTTCAATTGTTTCCTTACATCACCTTTTCATGGATGTTATGCAAGTTTATTGTTTCCTTATAGTGATTAGATCTACCTTTTCATACAAACAATTATAAAATTCTCTGTTTTTTGTTTGTAAATATTTTCATTCGTTTCACAGTGTTACTATGGCTTGACTTTCCATTCCTGATTCTTTTAGAATGCCTATGTGAAGTTTCATATTGTTTCTTACAATTCACATATAATTTCTTCTAAATCTTAGCAAATATAAGCCTTGTTATGGTATTTAATTGGTGTTCTTGAGAGGTCTAACAAGAATCCCAGCTAAGTGAGTCTCTTATTTATTATTTATAGAGTCATGGCCTATTAGCTTAAAGACCTTCAATAAAGTAAGTGTCTCTAATTGTCTCTTGTATGAATGTATCTAAACCATCTCTCATTAATTCACTTAGGCTATTTAAGAATTATTTGGGATAATAATTAGTGATATTTATGAAAACTTTAAAGACTTTCTTTTACATTGCAAAACTGCACACTCAAAGTTCTTGTTTAACACGCAATATAAGCTATTAAGATGAGCATGACTTCAAAAAGTTACATCGATCAATAAATCATAGCAAACTCCACAAAAAAAATCTTACTAAAGCATTTATATTCTCATTTCCATGCTTAGATAGTCACAATTAAATTAATATTTTGATAAGTTTTATTGAACCAAACCTCAAGATGCATAACAGTGTATACAATTTATGTAAATTGAATCTCAAAATAATTTGTATTTGATTGGTTTTAATCTATAGAATCACTTTAAAGCGTACTTTTTAACTAAAATTACCACATTGATTTTTGTCTTTCTAAAAGAAGCCTTAGACGAGAGTTGAGTTAAGCATACTTTCAATGTTTTCGGTGATGATTGAGATTTACCTTAAATGTTATTTAAACTTTATAATATTAAATGGATCTTTTATTGCACCTTTCATTTTGCATCCTCACGTTGTTACCATTTACATGTGGTAGTGATGTGTGTGAACACACTAGGACCGCCGGGGTGTTTTTTCCCTCTTTAGGGGGTTTTTTTTCCCCGTGCATTGTATATACGCCCATCACTCTAGAGCTATCTATTTTTCCATTTCACACAAAGTAATACACTCTCTATTAGTATCAGAGCAGGTTGCGTTCTCCCGGGCTTAGTCGCCAGCAGCTCCAGCACACGCATGCCCACTTTCTTCGATTATAGTGAGCTTTAGCCTCCGTTTCCACTACAGGTAGTATTGCACAGGCTATTTCGTCATTTTGTGAAAAATTTCTATCATTGCTTTTTTCTGCATGATAGGTGCCTTACAGTCTTCTACGGTTTGTGCTATATAGCATGTGTTGTTCCCGCTTTGTTTCTCCTCTTTTTGGGTAGTTTTCACATCAGGTGCAGCATTTACCATGGCTGACAACAACACAGATGTGTTCAAGATGTTTGCTGTTGAGGACAGATTGGATGGGGAAAATTACCCTATGTGGGCTTACATGATGCAACATGTTCTTGTGTCAAAGGGTGTCTGTAATGTTGTGTAGGGAATTGATGTATGTCCTGGTTCTCAGGATGTAGGCGATATTGAGGATGTTGCAGGTCTTGCTGCTGCTAGAGTTGTTTTGCTTACGATAGAACAAGCTCATTGGGATGTAAAGGATGCGCAAGCTCATGCATTGATTGTGGTGTGTGTGAAGCGCACCATTACTCCTCACATTTGTTAAGCAAAATCTGCAAAACAGGCTTGGGATATTCTGGATGGTCTTTATGCAAGTCACGATGAGGCTAAGATTGCATTGCTGCGTAAAGAGATGGAGTCAAAGATTATGCATGAGGAAGATGATATGGACACTTTCTTGCTGGTGTCAAGGATATCAATGAGCAACTTATTTCTGCAGGTGAAGTCATTTCAGACAATTCCCTTGTGCAGACTGTTCACGATGCCTTACCAGATTCTTACCAGACTTTTGTTGTACTTGGAGACTTATGACCCGAAGAAATCCTGAAGTTGTCAAGTTTGATGTATTGTGCACATTGCTGTAGCAAGAGTCACTTTCCAAAAAAAACAGGACTAGACAGCATACAGTTGAACATGCTTTTATTGCTTCTCAAAGAAAGGGTGGTAACATCAATGCAGCCACTTGTTATGGTTCTTCTACGAGTGGAAAATCACATGTCCTTAATGCTTATGCTGACAGCAATTCGTCTGGAAATTCTGGTGATAAGGGCAAAAAGAAGATGCGTTGTTATTATTGTAAAGCTAATGAGCAGTGTCCTAAGTTGAACTCCAAAGAGGCTAAGAAGAAAGAGGGTGATTCCACTGCGAATGCTGGTTCCACTACAAATGCATCCATTGTTGAGTCTTCTCTGAAAGGAGACTGTGATGCTGATGTTGATGCAGAATGGGCTTTTAGTGCAGAGTACACTTACAATCTTGTTGTCCATGATGCATGCATGTTAGTTGCTGCAGATTCACATGTGTGGTATTTCGACAGTGGTGCTACAAAGCATATTACCTCACATCGTGAATTGTTCACCTCTCTCGAGTCTGTCCTTCATGGGAATTCAGTCACTTGTGCCAACAATGCCTCTTATCCGGCTCAGGGGGTTGGACAGATTGTGCTTACTGTTGAAAATGGCAGTTCTTTCACACTTGTAGTGATGCACTTTATGTACTTGGGATCACGAAGAATCTTTTGTCTGTATCTGCACTTGCTAGACGGACTTGTAGTCAAATTTGTGGATGACAAATGTACAATTCATGATCTCAGTTTTGATGATGAAATTGGTGCATCTGGCCTTTTGTGTCATGGGCTGTATAAGCTCACTTTGTATGACAAGTGTGGACAAAATTTTGCAAATGCAGTTGCAAATTCAAGGGCTGTTTCAAATACAAAATTGTTGCATGCACGTTTTGGACTTTTGAATATTGCGAGTTTGCTGCATTTGCAGAAATCTAATATGGTTGCTTCTTTGCTGCCTCTTGAAGCACCTGTCAAACATGTTTGTGAAGATTGTATTTTGGGTAAGATGCAGCGTTTGAAGTTTGCAAAGGATGGTTCAGTTAGGGCCACATGTAGGTTGAAGCTTGTGCATAATGATGTTTGTGGGCCATGCGAACTCCGTCCTTGGGCAATTACCTTTACTTTGTGACTTTCATTGATAATTACTCCAAGCATACATGGGTATTTCCGCTTAAAGCGAAGTCCAAAGTTTTTATGTGCTTCAAACAATTTTTGGCTATGGCTGAAAATGTATCGAAATGTACTATGGGCACCCTCCGTTCTGATCGAGGGGGAGAGTATATCTCTCATGAATTTAATGCATTTCTGGCTAGTCGTCGAATAAAACACCAATGTGCAGTGCCTTATACCCCTCAACAAAATGGTGTTGCTGAGAGGAAAAACCGGTCACTTACAGAAATGGCACGATGTATGGTAAAAAGTCAAGCTTTGCCGCATTCTTTTTGGCTTGAGGCCATCATGTGTGCCACTTATGTACTAAACAGGTGTCCTACAAAAGCTTTGCAATCTATTACTCCATATGAAGCATGGCATGATAGAAAGCCTTCTATTGAGCACATGCGTATTTTTGGTTGTTTGGCATATGCTTTGGTGCCACAAACACAGCGTAGAAAATTGGATGATAAGGCTGTCAAATGTATTTTTGTTAGTTATAGTGCTGAAAGCAAAGGTTACAGGTTGTATCATCCACAAACAAAGTGTATTTTGGTTTCACGGGATGTAGTGTTTGTGAAAGATTCTGTTCAGCCCTTGCTGTCATGTACTAGAGACAGTAATGTAAGCTCACAGGACATTTATGACACTCTTTTGCCTCTTTTTAGTGGTGGAAGTTCGAATGTAAATTCCAATGAGGCAAATACACAGCCTATGGGGGTTTTCGAAAATGTTATAGATCAGCCTATTACTGCAGATGTACATGATAAGGAAAGGGCCAAAATGGTTGGTGCATACATTGCGTGACAGTAAATTGGATGCACCTTTGTCTAGTCGTACTCATTCAGGCTCTGGCCATGCATCCTATGCATCAGATTGTTATGCTTTGGCTGTGTCTAGCTTCCATGATGTTGAGGAACCTCTATCTTTTGATGAAGCATAGAATTGAGAAAATTGGATGGTTGCCATGCAATCAAAATATGATGCACTTATAGAAAATGACACATGGACTTTATGTGGTTTGCCTCCTGGAAAAAAGGTCATTGGTACGAAGTGGGTTTACAAGTTGAAACACAAGCCGGATGGTGAGATCGATCGCCATAAGGCTTGACTTGTTGCAAAGGGTTATGCACAACAAAAAGGCATAGATTATGCAGAGACTTTTGCTCCCACTTGTCGTATGACTACTGTGTGTTTTCTATGTGCATTGGTAGCTCATTTTGGTTGGGATGTACATCAATCAGACATTGTTACTGCTTTCTTGAATGGTGACATATTTGAGGAAGTTTATGTAATGCAGCCTCATGGTTCTGTCATGAAAGGACAAGAGGACAAAGTGTGCAGATGTAAGAAGGCTTTGTATGGGTTAAAGCAATCTCCTTGTGCTTGGTATGAGAAAAATGACACTCATTTGGTCAAACAAGGATTTCGTAATAGTCCAACAAAAATCACATTGTATGTAAAGCGGCGTGAGGGTGATGTACTTTTCATTGTGGTTCTTTATGTAGATGATTTGCTAATCACTGGACCAAATGAGAGACATATTGCTGAGTTTAAGACTGATTTGAATGCTACTTTCAAGATGCAAGATTTGGGGTTGTTGCATCATTACTTGGGTATACAGTTTAAGCAGTGTGATGGTGGTATTGCCTTGTGTCAGAAAAGTTACATAGAGACATTGTATGTAAGTTTGGACTTGAGGATTGCAAACCTATTGCCACTCCCATGGAAACAGGTTTTAAATTGAGTCTTCATGATGCTAGTGATCCTGTAGATGTCACTCTTTACCAAAATGCTGTTTGATGCCTCATTTATGTATGCAACACGAGGCCGGATATTCAATTTGCAGTTTCACAGGTCAACAGATTTATGCATAGCCCAGGGTCTAAGCATTGGCAGACTGACAAAAGGATTTTCCGCTACCTTAGTGGCACTTTACATCTTGGCTTGTTTTATCCCAAGGGGGGATCATTGCCGCCAGACTTAGATGCTTTTTCGGACTTAGATTGGGCTGGTTGTTTTGACACGAGAGTGTCCACAAGTGGTTTTTGTTTCATGCTTGGCAGTTCATGTATATCATGGTTGAGCAAGAAGCAACCTTCTGTGGCCACTTCGAGTTGTGAGGCTGAGTATAGGGCAGTCTTCACTGCTACAGTTGAGTGTGTATGGCTCAGATGCCTTATGGCTGATTTGGGTGTTGGATAGGACACTTCCAACACTATCTACAGTGACAGTCAGAGCGCATTGGCAGTTGCAAGGAACCCAGTTTTTCATGCTCGCACAAAGCACATTGATGTGCATTACCACTATGTCAAGGAGAGGCTCTCAACAGGAGAGATCAGCTTGGCTTATGTGCCAACACAGGACAACCTTGCAGATCTTTTCACAAAGGCATTGTCTCATGAGAAGCTTGAAGCTTTCCGGAAAGCTTTGGGCTTACTCCCCTTTGTGAACTGATCATGTCCTCAGGGCATGGTACTTCCCTTCACTGATGTGCCAACTCTCATTCATCGCATCACTCCAGGGGGGATTTGTTACCATTTACATGTTGTAGTGATGTGTGTGAATACACTAGGACCATTGGGGCATTTTTTCCCTCTTTAGGAGGTCCCCCCTCCCCCCCCCCGTGCATTGTATATACGTCCGTCACTCTAGGGCTATCTATTTTTCCATTGCACACTAAGTAATACACTCTCTATTGTGTGCCTTGAGCTTTCTTCGTCTTCTCCAAGCTGTGTGTGTTTTCTTGCAACCCTAATTCCAACACACATGGCTTGACTTCTCTTGCATTCTATTCTTTTAGAATGCTAAAGTGAAGCTTCACCTTACATAATTCTAGTAAATTTTATACATACACACACACACACACACACACACACACACACACACACATATGTACTTATGTTTATTAAACCTGGCTTTTTTTATGAAGGCATTAAAAAATAAGTCCTTAAATAACAAGACATTAGGTAGGGTGTTTATAGCATAATCCGTTGTTGAAGACAATGGTGGGCGTCAAATCGATCAGTAAGCCGTTCTGGAACCGCTAGTTGTAATTGTGTTTATATGGACAATACAATTTTATATTGAAACAATACAACTACAACACTGATTAAGACCTACTTTCGATAAATCTTTCCTTCCCCCTTCTTCAATAGGCCATCATGACTCCTCACCTTGTTTCAATCATTATTATTTATGCTTTTGGAATATATTGTAATATAAATAGTTCATTGTTACTTTTTTCCCCAAAAAAAACCATAATATCACATGTTTCACAGTACTCGTGTCACTTTCTATAGTGAATTTTCACCTTGTTTTTTTTAACTTGAAACTTTGATCTTACAACACCATGCATTATATATGTTATGCCACCCTAGTATATAATGACTCTCTAAGGGAGTTGTTCCCATGGTCAAATGAACATAGATATTTTTCATGAAATAAATAAATAAATTATATATATATATATATATATATATATATATAATAGAGAGAGAGAGAGAGAGAGATCACACAAGATCGATAGCATGTTGAAACATAGAATCAATTGGTGGCTTTTATAGCCAAGTGAATAGGGAGACAATATCATTGCTTTGGTTAATGAATTTTGAGCTAGCATAGAGCGGGTTTTGATTGGCATAGACTCTAGGTAGGTGAAAAACTAGCCAACATCTCGTCATAGGTAAAATGAACCTACGAGATGACACCTAAGAAAAGCGACTTAAAAGGATAAACCTGGTAGGAATATTGAAGCATTAGTTAGCATGGACTTCAGAAAACTAGACAGGCTGAGAGGCCAACCAAAGCCAACATGGGGTTTGAGGGATGTGTTCAAGATAGACTTAAAGGCTCCCGCAATTTATTTTTTCTTGGCACAAATTTACTTGATTGAACATGAGAATGGTAACAAAAAAAAGCTAATTGAGAAAAGGGACCGTAACATTTGTGAGAGATAGATATTAGCACTTATTGCGTGTAAAAATCAACCAAAACATTTTTTAAATGGTCACATAGGGGTTCCGGCGTGATGTGGAGGAGAGATGATTTGTGAGCTAGCCGACAATAATGAGCATAGGTACTTCTCAAACTTGATGGAAATTAAAGCCTGAAAGCTAGATTCAGGTACTTTGGAGGATAATGATCTAGAGTATATTTAGCCCACATTAATTAGCAATTGTCTTGCATGTGATTAGGGGTCATGTGACATCACACACATGTTCACAAAGTAAACCTGACTATTAGTGTATATTTCACTGATTAAAAATCCCAAAAATTTGGATAGATTGCAAGCTTTTCTTAAAGAAAACCAGAAGAAATCTATACATTTTCTTGAAATGGGGAAGGAATTTAAATCGTCCTTTTTCCACTTCTTGAAAAAATAGATTTCTTTTTCTGTTTTGTGAATATTGACTAAAAAAAGGATAACATTGACAAACTAAAATGGTAAAACATGAAAATTAAATTGCCCAAACCATCCGAAAAGCATGCATGATTGAAATCATACTCAATGTTTTGACATTAAATTCTTTTGGAGAAAAAAAAAACATTCAGTTGAAGGAAGTGCTCCATGCAAGTTCTATGTGTTCTGCATGAGAACTCACATATTTTAAATTAAAAAGAAACCACATATGAAGTGTCTTGTGCAATTGTTTACAAGGTTGGATTCAAAGGGTCAAATGGAAGAGGGCTTGTGACCTTAACATGTTATGTCATTGTGATCTTCACACCATTTGGAGACATAACTTATACAAATTCATTCAAGTATGCTCATGAAAAAGATTTGTTGGTCGTCAAAACTTACATTCGCACCTAGATTCTTTTCTATTTGCGTGCCCAAGCAAGTGCGCGCATGTTCTTTGGTCAAGCCATTGAGCCACCTCCCTCCTTGAGAAAGCCACTGTAGCATTGGAAGTGTGTGTACGCTTGGATTCAATTAGGCATCCTCTGTATCCCTTCCCTAATCCATCTATACTAATATCCTCTTTCCAAGCCATGTTTGTGCAAAACGACACACATCCATAATACATTATCTTAAAATTTAGTATTAAGATGATTTTCTCTAGCTTGTCGAGCTGTATGAACCTAATGTATCCCGTGAACAATCTTTTTAGGTGGCTTCTCTCGCTTATGCATTGGCCTTGGGAAGGCCATGGATTGTTATGGGGGATAGTAATTAAGTTCTTAGTCATTGCAATCTTTGTACCCCAGCTACAATGGTGCTTCTAGAGTTACTTTGGAATAATAGTGCTTAGACCATTGGACTAGGGGAAATTTCATATGTTGTTGGATTGGTGGACCTACCAATGTTGCTACTTGTGTACGAGCACTTTGGTAGGAGGTGGACTAGTGATAGTAGAACCCATTTGCCTCATCCACTCATCGCTGATGATAACGATTTTATCATTGTACATATGTGATTCTATGACATCAAGATCATCATCATTATAGCTCTGCGAGTTTCTGTCATAAAGCCAAAATATAGAGTCACACAACACTTGGCCTTGCATTATCTAGCCTCGTCACCCCCTTGTATTTGAGTAGCACAATATCTGGTATGGAGATGACTGTGCCACCAAGCAAGGTCTTGTACTTGGGGGTCTTTGCAGTATATTGAGGCTTGATTGGGTAGTCCTTGGGTTTTCTGTCTTCTATTGTTTCATTTTTTTTCTTTACACAATTTGTGTTATCGTAATGTGCTAGTTCTGTCCTTTACACAGTTTGCATTGTTACAATGCGCCAGTTCTATTCTTTCATAGTTTATCACATTTTTCTATATGTCGTTGGACGCTTGAGTGAGACTATGAGCATATTGCTCTAAGGCTACTCTTTACGCACAAAGCACCATAATAGGTTTTTGTACCACATGTGCTCTCATTCTTTGGCATGCATGATGGGACCTCAATTGAAGTCTTGCCTTGCTTGCTCAAACTAGTGGCATAGCTAGGTGTAGTCAGCGCATGGTGAGTCGTAGACTAGTATACTAGTCAATCAAGATTAGGCCGAGAGGCTAGCTGGTCGTAATAGTTCAAGGTGTCAGTTGGTCTAAGTAAGTCCCAACAAGTCACAAAGGTTGACTTGTTGTAACAAGTCAAGAGGTTTGTGAGCATGTTAAGAGATTTAGTCAAAGAAGACCTATTGATATGCCAAGTTCAACATGGACTACTCCTAGATAACTATTACCATAAATCATCATCATTGGCGCACCTTGGCGGATACACTTATCTTCGCTAGTCCAATTGTAGTGTCACCACAACTAAACTACATCAACTCGGTCTACCTGTTGAAGTGAGGCACACTTATCCATCCATCTCACTCACTAGTGGTTCACATTAGACCATTATACTAGTTTCCCTTTATGTTGTATTTTCAATTTTATGCATTGTAGGCTTCTTAACTTGAGCTAGTGAAGAAGAAGGTTTTGCCTCCGTGTATGTGTGTGTTTGTGTGTGTGTGCGCGCTTGCAAGAGCTCAAGCTCTCTCCTTCTCTACATCTTAACATGGTATCAAAGCTTGGCTATGTCTATAGTAGTATGAGGCGCTTGGAACAGCAAGCGAAAGTAGCAGAAAAATTAGGCTTGGGATTCTCAGAATCCATCCCCAAGAGATCCCTGAGGTGCTTCTTTTTAGAGATTGTGTGCGGGTTTGTCTAATGTGCATCTAGATTTTCCACCGCATAGAAAGCAAGACGTGGGTTCCCAGTAAATTTTTACATATGGACATAATGCACGATGTCAAAAGGGTCTGTGGATTTATTTTTGTGGGTTTTTTAGCTTGCTTTAGCAAGCACATGTACATGGAGTGCAAGTCGCTAGTGTAGTGCCAACTGTCGGGTTTTCCCATTAGTGAGTTTTTTGAAGAGTCACTTGTTTAAAAGTAAAACTTATGTAAAAACATGAAAAATTTCAGCCAAAGTTCAAAATTCGTAGGTTTTGGGTCGTTTTGGCTTCTCTATGTTTTTGGATGCAGTTTTTTGCCCTCAACTAGCCTTCTCTACGTGTAGTCATATCGAGGGAGCTCTTTGTTTGCACTAAATTTTTATGTATTGGAGTGTAGAATCAATTTTGATCATCTTCAGCATTCTTGCTAGTCATTTTTACAAATTTCCTCCAAGATTTAAAGTGCCCCAATTGGAGTTATGCTCTTCAAGTTACGACTACTTCTCTGTAGGGTTATGGCTATGTCAGCTAAGTGGTTGCATAATGTGTGAGGAAAGATTGGGATGCCATGTATCTATGAATTGTGTGTTGGTTGGTGTGTGCTATAAATCCATGCTCTGATAGGATTTTGCTCCTATGCGCTATGGTCCTTTGGGTGGGTGTGTGCTTGTAAATTCCCAAGGGAGCATATGTCTTTTGTATGGGGTTTATTGAAGGTATTTTTGGTATACGTTTGGTGATTAGGTTGAAGTTTGAACGCTTTTGGGCTATATACCTATAGAGGTGTCCTCCTTTTTCTTATACCCAATAGTGTTTTGGTGCCCGTCGTTGAGGAATTGCTTCAAGTTACCTTCAATTTACAGGTTTTGGAAGACATGGCATTTAGTTTTCTAGAGTTTAAAGGAAAAGCAAATGAAAGTGCCAAAGGTTTTGTTGAGCAAATGAAGTTTGCTTGCCTACTTGCTGACAAGTAGGACCCAGCATTGGTGCTATAAATCGTTTACTTCTGTTTCAAGGGAGATGCTCGAGAGTGGTTAGAAGGCTACAAAAAAGAGTTGCAATCAGCCCAACCTCCTTAAGTTATGACCTATGAAATGGCAAGACATGCTTTCTTCACACATTTTCAACATGTAGAAGACCCACAAAAGGTATGAAAATCTATCAAAACTTAGTGCATGGTGAAAGTCACACCATAGAGGATTTTGTGAAGGTATTCAATGTATTATGGACAAAGTGGTGTACATCTTTGGGGGATGAAATTCCTCCAGCCATGTTAAAAAAGGACACGTTCCTTGCAAGCTTGAGAAGAGGCCTACGCTTGAAGGTGGAGCTCAAGCAGGCAAAGACCTTTGTAGAGATGGTTGAAATTGCAAAGAATAAAGAGTGGAAGGTAGAGCACTTAATCAACTTGGAATCAATGTAGACGAAAACGTTGAAGGGAAAGTTGTAGAGCAGCTAAGCATCCTCATTAGGGAGCCAAGACATGATCAACAAGATTCTCAAGATATGAATGATTTTTGCAAGGAGATGCAAGAGGTGGTAGGTCTTATGAAGAACCTCAGTGTACATATGATGGAAAGTGGAAGAGGTCAAAGACATGTTTATGGTTGTGGCTACGGATGCATGAGGGATTTGCAGAGGGTAGAGGAAGAGGCATGGCTTGAAGAGGGGATATGTTTCAATGTTACAACTATGGTGAATGTGATCATAAAAGCCTTCAATGTGACAAACCAAAGAGAATGTGTGGTGATATGTTTCCTCTTCCTTCACAGATTCCTTCTCGAGCTCAAGATTATGGTATTGAGATCAAAGGGGAAGCAGGGCTAAGTGGTTTGATAGCTGAAGAGAAGGGAAAAACAAAGGTGGTAAGCATGATCCATTTGGAGAAGAATGAGGATGATTTGGGAGATATGTTCGTGCTTGTAGGTAAGAGGGCTACAAGAGATCACGAAATGAGCGATGCAAGTCCTAGCCATAAAAAAGGAAAACAGATTGAAACAAGTACTAGTAAAGAGAAGAGGAAGAGAAAACCCAAGCAAAGTTACAATGCACCCAATTTTCCTTTGGGAGAAGGGCAACCAAATTATAGTTTAAGGGTTGATTTGGTCAGTAGAAAGGTTGTTACCTTTGGACAAATCATGGAGATGTATCCTAAGTTATAGAGGCAATGGAAGTATGTGGTCAATCCTATGAAGAAGGAGACTTCTAGGGGGTCTGTGAGAGTCCTATCTTTGAATGAGCTACCTGATATATGCCCTACTGTGGATGCATGGCATAAGAGGAAGTGCATTGAAGAGGCATATATATATTGATAGAGGTGCACAAGTACGCGTTATCACTCAAGCTTGTGTATCAAAGTTGGGACTCAACATGGTGAGGAATTCAGGTTTTTGTATAAAGTTGCAAACCAATCAAGGGTGAGTGTTTGAGAGTTATAAAGGACTTGGAGGTGGATTTATTTGATGTTAAAGTGTTGGTCACTTGCCATGTTATCTCCACATGCATTGGTGCATTCCCTCGCATCCTTGGAAGACCATGGTTATAGGCAACCAAATCCATACAAGATTGGGGGCACAGTACCATCACTCTCTACAGTAGAAGGGGTGATAAGAAGAGATTTGACATGGCTAACAAGAAATCTTTGGATGTTGATTTTGATGAGCAAGATGATGAAGAAGAGTACTCAAAAGCGGAGAACCGGGTGTGGAGGAAGTAGACACACTGCCAACATTGAAGTGAGAAGGATCCCTCTTTTTTACATGGCTCCACACCTTGGAGTATGTTTGACCATGCTCAAATGTATCCTTAAGAGACTCAAAAAACTCGAATAGATGAGAGTTGATATCAAACATTGAACTACGAGCATTAGCTACCACATTGTTTCGTCCTTTATGATACTAGAGCTTTGCATCATAATCCTAAAGAATCTCAACCCACCTAGCCTTTTGACCCTTCAAGTCGGATTGTTGTATAACCATTTTATACTTTACGGTCAAAAATTGGTTCAAAATGTGAACCATACAAATAATGTCGCCATGTTTCCAAAGCCGAAACTATTGCATAGAGTTCTCTTTTGTAAGAAGAATAATTCTATTGTGTAGAATCTAGTTTTTTGCTTTCAAATGAGATTGGCCTTTCTTCTTGCAAGAGAACTTCGCCAATCGCTCAATTACTAGCATCTACCTCAAGCACAAAAGGTTTCATTGGATCCACAATAGCTAAAATTGGTGTAGTAGTTAGAACAATCTTAAGTGCATCAAAGATTTGCTATTGAGCTGCTCCCCAATGAAATGATTTTCCCTTGGTCTGTCATAGGAACATCAATTTTGGCATATTTTTTAATGAATCTACAATTAAAATCTGCATAGCAACTAGCAATTAGACGCAAAGGCTAACACACAAAAAAAACCTTAGTCATGGAATGGGATATCTATGCTCATAGAGCTATGCCATTTGACCTAACCAATGCTCTAGCTACTTTCTAGAGATTGATAAGTCATGCATTTAAAGAATATTTTCAAATTGTATGGATGACCTCTGCATTCATTCTTTACTAAAAGGACCACATAGAGCATCTAAGGAAAGTGTTGAGAAGTGCTATCAGGTGCATGTGTGCTCAATCAAGTGAAGGTAACAGGTACTTCCCCATTTACTATGCTTGTAGGAAATTAAATAATGCTAAAAGAAACTATATCACCACCAAAAAAGAAGAGTTGGGAATGATCTATACAATAAATAAAGTACATACAATATTTATTTGAAAACCCAATTCACATTCTTTATAGATCATCAAGCATTGTTATATCTATTGGAACAAACCCTACAATATAGGATGTATTGTTAGATGGTTCATCATTGCTAGAATTTGACTTCCAAATAGTGCTCCTCGCACATATTCACTGCATCTCCACTCACATACAAGAGATAAAGCTCATCATAGCTTGACCAAGATAACTCAGTCTCCCGACTCATGTCAGTAGAGCTTCTATCACTCAGCTCAACCTCTTCCTCTGTCTCGAGCTAAGGAATCTCTTCTAGCTTCACCGCTTTGACCTCATCTGCAAACCACACCCTTTGACCTCTAGCACTCTTCAACAACAGCCATACCTTGAATCAAAAATACATCTTTTGCTTGATCTGGAACCACCTGTACATTCTCCACAATTGGAGCCTCTCTAGCTAGCATCCTTCGCATAGGAACCACCCTGTGTCTCTGCAACCATAGAACCCTAGGTTCGTCTTGCACAGGAACATCCCTTTGTACCAGTCTTGGCTTGGCTACCACCCCTTCAATCTGCTTTGGCATCACAACACCTAGCAAACCTTCTCTAGCTTTGTGCTTCATCAAAATCTTCTTGGTCCGCCGTTTTGCTAGAGCCATCACTTCTTTGTATGACACCATGCCATTCATCTCCACTTTGTCGCACACTTACTCATGCAGAAAATCCAAAAAGTTACTCAACTTTAAAAACCCAACATTCTTAGCAGCAATTACCTTGATTAGCTTTTCCCAAAGAACCTTGAACTCCCATTCGAACGCTTGAAAATCCCCTTCCAAGCACTACTTCAACCTGTCCAGCTTATGCTTCACTTCCTCTAGCTGCACATCTGCTATGAATTTGCTTTGAAAAGCCGCTTCTAGGGCTTCTCAATCGGTCTTTTCTTCTTCACATAGGCCATCAAACCATAGCCTCGCTTTTTCACCAACCAGGAGTGGGAACACCTGCACCGCACCTTCTTCTCTCAATAAACCGCTCTCCAACACCAACAATCCATAATCTTGAAGGCTGGTTTTTGCATCTTTGACCCAGAGAAAATTGGAAACCCTATGAGGCCATCTCTAGCATCACCTGCTCTTCAAAGGCTGCACCTTTGGCATCACCAAAATCACCGCTTTGTCTTCAAACAGGAGCACCAATGCACTCCTTCATGTGGGCACCAGAAGATGGAGAGGGGAATGGGGGAACACACCCGACACACAAACAGATTGCCTCTCTATAGCCCAGGTTATACACAACATCCCAATCCACTAGAGTTCACCTTTGAAACTCTACACTCACACATGAAAACCATCGTTTGCGCACAACAGACGCACCCACGTGTTGTCAAAACACCACACCACATTGACGTTCCACCGTTGTCTATCTCTACCCTCTCAACACACACATCAACATTCTGATTCACCCTCTCAACACAAGAAACCGCCGGTTAGGGTGGCCACACACTTCCACAAACCGACATCGCAAGCAAAAGATGAAAGCAGAGAAAGAGAAGGGGGAGAGTGGAGAATCGGTACCAACACGGCATAAAGAATGCTCTCTTTCTTCATTGAAAACCCTTTACACAAGCACGAGTGCAAAAGCATGGCCGGCTCAATGAACAGACACATCCTTTGAAGCTTTACTATGTAAAAACCTTCATGAGGGAGAGCCCTCATTGACTCCCCCGCCGTTGCTCTGCTAGCTTCACCAATGAACTCGCCTCCACAGGCACACTCCTTCGTGGGAATGGCCTCCAAAAAAAACCCAAATGTTTGGCTACAAAAGCTTCAGAGAGAGCCCCAAAAAAATGAGTGTGTTTTATAGAACTCCCCATGTTTTTTCAACTTTCTAAAACAAGGCCAAGTAGAAGCGCACTAGTGCTCTTTGCCTTCACAAACGTGTTTTCCCCTTCCTCTTCTCCTTAAGTCAACTTTGGACTCCTTTGGCTTATTCAAAACCTCCAGCCACCACTTCCCTTCCGAATTCATAACCAAAAGAGTTTTTGGCGTTCGTTTCCCATATGGTTAGTGCTTCCACCGACTCAAACTCACCAGATACCTATTGTGCCATTCCACTTTGGAATTTCATTTTTGCTATCATCGAACCCCAAGAACTTTGTTGCATCATGACCGCCCCATGGCCTTGAACAACGAGTCGTAAAATTGGGAAAAAAGCTCGATTCGTCGTTGTCACAATTGTCTGCCAAATTGAATCGGATGAATCAAGGTGCCCATGACTCTGATTGATAAGCTATATATTTTGGCTCACTCCCCACATTGCAGGCAGCTCTTGAGAACCTTGGCGATCTATAAAAATCGCTTTCGGCATGTCTATCGACAACCCCCGTATATCTTCCACATGCCATAACTTGCTCATTCGAGACTCGTTGACAATATAGAAAGACCGACATGCTCCATAGCTTGAGCACTTCAATCCTATCTACTTACCCCAGCTATGGCCATCTGTCCATGTCTTCCCTATCCGTCAGGGATCTGCTACGCATTCCAACTTTAGATACCCGTATCTTGCTCACCATGAGTCCATTTGATGAGCCATCTAGATGGGCTTCTATAGCATCTCAAGCATCAAATTCTTAGGCAATATCCATGCACTTGAGACACTTTGACTTGGCATCCCAAGTGGACCTTTCTGGAGCCTTCTTAGCCTTAAAAACCGCATCATACATACATTTTTGCTGCCACTTGCATGCCCATGGCCTTCATACGTGCTCTAGCCTTCTGCAATGTACCTGCATGAAGCCTTAGCCTGGCATTGCACACTTCCAGGCATCGAACAACTTGGCTTGCACCACTGTCATAAAATCACTTGGCATTAAAATGCATGTTTACAATAGAAATGGTTAGTGTTAGAAATTTATCATTTTTCTACCCGATGCTTGCTATTTCGTCATCTTGTCTCTAACCATTGCCGAAAACGATCGTTTGCACTCGAAGCATGATATGATTGTAATTGCGTCACATTAACTATTTTCACTATTCTGCATTTTAGAGTTTTTTGCACTCTAGTTTTCTTCCGCTCTCTCCTTGATAAAACTCTGTAGAACCAATTGAAAATCTCATGTAGGGCATTTCTCCTCTTTATTCCACCTCCATGACTTGTATTTTATTTTTGAAGTATACTACTTTATCTTGATAGTTTGAACGTTCCATTCCTTGGCTACTCTAGATGCCCAATGAAACCATAGGTGTCGAGAAAAAATGCACCATGTGTAAAAAGAATGTTATGAAAAAAAACATAATTCATTCAAACACATATACATTTTAACTCTAGAGACCAAGTGTTTAACCCACCATGTAATGTTTTATGTGTGTTTCCCCCAAGCATCAAGCCATTTGCGATGATGTGAAAGTATTGATTACAAACTTCGAAGTGGATATCTCATCAGAGGTTAGCTTTCCCTTTTCAAGGAGAAGAAAAATTTCATCAATAAACTGCCACACACGGGTACTCTTAATTCCAAAGGCTGCTTCGTTATCTCTGTAGGTGGTAATGTCACAACCTTTTTCCACAATTGAACTCAGTGGGACTTTGTGAGTCAAAATAGTCAAAAAGCAAATACATAGCTTTACTACCACCCATACATATTTTATTAGGACTATCGCATGTCCTTCCAATGCCTTCTCATCCTTTGACAGCTCAAATTCACCACCATGGAGATCAACACTTGATAGAATAGCTTGAGTTCTCTAATGCACTATTCTATTCTTTTTACATGCTCCATATTACAAGCATAATTAATATGGAGTATTAGCAATTTGTCAAGAATTTGTAGATGGGCATGAAGGGTGTACACATGCATTTGTATTAGTGGAATAGTAGAATAGGATCCCAATTTTGATAATCCATGTCTCGATTAGAGGGCAGACTTTGATCACAACTAGAACACCTTTCTTAGTTGACTAAACCTTTGCTACCCTTTCCCTTATCACCCTTTAACTTGCTGCCCTTTGCACTTGGCTCAATTCCCATGGAGACTTTATTGTAGCAACAATAAATGCATGGAATCATTGCACCTTGCTTGCACCCTAGCATACACTTGAGTCAAGTTCTTGCCAAATGCCACTTAACTGAATGTACCTAAACCTGAAACCTGCAATCATTTTCCTTTCTGCTGAGATGATCAACAATTGACATTGATTAACCATTTCAGACTCATGTAGCGAGAGATCTACTATTGCACTATTGCTCAACATAGTATGTTCATCTTTATGCTTACGATCATCTTTGACATGACACTATCAAGCTTCATGTCCATCAGTGTCAGATCTAATCATTGAAGCTAATAACATATTGCTAACTTACATGGACTATTGCATGTCCATGCCAGACAGCTCAAATTCAACCATGGAGATCAACACTTGATAGAATAGCTTGAGTTCTATGCACTATTCTACATGCTCCATATTACAAGCATAATTAATATGGAGTATTAGCAATTTGTCAAGAATTTGTAGATGGGCATGAAGGGTGTACACATGCATTTGTATTATGATAGTAGAATCCATTTTGATATCCATGTCTCGATAGAGGGCAGACTTTGATCACAACTAGAACACCTTCTTAGAGTTGACTAAACCTTTGCTACCCTTTCCCTTATCACCCTTTAACTTGCTGCCCTTTGCACCCTTGGCTTCAATTCCCATGAGACTTTATTGTAGCAACAATAAATGCATGGAAGAGGGTCATTGCACCTTGCTTGCACCCTAGCATACACTTGAGAGTTTTCAAGTTTCTTGCCAAATGCCACTTAACTTGGAATGTACCTAAACCTGAAACCTGCAATCATTTTCCTTTCTGCTGTTGCCAGATGATGTCAACAATTGACATGTGATTAAAATACCATTTCAGGGACTCATGTATGTCATGCGAGAGATAAAAATCTACTAGCCACCATTATTCTTTTTAAAATGAACACCTAAACACGTGTTTCCCTTCTCATTAGAATTTAGCTCAACATAGACGTCCACCAAGGCACTGTTCATCTATGTTATGCTTACCCTTTTGATCCATTGATCTTTGACAATCTGACACTCATCAAGCTTCATGAAAAATATAAATTTACCATCACACTCTTCCTGTGTCAAATAGAATCTAATCATTGACTCCTGGAGCTTCAACAAGTAAACATACACATTGCTGAACTCGTTGTAGCGGAAGGATTTGCTATCTTCTAATGGCATAACATCCTCCAAATATTGAAATCCACCTAACAAGCTTGGTGCATTTTTCACAACGCTGACATTGTAAGGTGTTGGCAACAACCCAAACAATTGTTTTGCTATGTGCCCTAGCACTAGAATTCTGTATAAGGCTTCCTAGGCCTTGAAACTAATTCTTGCACTATTACACACCTCCATTATCTCCTGAGGCGACACAAAGTTCTTTAGTTCATTGAAGTACTTCTAACGTAAAACTTTGGCAATGCTAGCATTGGATGGATCATCCAATAGCTCCACCGACTCCTTTGGCATGATGATGTGCTATAGTAGAGTACGTCATGCCGCTTGAACATCGAAATAGATTCCGATCATCATTCAAGCCAAATTCTTGCAGATTGAAATAAAATTACAACAGCCTACAAGAAATGTAGCAAATTGAAAGCTTGCATTCTTACCCTCACCTAGTTTGAATGATACGTTTCTTTTGAGCTCCACCACTTGAAGATAGAATAAAAATTGTTTATTTCTTGCGTTTACAAATGTGGTAGCCAAGGGGAACAAGTGTGAGATGATCGATTCACCGATGCATATTACGTGCACTGTGTTGTAGTTGAACGTAATTGTCTAGCCAACGCTCTTCCTTCTTTTTTTGATGCTCTAATTTTTTATTAGGCTTTGCCATCTTATCATTCAACTGCTTCTTCTTCTCATTGGCTTCCTCTCTGACTTCCTGAGTGTCCTTCACGTACTTTTCCCGCAATAATGAATTTGCAGCAAAGAGTTGTTTTCTTGCTTCCCTTTCATTGAAATAATATGAATGTATCCTCCAGTAGTAGCCAAACAGGCGATCTCTTCCACCTTGTACAAAACGCGTTAGCTCAATGACATTCCAAAAGGGTGGTGATACATTGGTTAGAGGATCGCTTAGGTAAATATGGCCATCGACCCATAAGTTAATTGCCTTGCACCCAATGTTCCATAGCTGATATGTAGCATTGGGATTAGATGTGCCAAGTCACACAGCACTGTACTCCTGCTCCAAGTCAGTATTTAATTCGATATTGTCTTGAATTATTGGTAATTTCTTGAAGTGGGGATTGGATGACATTTGTGTTAGCTTATCAAGAAAATTCAAGAGAGAGGTGAAATGGTGACTGCCACAAGCATAGGAGGCTAGCTATGGAGAGAAGAAATGGAGAGTACTTAGAGATATGAGAAAAGGATTATGTTGTGGAGGGAAGAAAGAGCTGGAATGCAGCTTAATCTCCTTTGAATTCAAACCATTGATCATGAATGTTTTAGAGAGGGAAATGTTGCTGCACACAGAGGTAATAGAGTTTTCCATTGCTCTCAACTGGAGTTGGAGTGGGAGAAGCATGAGAGAGAGAGAGAGAGAGAGAGAGAGAGAGAGAGAGAGAGAAGAGAGAGAGAGAGTAAAGGAAGAGAGAGTGGAGAGAGAGCATATCTGTAACCTTGGAGGATCTGCAGTTTTTGTCAGGAGAATACATCAAAAAATGTCCCTTCAATGATTAGGAGAGGGATGTGACAAGAGAGAGAAGGAGAGGAGAGATAGAGAGTTGGCTGACATTTTAGAGAGAGAATGCAGTGAGAGAATGTGAAAATTCTGTTTTTCTAATAGGGGGAGGGCTGAAAAGTGCTTTCTTTAATGAGATCTAAGTGAGAGAGAGTGGTTTATATGTAAAAGAGAGTGGACAAGGATGGGAAAAAGACATTTTAAAATTCAAAAATATATATTAGAAAACTTTTCAATTACCACCTCTCTTTTGGATTAAAATAGTCTATTTTCAAATTTGTTTTTATAGAAATGGCATTTTTAAAAATCCCAACATAGGTCATTTTGCCCACTCTTTTAGGCTTGGTCAAACTTGGCTTAAGCTTTAAACATTTTCTTAAACTTCCAAATAAAGAGGCCCTTCTCTACCCCATTCAGTTCCTAATGAAAGGACCTTGCACAAGGGGGCAATTATGGAGCGAGCCTTGTTTTATAACATCCCACCACAACTACCATCCATTGCCGCCACTTAGCACCCATCACCACCACCACCCTAGCCAACCACTAGATGTTGGTGGTTCTATCTTGCTACCACCATGTGCCGCCCGTACTCCTACCATCACCGTCCATTGCCATCTTTCCCTCCAACAGAGTAGCCTCCCCCCCCCTTCTCTCTCTCTCTCTCTCTCTCTCTCTCTCTCTCTCTCTCTCTCTCTCTCTCTCTCTCTCTCTCTCTCTCTCTCGTCTCCTCCAAACCTTTAAGAGATTACTCTCATTTAACTCTCATCAAGGGTCCGACCCATGTTTTATTTCACAAAGCCTTTTGAAGGCTTGCCTTTTTAACATTTATTTAAAACGTAGAGCTATTGATTTCCTCGAGTGCTTGAGAGAGAGAGAGAGAGAGAGAGAGAGAGAGAGAGAGTCACCCTATTGCTAGTGTTGTCACTCCTCAAGATTTGGGGCATCACCTCCAGGCCTTAGCACCCTCATTTCTCTTATTTCCACACTCATAAAGTGCTTCTCCCCCCCAATGCTTGCCAATCAAGACAACTCTTTGGCATTGCCTTAATGATGTCAATTAGCACGTGTTTTGTGTCTAGCTATACTTACAAGCACTTGAGCTTTACGAGGACGTTCTCTGTTTGATGTTTTCAACACTATATAATTTGAATAAAGGGAGATATTTGATGTGATAAAGAGACTTTTAAAGGTTCAATATAAAGAGTTTAATCAGATTAAGTTTCAACAGGATCAACATTGGTTCCTTTGAATATGGTATACAATTGAAAAGTTTTAGATTAAACCGTGGAAAACCAAGATGCAATTACTTATGATGAAGGAAGGTGCCTAAAAAAAAGCTACATAAGAAGAGCTAGAGAATGTCTGTACTAATCCACTTCAACATTCTGATTGGGTGAACAAGAATGAATCTACATTGCATATCGTTGTTCTTGACTTAGCCAATAACTTGCTTCATTGTCTAACCGCAAAAGCCAAGGAAGTCCAATTACTTTTGGTGGCACATTAACAATTCTAAACTGTTTCTTAAAATACTATTACATATTCTCACTTATCAACCTACAAACACTCACAAAACACAACCAAGATAGGCAAGGAAGTACGGTCTACTCTTTAGGTTACTTTTGGTGGATACATTGGAAATTTCCTTAAATGCAATTATAAATTTTCACTTATCTATCTACAAATACTCTCAAAACTCACTTAGATGTACTAAGTCTCTTATTTGAGTAGCTAGCTACTCTAAATTGCTCTTGAACGATGACATCAAAAGGATGTACTTGCCAAAAAGCAGAGGTTTGTGGAGATCGCCCTTTTCTTCAAGGTTGCTAGAGAAATGAAGTATGAAGAAATAATTTTGCCATTCTTATGGAAGCTAGAGTATAAGTTTCGTACAAAGCTCAAGAAGTGTAATTTTGTAAACAGCTTGGTCACACTATTGAATAGTGTTTTAAAAAATTTGCCAAGCAACAACAACTACATCATGCTAATGTTATTTCTCAATCTAAAGATGCTAAATTCTCTACAACACAGACATAACAAGCAATGCCTTCTATTGTTGACTCATGTAAATGCAAATCTGGGAGCAAGCTTGCCCCGACAAGCAAAGCTGTTAAGGTTGGCCATAAACAAATATAGCGGCCAGATAGACCTACTATTTACTAAAAAAGAGCTTGTCTATTATAGGGTGTGAGAAGATCTATGGATAAAGAAGAAAATAAAAGAATCTTATCAATGCTTTCTTGAAGAAAATGCAAAAAAGCAAGCAAAAATGGAAGAACCCCACAAGCAAATAATTGTGGATGTCACGAAGATAACACATAGTCTTGAGGCTACATTGAGTGAGATTTCATAAAGCATTGGGTTAATGATCATTGTACTAGTAGAAAAGGGCCCCCATTGAGTTCTAAGTGAGTAAGTAGGTCAAGTGAAGCAATAATGGAGCCTGCGATGCTTCTTACATTGACATGATTAGCTGGTTAGTGCAGACCTATATCACTATGGCCATAAACACCTTTGGTGCATGCAAAAAAATTTGATAAACAAAGATTTTCACCTTTCTGCATGTGCCAAAGGTGTTTTCCCTTATTCACATGCATTGCAATTTTCATAGCCTTAGCCCAAGTGCTATTCTCAACTTAGCATGCGAAGATACTGTAAAATTTATGCAATTCATCCTCTTGTAGTTCCTTTTTGGGCAAGTGCATGAGGATTGATAAGCTCTCTTAATGCCATGGGCATCATATAAGTGTTGGAGTTAAAGGGAGACATATTCTCTACAAGTGTCAATCCTCAAGCACTTAAGATTCTTCTCTAACTGATTTTGGACCTCCAAAATCCATTTTTGAGTGATACATATAGTTATTCATCTTCATGCCTCAAAGGATATGGCCAAAGCTCATGCGTTGCAAATAGCCTATGAAAATGAGAAAGTAAGCAACACCACCTGGTGACTTAGTACACAAATCTGAATGCGCTAGACAAAGCTTCTTCTTGCCATAGAAAATGGGTAGAAGCTAATCTTGTATGTATGCATAGCCTAGGGTCTAAGCATTGGCAGGCTGTCAAGATGATTTTTTTCTACTTGAGTGGCACTTTATATCTTGGCTTGTTTTATCCTACGGGGAGATCGTTGCCGCCAGATTTACATGCTTTTTCAAACTCAAATTGGGTTGGTTGTTTTGACACGCGAGTGTCCACGAGTGGTTTTTGTTTCATGCTAGGCAGTTCATGTATCTCATAGTTGAGCAAGAAGCAATCTACTGTGGCCACTTCCAATTGTGTGGTTGAGTAAAACGTCTTCACAACTACGGTTGAATGTATGGCTCAAACGCCTTATGGTTGATTTGGGTGTTGCATAGGACACTGCCAACACTATACACTGATGGTCAAAGCGCATTGGCAACTGCAAGGAGCTCAGTTTTTCATGCTCGCACAAAGTACATTGTGGTGCATTACCACTATGTCAGGGAGAGGCTCTCAGCAGTAGAGATCAATTTGGCTTATGTGCCAACATAGGACAAATTTGCAAATCTTTTCACAAAGGCATTGTCTCGTGAGAAGTTCAAAGCTTTCCGCAAAGCTTTGGGCTTACTCCCCTTTGTGGACTAATCATCTCCTCAGGGCATGGCACTTTTCTATACTCTATGTGCCAGCTCTACGCATCACTCCCAGGGGGGATTTGTTACCATATACATGTGGTAGTGATGTGTATGAACACACTTAGGACTACTGAGGCATTTTTCCCCTCACTAGGAGGTTTTTTTTCCCATGCATCGTATATACCCATCACTCTAGCGCTAACTTATCTTTCCATTGCACACTAAGTAATACACTCTTTGTTGTGTACCTTGAGCTTCCTTCGTCTTCTCCAAGATGTGTGTGTTTTCTTGCAACCCTAATTCCAACAATCTAGCCAAGATCAAAAGATCCATTCTGAATCTTCCACAAGCCATTGCTAAAACTTGAATGAAAGCCACAATCATCTAGTTGCCCAATAGACACTCTGAGATTTGACACATGTTTCACATTGCTTAGAACAAAAGGAGAACCATTGGTAAGACTCAAATGCATCTCAACCGCACTAACTATGCTACAAGCAAAGTTTACCCGAGTCTACACATCCAACCTTGCTACCATCATAAGTAGAGAACCACTCTCTATAAGGAGTAAACCATACCCACAATAACCATCATTGTTCATTGTTTTTCTGGCTTCTATCTCAATCTTGCATTGACTCCCTTTGCCACACACTATCAATAAAGAAAGCTATCTTCATCAACCAACGCTCACCACTATCATGCCCAAGAAAGATATTAATTGGTTCGTCCTCATTCTCGCTATCTTTCAAATATATATTGCACTTGCATGCGCTGAGTGACCTTCGGCATACCAATACAAGCCAAGGTGTGTGGGAGGAATAGGGTAGAGAGAGAGAGAGAGAGAGAGAGAGAGAGAGAGAGAGAGAGATGCCATCATAAGGAATAATTCTTCTTGATTTACCCCTTTCATAGCTGTAAGGTCTCTTCTAGTTATAATAGGGACAATGTTTACATTTCCTTAGTGTAAATGGTGTTCTTGAAGTATCACAAAGGGTAATAATAGCTAATAAGTGCACTAGCTCTCACATTAGGATCCAATAATCTAATTTTTTTCATTGAGGTGTTGTTTGTATTTATCGTGTAAAACCAATTGATAATTGGAAAAGTCAAATCACTAGGCATATTTACACGTCTTGCTGGAAACCAAGATCTTGTATAAAGATATGAACCTCAACTCTGTTGATGAACATTATCTTTGAAAACTCAATGGAACCTGAACTCTGTTGATGAACATTACCTTTGACAACTCAATGGAAGGAAGGAGAGAACAAAAAAATCTTTCTTTTTTGCAAAACTCACAATTGTGAGTGGATAGTATTAAGAACAAAAATATACACCAATCCCCGAGCTCGGACCGAGCCTTGAGGGTCAAAGGATTACAAGTTATCTGCTTGGCAGAGAAACCACTCCTACTCCTCGGCTTTACTTATTACAAGATGTTATGTATTGTTCTAGACCAGTCCTCTGAGGCTTGTTTGCATCCGATCATGGGGATCATCAATCTGCTCTCTTGCGTGATTTCACGAAAGCTTGCCACAGCTAGATCCCCCTCAAACACGCGGCGGTTCCTTGCTTGCCAAATATGGTGCACTCAAATAATGAGGTAGAACAAAAAATCTTCTTAAATCTTCATACGATACAAAGTATTGATAAATGTAGAAGGGTTCAACAAAATATGAACTCAAAGAATAGGTAAAAGGTTACAAAACAACAAAGGCCCAAAATTTTCAAGATTTGGAGGATAGAGGCAAATATGATGGATTCCGGGACCATTTTCTATAGTGGTGAAGTGAGGTTCTATGTACACTCATTGTTGTGACTTTTTACAAGATCACTTAATCATTTAAGGAACTTGGACCTTCAACTACAACTAAATTTGCCATGGTATAAATTCACTTGAGTTCCCATTGGTCCAATTTAGGGTGGTTGGTTGGCCTTCTTTTAGGTATATGCTACTACTATGAGGAAGCTTACTAGCAAGAGCCCTCAACACTTGATGAAATGCATCCCCATACTTTGATTTCCTTGAAAAGAGCAATGCTTGCTTTATACTTGGGCTAGATAGCATCTTTTGCTTCATTGTTACCTCCTCCATGGATATGTTTGTCAATATGGATTCCAAAATATCCACATCCTTCTCGGGAACAAACACTACCATGTCATCCCATGGTATAACATTTCTAAATGGCAACACTATGTTATCAGCAATGACGACAGGTATGCACCCAAATTCCACTGCCTCAACTATGCGTGGACTCCATGGCGCCCACCCCAATGGACACAAGCAAAATATGGATCTTTGCATGTCCTCATAGTATGTTGTTGGATGTTCAGAAGATATGTCAAAGAGGACATTGTCCTTGTATATCTCCCATATGGTTGCTCTCACCCCCCTACAAGTATATTGAACAAATAAAACAGGTGAGATAAACAATATGAAATTTATCACAGAGATTATACTTATATTCTTGAGTGCTAGTATACTACACTTGCTTTTATCACGTGTTGACATGATTCTATTTGAAAAAAGTATACATTTTATATCTTTATTTGGAAATTTTCTCAAACTTTCAATTAGGAAATAATTAGTGGATAACATGTGTAGAGTTTCACCTAGCATAGTAATCCCCTTTTGGACCATCAACATCATAGAAGGCTCCACGAAAGTAGACAAAAGTTGAACGAGGTGTGCTAGCATGTAAGATGTGGTTTGAGATCCTCCTGGGCAGGACATATGGAGGTATAATGATGGAGTCATCTTTGAAGCATGAGTGATTTACCTGCCCAAATGTTTGTATAAGAGTTGCGTGTTGAAGAAGAGGAAATATACCACGCATGATTGCTTCCTTCTCCTGCATGACAAGATGTTTAGATTAGTGTTTGCAAATACACCGCGGCTCATCGTATGGTGAACTAATGTATGCTTGGATCTATATATTTGTGTCTAGATTTTTACAAAGCATAAATATAAAAATAAAGGAACTAGAGTAAAGGAGATAACTAATGTGAACCTTCAAATTCAAAATTATAATTACATTGTGCAAAAGTACTTTAAGATTAGGGTCATCTTACATGATAATGAAAGCAAGCTCCAAAGTCATGGGGAACAACAAAGAAATGGTCAACACCGTCTGTTCGATTCCAATAGGGCCACTTGGTAGAGAGGTAGTGGATTGCACTACGCATCATGCGAGGCATGTATTTGACAAAGGGAAGCCCAGTTGTGGTGAGGTCACAATTGGTGTAGACAGGGGTGTAGAACCAATCGGCCTCCTCAGGGTCAAGTGTGCGTACTGTGCTAGACAATAAGAAAAGATGCATATGTATCTCAATTGAAAACATGTGCATTAGGCACCGCATGTCTTTTTGTACCACTCTCTTGTTGAACTTGCTTGGCATGTCATATACATACACCTTCATCTTTCTCATTGGATCTTCACCCAACTCCACATTTGGACCTTCATGACCTGGCTTTCTTGCAACAAGGAACTTGATTAATTTTCTAAACTTATATGGAGGATTTTTTTAATAAAAAAAGGATACGTGAGCTTGATTAGATTAAGCATTAGTTTCATGCCATGATAGTGGATATAAGGGGGCAATATGTATGTTGATGTTGACTTAAACCATAATCAAATTCAAAATAAATTTAAGTGTTGTACAAGCCATTGATGACTATAGATGCATGCTTGTACCTAGGTTATATCTATGCATCATTTGAATGAATGACTTTTGAGAGGAAGATGAATAATTCTTCAAATGAGCATATAGTAAAAGGTACAAGAATGCTAAACAAGGGTGTAAAGGCAGTACAAGTGATCAATTTCAAGTCTTATCATTAGATTTTAGCAGGCCAAAAATAGAAAAATATTTCTCATGCTGGGCAACATATACATAAGATGATGCAGGATTTGAGGTAGCAAGCTTCGTAGAAATTATACAAGAAAGCAAAGTGCTCATATGGGCACTCGGGCACAAGCATCACTCGGAGGATTGGTCTAGGACTACTTGTGCCTTGTTGTCAGCAGATGGAATGTTTAGGATGGGGGCAAACCTTGGCCATCGATAAATAAAAGACAAGAGTATGGGCTTTGTGTATCAAGGATGTGGAGGCGGGGTGGTAGCTGAGGTGGCTGTTCTGATAGCCGTTGTAATTTTGATCCATGGATGTTGTCATGGCTTAACATGAGCGTGATAAAACCTTGTAATTTTTTGGGTTGCTCAATATAATCCACTCACAATTGTGAGTTTTGCTATAACAAAAAAGATGATGCTAAGTTTATTTCTTTTCGGGTAAAAAATGATGTCAGTTTGAGGGATTCTACTGGTTAGTGGCTTTGATTTAACATGATACATTTAGCCTATGTAGTCTATGTAGAGAGTGAAAACTCTTTTTGCAAAAGAATGAAAGTAAGTCTTTTGACGTTCACGGTCAAAAAATTGTCAAAAGGTCATTCCATCCGTCCCACCCCTTCATATGTTTTGTAAGTAAAAAAATTCAAATTAACTAATGAGTGACACGTGGAGACTCTCTTCTCATTAGATATAGTACTAATACGACCGATCGCCTTTGACAGCCTCTCCCTCTCTCCCCTCTTTATCGCGTGCAAAAGGGTTTTTTTTTTTGGACTTTAGCTTTCAAGTCACAAATTGCGACACGTGTAAAGGGCTCCCCTTTTCGCCATATTATGTTAGTAGATAGAAGTATAGATAGAAGACGATGCCAAGTTATTGACCCTCCCTAAGAAGAAAGAGGAGGAACACAAATATGTGGCAGTGACCCACAAGGTTTTTCTAGCAATCCACACAGTTTCTCCCGAGAGCTCCATGCTTAACTAAGGCCTTAGGCCAAAAAGGTTTTCTATTATTAACTTTCCAAGTGGCAATAATCTATAAGCTTCATCCAACTCTGATTGTTCACAATAGTCCCTAAGAGTTCCACGATTTGATAAGGTCTTATATATACTAGTGTGGTCGGCGGGCTCCACCTGCCTCTCTCTTGATTTTCATGCAAGTTCTCTCTCTCTCTCTCTCGCGCGCGCGCGCGAGAGAGAGAGAGAGAGAGAGAGAGAGAGAGAGAGAGAGAGAGAATGGAGGGAGGGATTCCAGCCCCTCCTCCTTGCCATGCATCAGGAGCGTAGAGAGAGAGAGAGAGGAAGGGAGAGAGCCATAGTATCTTGATATATATCCAAAGCTTCAAAATTTTGGCAAGAGACTCATGAAAAGATTGGATCTTCCTCAATAAAACCACAATTGATGATGGCATTACACGCTCTCAAGGTGATTCACTATAGATAGACATAAAATGCCACTAACTATGAGCTCATTGGCGAAAACTTTTGTTTAGGACACTAAACAATAGATCTCTATTATAGAAGCGAATGACAAAGAGAAAAATTGGAGCAAACCCTCCAAAATTGACACAAGGGTATCAAGAATTTTTCAAAAATTTGAGGGATAGTTTATGGATTTCTTAAAATTTAAACGCTATTTAAAATGAATTAAGAAATCCCCACTATGAGAGGTGTAAGGTTGAGCCGGAGCGGAGACTCCTTAGGGTTTGCTACCTACAAGGCCGTTGAGAGGGAGGCTCAAGTCAATGCTACAACAGGGTAGCTTTCGAGGGTGGTTGGTGGGCTCGGTAGTGGAGAGGTGGGCATGTCTTGTGGAGCAACGGGGAAAGAGCCCGGGTTGCTCCATCCTCTACATCTTGCTAGGTTCCTTGATTGCGTCTCGCTTGAGCCACTCTATTTTTGGGAATAGGAAGGACGCCCCTCTAGGCTTTGACTTAAACGGCGTCTGTGGTCGTGTTGAGATCTTTCCGGCATGCAGGGTGGAAAGTGGCAGTTTCTTCCCTCCATGGTGGCACCGGAAGCTTCTCGTGGTGGGGTGGGCTCTCCTCTTAGCCCTGTACGATGGTATTGTCTTGTTCTTGCAACAGCTTTCTATAGAGTGCGTACTGGCTCCTCTCTTCACCCTTTTTTGTTTGGTGACTGGCTCATTGGCGGATGGGGATGGGCGTTCCATCCTTCCTCCTGCGGTGGCAAGCTTCTCGAGTGGGCTTTGGTAATCCTTGCATCGCCCCGTTTGTGTGGTGGCTCCCATGCTTTCCTCCCCTGTGAGGGGTCTTATGGTGATGTGGACCTTGGGCCCCGCCCTATCGGCTCTAACTGGTATGTGATGTTGGGGATGGCCTCCCTTATTCGATCGGTGTTGATATTTTGTCTCCTTGTCTATGGTCTCTCTGATGTTTACTTGATGCCTTCGCTTGACATGTGAGCACGGCTTGCCATGTAAGTTTTTTTGATTTATTCAATTCTACTCACGGTGGTGAGTTTTGAAAAAAAATTAAAAATTAAAAAACAATTTGGCTAATCACCCTTTTCCTTTCCTACCTTCTCCTCACTTTGTAGTACTCGTTAACTTTATCTTCGTGGACCTATAATCTTATTGTCGTCCTTCCTTTGTCCTCTTTCTCATAACCACCTCCACTTTTGTTCTCTTTCATAAAATATAGTGATTCCTAAGCAACATCCTTATCTTTTTCCATTCATGCAACAATTTTTTACGAACATCTTTATACCCAATTCAACAACCCCTTGATAGTTCATTATATAGTGGTAAAAATGCAAACCACGCGGCAGTTCGTTAGGGGTGGCTGCCCATATAGCCGATGTAACTGTGGTCCTTGGATGATGTCATGGTTCAACACTAGCATGTTACAAATCTAATATTTTCACCGTAGAGTAGAACTCATCTCTCTCTCTCTCTCTTTAGTTACTTCTTTAAACATGTACCAACCATCCTCTTCTACCTTTACCTTATCTCTCTAACTTTTCTAACTTGTAAATTAAGATGCTCACTTTTCTCTCTCTAGCTTTAAAGCGGTGGCCCACTCTCCACCTTTGAGTAATTGTACCAACAGTTATATAGTATGGGGGTCTATCAATTTTCTAAGGAGTGTGCTTTTCTCTTCGTTTCTCCGTCCAAAGCATAGCTAATGGATTTTTGGCTTTCTAAAAGAAGCCTTAGTGTTGAGTCTAGTTAAGCATCCTTCCAATGTTTTCAATGACAACGATGGAGACTCATCTTAAATGTTGATGGAGTTTGTCAAATGGGTCCCTTTCATCTCATAGCCTTACAATGCTTTTTAAGACTTTGCCTTGTTTATTTTTTTTTTGTCCTTACTCATCTTATATTATTTTCAACATGAACACAATTTATACTCGTTCTTTTTTCTTGGGATGGACTACATTGCTTTTATTTTGTGTACCTTTTTATTTTTAAATCTTTTAAAGAGTAAAGAGCTTTTTTCATAAGAACAAGCGATTGTGACTCTCTCTCTCTCTCTCTCTCTCTCTATCTATATATATATATATATATATATGTATTTTTATTTTTGAAAAGCCATCGTAAAATCTTACCTTTTTTTTGCATGTCATTGTTTTAGAATGCTAAAGTGAAGCTTCACCTTGCATAATTCTAATAAATCTATACACACACATATATTAATTAGTTCTTTTTACTTCACCTTTCATTTCACAACTTCACATGGCTTTGCATTTCTTGCATTCTATATTTTGATTCAAGTGAGTATTAACATTCGAGAAAGTCTCTTTTATTATGCGGCTGTTGGTTGAGTTTCCTCCTCACAAAGAAGAAAACCGGAAATATTAGCAAAAATGTTGAAATTTGTAAAATTTTTGGACGACTTTCTCACATATTTCATCGGTTTTTCTTCTGCTTATCATGGTTTGCAGCTAGCTAGTCTCAACTTTCAATCGGCTCAAGACTAAGCTAAGGCAATCCTTTCCCAAACACTAATACCAGTTTAATTCAACCTAGCAATTTTATCACTTTCTTATTGTTATTGAAAGCCATCGTGACCCTTTCACTTGTTTTTTCATATTTAACGCATTGATATATAATGTTAACACATCTGTATCTTTTTTAATAGTCGTACCCACCATTCTTGTAGACGATGGTACAAACACGCCTTCGAGCATTCACTAGATCATTCGAACGCACTTAAACCCATCACCTGGGTGACGGAGGACAAGTACTCAACCAACCGAGCTAGCTCCTGTCTCGGTAACACATCCATATCTTATGAAGATATTATTTTTGGCCTTCCAAAGGAAAGTCATATGGAGGGGGTAAAATTTTATACCTAAGTCCAAAATGATGATGACTTCTTAGTGTGAGTTCTCTCGCTTAGCTCTCCTTTTTTGATTTTTCGAGTCCATTGTTCAAGATGCAAGCATATGTGATTGCATCTGCAAAGACACCCTTGCTTTGTATCCTGTCGAAAACAGACCAAAGCTTCTTGGCCCTGCCCAAGTTGGGCATATCCCACAATCTTCATTCCAAGAGACGACGTCCCTGATAGGAAGCTCCTCAAGCACTTTTTGTGCTTTATGAAGTGCACCACATTTGGCATACATGTCGACCAAGGCAGTGCCAAGCATGACGTTTTCTTTCAACAACCACTGACTAACATATCATGGTGAATTATTTTGGCCATATCAGCATCTTGGGCACCACCCACAATCAGTGCATCCCAAGAGACGACATCCTGGACAAGATTGCAAGTTGATGCTCCTCAAGCACTTTTTGTGCTTAATGAAGTGCACCGCATCTAGTATACATGTCGAGCAAGGCAGAGTCAAGCACGATTTTTCCTTTCAGCAACCACTGACTAACCATATCATCGTGAATTCTTTTGGCCATATCAGCATCTTGGGCATATCCCAGAATCACTTCATTTCAAGGTACGACATCTCGGACAGGAATCTTCTCAAGCACTTTTTGTGTTTTATGAAGTGTACCACATTTGGCATACATGATGTACGTAATTGCATTTGGACAGATCTTTGCAAATGTTGAAAACAGACCGGAGCCATTGGAAATTATGATTTGCATACTTGTGACTTGAGACCTTGCAAAACACTAGAGAAGGAAGGTCTGCATAGCTAAGCATGTGAGGAGGAGAAGAGCCCATCTAGCTGCCACCATGGCTGATGATGCGGTTTGTTGCGCTCTGTCAAGTCCATTGAACTTGACATACATACAGACTAACGTGTTGCCTAAGTATGTGTTCTTTTCAAGCAACCCACTATCACAAATATCAGCATGTATCTTATTGCCTTGGTACAATCCTTCTTCTTAGCACAGTCTTTAAGTGAGCTCACAAAAAAAGACTTATTATCTTCCCCTGCATGTTTGCCTTCAAGATGCAAGTGTATGGGATTGCATTTGGAGAGACCCTTGCTTCGCATCTGCCAAAAACACCCCTAAGATTCTTGGCCCTACGCAAGTTGGACATATCCTGCAATCAATGCATTCCAAGAGACAACATCTCATGGTATCACTCCATGTGATCCACGTGCATACCAAGCTTACCGCTTAAGGCAATCAAGCTATTGTAGCTTGCAGAAAGTTGACGATCAAGATCCCCTTTCAAGCTATGGTCCTTGCGCTGAGTTGCGATCAAGCTTTTTGCACACAAAGTTGACGATCACGCTCTTCTGGCCCCTCACGCAGAGGCGATGATCAATCTCCCCTCTCAACCTGTCCTCTCTCTCTCTCTCTTCACACACACACACACACACACACACACACACACACACAGAGTTGATGATGAAGCTCCCTTGTCAAATGCAGAGAGTAAATCAAGTCCCCCCCCCCCCCCCCCCCCCCCCCCCACAAAAGAGTTGATGAAGCTTCATTCATATTTTTTTCTCATTCTTTCATACTTTGTTTAACTTCATATTTTTCTACTTAGGTAGCCATGAGAATCCCTCCTAGATCGGCACTTCTTCTTCTTGTTTTTCCATCCTTGTGATTTCCTAGCCCATAGCATCACTAGCAATTTTGTGCATCCTCTTGTAGGCTCCTTTGCCATGAAGGATAACATCCTATTTGGATGCTATGGTGGAGAGCGGACATTGAATAAAAACAATGGAGGAGGAGGAGGAGGAGGAGTGTGATGACATGCTGGGTAATCAACTAAGAGAGGAAGAGACTCAGTATGAGGCGAGCCAGAGTTGTTGCACCAACATAAGGAAGCAGGCAACGGGGAGAAGACAAGGATGAAGATCATGGAAGGAAGAAGGCATTGCCCAATGTTGAGTAGGCGTCACAATCCCCCTCTATCTCTCTCTCGATAGTTTCCTACGACGTTAAAATTCTCTTATTCTTATTCTTATTCTCTCTCTCTCTCTCTCTCTCTCTCTCTCTCTCTCTCTCTCTCTCTCTCCGCACAAAGAATACTTCCTGGAATCGCCGGATGGAGGAGCTACTGACGTGTGACAAGGAGTCGTCCCTCCCCCCATTGTAGATAGTATAGATTCTTGTTATATATATATCCAAATTAAATTATGGTAAAAATAAATTAGTTCAACTTGAGTTTATGGCGTCCTAAACAATCTTGCTACTTCTTGCTCTGCCCTAGATGTTGCAACTTGCAATTCACATTCAAAGATCAAAACAATGCTAGTTGCTCTAAATTGCCAGAGATCATTCTAATCGTACAATCATGAAGGAGGGGTGTTCTTTAGTTCATGGATTGCTAAGTCCCTTTGGTTGTTGGCAAGCTAAAACATGCTTTAGAGAGAAGAAGAGAGATTAGAATACGTTAATTTGTTTGTGCATTTTTTTTTAGCTTGCAAAGGGTCCCTCTACTATTCAATGGGCCATTTCTTTGTTTTAGAATGCCCATGTGATGCTTTGCTGAGGTGGTTTGAGAGTGACAAAGACTTTAGTGTTTGATTGGTTTTTTTAAAGCTTTGGGGCAATGCTTCAAATTTTTTTTGCTCAAAAGTTTAGGAAACCTACGGATGAGATTTTTTTTTTTGGGGTAAAATTGACTAAATTTGAAGGTTTTTACACTAAATTGCTCTAGATTTTGAAGATTTTCTCACCTTCAAATTTAAAATTTATAGGTGGAATTACAATAAACTTAAGTTCGTTTCGAGCACTGCTTTGGAGATAGGGTAATGATGGTCATAAGTAGATATATTCAAATAATTATTTATTCTTTAATGTTAAATCTTCGATTATTAAAAAAAACAAAGATGACTCTCTTTACTATTGCACTAATTTCTTGAGCCCACTCTCTCCATTTCTCTCTCTCTCTCTCTCTCTCTCTCTCCTCACACACAACACACACCACACACACACACAGACACACCCATCTTCAACAATACTATTGTTTATTTTTGGACAGGCCATCTCTTTTTTTTTTTTGTTTTGGTTGGGGGGTGGGGGGGGGGGGGGGGGGGGGGAGTTTCACAACAGTGAGGAAGAATGTGTTAACCGAAAGACTATCATTTCTTATTCTTGGTTTCAATATAGGAACTATGTACCTGTAGTAGTGAAGCGAGTTTGCAGGGCTACAAGATCTCGCACGCCAAAGCCCAGGAGCAACGTCAATGAGAGCAAGTGGCTCCATGTCCTTAATGTTGATGTTCGCCCCCTCATCATCCTCCTCTTCAAGCTAATCAATTGCACACCTTCAATGCCCCAAGCAGAAAAATTGCCTCATAATTATTCCAGCAACTATTAGAACCTGCTCATGTTAACATGAGAAGAAGAAATTATTACAACGTATATCAAAACACGCACACACTATCTCTCTCCCCCCCACCCCCCCCCCCCCCCCCCCCCCCCCCCCCCCTCCCCTCCTCTCTCTCTCTCTCTCTCTCTCTACTCTCTCCTCTCACACACACACACACACACACACACACACACACACACACACTGGGTCAGTACTACTCACCCTAGAAGAGCTATGGCAGGCGCAGAGAGAGAGAGAGAGAGAGAGGAGAGAGAGAGAGAAAACAATGCAGCTTTATTCATACTGGGCTGCAAGGGCGACGGAAAACCTAGAGGAAAGAAGACGGCATACCCACTACACTGTGTGTGCGCGTGCGCGCGAGAGATGAGAGAGAGAGAGAGAGAGAGGAGAGAAGAGAGAGAAGAGAGAGAGAGATCACGCTCCGATACGCCACAGTGAAAGTTTAACAGGACTGAGAACTACGTCATTGTTTCTAATGTGTTGTGTGTGCTGTGTGAGAGGAGAGAGAGAGGAGATGGTGAGTGAGGAGAGAGAGAGACTTGCCTCTTTTACTCTTGTGGCAAATCTAACACACACACACACACATTATAAATATGAAAAATATAATATATATTACAATTTTCCTCAAGATCTAGGTGGATTTTTTTCCCCTTTTCCTCTTGCGACATTCTTGAATCTTACACGAATGTAAGTTGAGGCACACTTTTTTGGAACATTGTATCGAACCATATGGTTTAGCTAGTTTCCTTGTCCATGTGATTGAGACAAACATGTTTACATTTGTCGAGATTTAGTGGCATTGAATATCCTTCATGTCAAAGGATATTGATGATAATTTACCTTGTCTTGCATGTCTCTAAACGCACACGCACGAGCACGAGAGAGAGAGGAGAGAGAGAGAGAGAGAGAGAGAGAGAGAGAATATGTCTACACATACTTACACACACATACACGCACATAGATGTATGAATATATGTGTATATGTATGTATACAAGTATAACAAAAGGTAAATACATATCTCTATTCAAGTATGTATGTGTGTATGTGCATACGCTCACTTTTATAGGGATACATATAGAAATTAGAACATGCTAAGTTTATGATGAAGGACTATCAAAGGACTTAGAAAGTGTCACATACATAGTGGAGGGTAGGAGACATGTACAAGATTGAAATGCCACATTAGGTAGCATGCTTGTAGTTGTCCAATTGTCTTGTTCCCCTTTATGCTCAACATTGAAGAAGACATAAGGAGCCAAAACCAAACTAACCAAAGCGATATCGTTGTGCAAGGACATAGCTTCAACTTCTTGAAGATAAACCTCTCACAAGGGTGATTCCTTTTGTATATAGATGCAAGGAAAAAAAAAAAGGGTCCTATTTACATGAGAAAAAATATCCCCTTCACTTGCACATGACATCTCTCTCTCTCTCTCTCTCTCTCTCTCTCTCTCTCTCTCCACGTTATAGCTCCCTGCTTTTTCACCTGAAACGGATGAGAGCATCTCATTAGATACTATCTAACGACACCGAAATCCAAAATTGAACCTCCCTATTTGATGCTTTTCATTTACCCATTAGAATGTCTAGATTTTTATGTCAATGAGAATTGTGTCACCTTTACAATCTTTACTTAGGAACAATAATTACAAGAAATTTCAGTTCTTATATCAAGTCAAAGACAACCAATTGATTTAATCCCAAGGCTTGCCGAGAGGTACACGGTGTCCAAGTCACGAGAGAATTTTCACAATTTAAAAGCCCATCAACTCAATGTTTAGTCTTGAATGTACACCTAAACAACTTTAAATACAATAAAGTGAAATCTTGAGAGCACATGTTGCCTTTCTTTAGAGCCATAATAAATGGCCACCACTAAAAACAATTTATAATAGATTTTACCAACCTAATTTTACACCAATCAACATAAAATGACTAGAAAATAGACAATCTCGATGGATTTTTGCATAATCATAAAATGCCATATTTATTTACCCCAATAGCATAACTTTTCAAGATGAATAAACAAAATAGAATTTTTAAGCCAAAAGGATAATCAATGTTTTTGGCAGGCTCAAAGCATGGTCTTGCCCTATTGGTCGGCCAAAAGCATAGCTCCCAAAGCTTTTAGAAGTATAGTGGACTCACGATGTTCTCCTTGCGCGATATTGTGGCCAAAGAACTCCGCAAATTCTTTTGCACAGCCATAAGGAATTTCAATGCAAATGAGAGTTTTTTTGGAGTACATAAGGAGTCCTTAGTAAAGGGTTGGACTTTTGAATTACATAAGGAGTCCTTAGCAAAGAGTTGGATTTTGGGTGCATCTCTAAAGCATTGGATAAAATTTACAGCATTAGTGACACATGTCAAGCTAATGATAATAAACTTTCATTATTATTTCTTTTAGGCCCTTGTGAGAGTGTGTTGACATTTGTGTACCTCTTTTTTTTTTTTTTGGGGCAAAATTCACAATTGTCAGTGAATTATATTGATCAACCCAAAAAATTACAAGGTCTTGTTATACTCATGTTGAGCCATGACATCATCGAGGGACCAAAATACATTGGCTATCAGGGCAGCCACTCCTACCAACCCGCCCCCTTATCCTCGATACACAAAGTCCATTGTCATGTTCTTTTGATATCTTTTAATTACCGATGGCTAGGATTTTTCCTCGCCCTAAGCATGCCATCTGTTGACAACAAGGCACAAGTAGTCCTAGACCAATCCTCCGAGTGTTGCTTGCACTCGAGTGTCCATATTAGCACTTTGATTTCTTGTATAATTTTTGCGAAGCTTGCCACCTCGAAACCTCCTTCAAACACACGGCGTTTCCTTGTCTGCCATATGCTATGTAAGAAGAAGTACCGGGCGATTTGAGTGCTGATGAGGAGGGCAGGACTACCTAAATTCTTCCCTCCAAGGAATAGATCAATCTTGAAAAAACCAATTTTCTATGTTCTTTGGATCCACTTGCATATTTTCCCTGCGAGGCCTTTGATAGTTGGGCAATCCATAAAGAGGTGGGCTAGATCTTCACTAGCAAACCTACACCCCAAGCATTGATCTGAGCCAATCCCCCTCTCATGAATCTTCACCCCCGTCGGTAGAGCACCCCAGATTACCTTCCACAAAAATACCTTCATGTGCTGCAGAACCTTAGGCTTCTAGATGTTCTCCATTACTTGCTCCCACCTATCCTCCGTCCATGGTTTTTTCCATATCTTGTAAGGGGGCTAGACCAATTCTTCTTATGTATCATTGTATGATAAATGTATTTAGGATGGGGTTTCCATAAGAGACTGCTTCCGGGCCATTTCCTGGCATTCTAGTCAAACTCCGAATCACAGATTGGCATCACTATATTGTCAAGCTCTTTCATCACTTTGTGGACAAGCAAGACCTCCAAGCTATTAAGTTGGTACTGGGTAACTAGAAGATCAATGGTTTTCCAACTCTTGTTGTCACTATCCCAGAAGTGCCCAAGTCAATTCAGACCCTTATTATTCAGCTTCCTGGCTGTCTCTATCCAATAGGGATTTGTGGTGGATCTACAACTTTGGACAGTCAGGGGGACCAATGCAAAATGGAGTTCTTGAAGTATCTGGTTTGTTCCCCCCACTTTAAGACTCCTGCTGCTCTATTCCATTTTTTAATCAATTCTCCTGAGCTGCCCCCCAGTCTTAGGGTAGACCACGACAGGGAAAATAGTTTGTCATGAATCTCCACCCCTCTCTATTTACCACCTTTTGAGCCAAGTTTAGTTGCTTCTATCATATCTTTGATCATGACAACCCAAACTTGATCTTGTTTAGCCAAGGAAACAACAAATTTGGCACAACAAGATTCTGCATGGGGGGCCACTTGGTTGAGAATTCCAAGGCCTCCTTGATTCACCGGTCAAGCAACTGATTCCCAACGGGCCCATTGCCATGGCCTGAGGATTTCGTGTTGTTTTTCCATAAAAACCTTTCTACTGGTTTTAAGAACTCTTTCTAGTGACACTTAGCCATCTTGAGAAGCGGGCTAGTGAAGGCAATATAAGGAATCATAAAGGCATTTATAACTTTTATCCGACTTTGGAATGGGAGAAGAGCATACTCCCATCTACTCATTTTTGTTTTGATTTTTTCAAGCACCCACTCGAATCATTTTTTGTGAGTTATGTCCACCCCCAAGGGTGCTCCCATATGTCTGAAGATATTCCCTTTTGTGACAATCTCCCCTGACCAATGAGAAGGGTCAAATGAGTCATTTTTCCGATAGGGAGATCAACCTTGACTTCTCTATATTACACTTGGACCCCGAAGCTACCACGAATATTTGTACAATCTCCAGAGCTTTCCTGATGACTTGGGGGCACGCCTTCAAGAAGAGGAGAGAATCGTCTGCAAAAAGTTTTGCTAGGAGTTGGCTATTTCCTGGTAAAGCCAGGCCTTGCAACTCCCATCGTTCCTGTACTAGCTTCAAGCGTCATGATTAAAGGATGCGATCCTATGGCGATCCTATGGCAAAAATCAGGGGGTCCAAGGGGCATCCCTGCTTAATAGACCTTTTGACCTCAAAAGAGCCCACAATTCTATCGTTGAATAGGAGCTCTGAGTGGCTTCCAGCCCCTAGTACACGTACCAGACGACATAGGCGAGGCCTAAAGCCCAGAGCTTCCATGACGGCTTCTATATATGTCCATGTTATTCTGTCATAAGGCTAATCCAGGTCCAACTGCAGCAGAATTCACTCTTGCTTTGTGACAATTGCGTTTTGATGCCCACCATTGCTGCCAAGGTGTTATCGTAAATGGACCTTCCTTTCATGAACCCATGTTAATGGGGAGAGATGATCTTGTTTAGTAAGGGGACAAGTATGAGGGCTACTGCTTTAGCAATAATTTTGTAGGCCACAGACATCATTGTTGTAGGGCGCCAATGTTTCAGTTGAGAACAACAGATCTGCTTTGGGTGGGTTTGATAAGCCCTCTCTTTACACTTATCTCCAACGACCCTTCGACAATGGCTTTATTGGCCAACCTTGTGATTGGGCCCTTGAGACCATCCCAAAATTCTCTACAAAATTCTACCGTCATCCCATCCCAACCAGGGACTTTTCCTTGCCAAGGGCGTGCAATGCTAGTAAACATTAGTCTTCGGAAAATGCCCTTTCCAAGCTATTAGCTTCTAAGTGGGAATCTTATTCTTGACACTCTGAAGTAAGGTCCCTCTGGCTTCTTCCACTTCTTGGGATTGGATCTCTTGGCCGTCCAATGATTTGACTAAGATAGCTCTCAATGATTAGTCAGATCTCATCCTGGTTATGAACTGCTGTCCCTTTTTCATCATAGAGCGAGCGGACGTGGCCCCGGCTCTTCTTGATTTTTAAAGCCCTAAAAAACTGAGCTTGATTAGAGGCTTCAGGTTGAAGGAAAGTCTCCTGGAGAGAAGCCTTGCCTTTCTGATATTCTAACTGCTCATTAGCAAGGTTAGATTTGGCTTCGATCCATCGTTTGTGCTCATTCTCAGTAGCAAGCCCATTGGAGTTTTTGGAGGTAAGCAATTGTACCTCCGCTGCAAGATGCATAAGGTGTACCTCCCTAACTCTCTTGATTCGGGGGGCCCGAGGTTTTGATTGTTTTATGGATGCTCCGAGCAAAGAGGTCCCACACATTGTGTTTGTTGAGGTCAACATCTTTTCTAAGCTTACCTAGTGCTTTCTTGGTTAGATTCCTGAAAAGAGGGTCTCTGAATAGGTGTGCCCCTGTTACTAACAGTTTTTTCTTGCCTCTTGGGGTCTGATCCTCCCCTGTACTTAAAATGTATGTGCAGCGGTATGTGATCTGAAAGGCTTTTTGTGGGGACTATCTTCATCTCCATCAATGGCAGAATCCAGTCAGCTTAGTGTGAGCAATAGCATATGTCCAGCCTGGAGGGCAGTGCGAGCATACAGGAGCTTGTGTAGGTGAAACCAGGCGTGCTGTTCCATGGGCCGACTTCTCATAAGTCAATCATTTCCCACTTTTCGCACAAACTTTGCCATTTAGACCTTTCCAAGCCATCCAACATACTGGAGGATCCTGTTCTATCCCTGCTCTTTTCTACCGTGTTGAAGTCGCCAACCAACAACCACTCACCTTCAATAGGAGTATCTCTAAGATGCATCCATAGTTTAGCTCTATCTTTTGCATTGCAAGAGCTGTACACATTCACACTAGTGAAGGGATACCCTTCCCATCTGATTCTACTCCCCAGGATTCTGTCGGAACGATGGTTTAGAACCAACTTCGGCTCCATTTTATCTTTCGCAATGCTGAGACGCCACTAAAATCGTTACTTCCTTCTCCATAGAATACAAGTTTCTTTCCTAGCACCTGCTTTCTCTTGCAAGCTATGGGCATCTAAGTGGTGTTCCTGGATGGCCCAACAGTTGATTGCCTTCTCCTTTTTTATTTCCCCTCTGTTTTTTGGCATGTGGAAAGCCATAGGGTTCATTGTGCAAGGTTGTTCCAACACCGAAGCCGTTGGATTCTTTGGTTTGATGATCGCCACATGGCAAGGGTTTTGTAAAATAACTTTGTTGTCCTTCAATTGTTTCCTTACATCACCTTTTCATGGATGTTATGCAAGTTTATTGTTTCCTTATAGTGATTAGATCTACTTTTCATACAAACAATTATAAAATTCTCTGTTTTTTGTTTGTAAATTTTTTTCATTCGGTCACAGTGTTACTATGGCTTGATTTCATTCTGATTCCTTTTAGAATGCCTTATGTGAAGTTTATATTGTTTTTCTTCCCTACAATTCAATATAATTTCATTCTAAATCTTTTTAGCAAATATAAGCCTTGTTATGGTATTTAATTGGTGTTCTTGAGAGGTCTAACAAGAATCCCAGCTAAGTGAGTCTCTTATTTATTATTTATAGAGTCATGGCCTATTAGCTTAAAGACCTTCAATAAAGTAAGTGTCTCTAATTGTCTCTTGTATGAATGTATCTAAACCATCTCTCATTAATTCACTTAGGCTATTTAAGAATTATTTGGGATAATAATTAGTGATATTTATGAAAACTTTAAAGACTTTCTTTTACATTGCAAAACTGCACACTCAAAGTTCTTGTTTAACACGCAATATAAGCTATTAAGATGAGCATGACTTCAAAAAGTTACATCGATCAATAAATCATAGCAAACTCCACAAAAAAAATCTTACTAAAGCATTTATATTCTCATTTCCATGCTTAGATAGTCACAATTAAATTAATATTTTGATAAGTTTTATTGAACCAAACCTCAAGATGCATAACAGTGTATACAATTTATGTAAATTGAATCTCAAAATAATTTGTATTTGATTGGTTTTAATCTATAGAATCACTTTAAAGCGTACTTTTTAACTAAAATTACCACATTGATTTTTGTCTTTCTAAAAGAAGCCTTAGACGAGAGTTGAGTTAAGCATACTTTCAATGTTTTCGGTGATGATTGAGATTTACCTTAAATGTTATTTAAACTTTATAATATTAAATGGATCTTTTATTGCACCTTTCATTTTGCATCCTCACGTTGTTACCATTTACATGTGGTAGTGATGTGTGTGAACACACTAGGACCGCCGGGGTGTTTTTTCCCTCTTTAGGGGTTTTTTTTCCCCCGTGCATTGTATATACGCCCATCACTCTAGAGCTATCTATTTTTCCATTTCACACAAAGTAATACACTCTCTATTAGTATCAGAGCAGGTTGCGTTCTCCCGGGCTTAGTCGCCAGCAGCTCCAGCACACGCATGCCCACTTTCTTCGATTATAGTGAGCTTTAGCCTCCGTTTCCACTACAGGTAGTATTGCACAGGCTATTTCGTCATTTTGTGAAAAATTTCTATCATTGCTTTTTTCTGCATGATAGGTGCCTTACAGTCTTCTACGGTTTGTGCTATATAGCATGTGTTGTTCCCGCTTTGTTTCTCCTCTTTTTGGGTAGTTTTCACATCAGGTGCAGCATTTACCATGGCTGACAACAACACAGATGTGTTCAAGATGTTTGCTGTTGAGGACAGATTGGATGGGGAAAATTACCCTATGTGGGCTTACATGATGCAACATGTTCTTGTGTCAAAGGGTGTCTGTAATGTTGTGTAGGGAATTGATGTATGTCCTGGTTCTCAGGATGTAGGCGATATTGAGGATGTTGCAGGTCTTGCTGCAAGGATTGCTGCTGCTAGAGTTGTTTTGCTTACGATAGAACAAGCTCATTGGGATGTAAAGGATGCGCAAGCTCATGCATTGATTGTGGTGTGTGTGAAGCGCACCATTACTCCTCACATTTGTTAAGCAAAATCTGCAAAACAGGCTTGGGATATTCTGGATGGTCTTTATGCAAGTCACGATGAGGCTAAAATTGCATTGCTGCGTAAAGAGATGGAGTCAAAGATTATGCATGAGGAAGATGATATGGACACTTTCTTGCTGGTGTCAAGGATATCAATGAGCAACTTATTTCTGCAGGTGAAGTCATTTCAGACAATTCCCTTGTGCAGACTGTTCACGATGCCTTACCAGATTCTTACCAGACTTTTGTTGTACTTGGAGACTTATGACCCGAAGAAATCCTGAAGTTGTCAAGTTTGATGTATTGTGCACATTGCTGTAGCAAGAGTCACTTTCCAAAAAAAACAGGACTAGACAGCATACAGTTGAACATGCTTTTATTGCTTCTCAAAGAAAGGGTGGTAACATCAATGCAGCCACTTGTTATGGTTCTTCTACGAGTGGAAAATCACATGTTCTTAATGCTTATGCTGACAGCAATTCGTCTGGAAATTCTGGTGATAAGGGCAAAAAGAAGATGCGTTGTTATTATTGTAAAGCTAATGAGCAGTGTCCTAAGTTGAACTCCAAAGAGGCTAAGAAGAAAGAGGGTGATTCCACTGCGAATGCTGGTTCCACTACAAATGCATCCATTGTTGAGTCTTCTCTGAAAGGAGACTGTGATGCTGATGTTGATGCAGAATGGGCTTTTAGTGCAGAGTACACTTACAATCTTGTTGTCCATGATGCATGCATGTTAGTTGCTGCAGATTCACATGTGTGGTATTTCGACAGTGGTGCTACAAAGCATATTACCTCACATCGTGAATTGTTCACCTCTCTCGAGTCTGTCCTTCATGGGAATTCAGTCACTTGTGCCAACAATGCCTCTTATCCGGCTCAGGGGGTTGGACAGATTGTGCTTACTGTTGAAAATGGCAGTTCTTTCACACTTGTAGTGATGCACTTTATGTACTTGGGATCACGAAGAATCTTTTGTCTGTATCTGCACTTGCTAGACGGACTTGTAGTCAAATTTGTGGATGACAAATGTACAATTCATGATCTCAGTTTTGATGATGAAATTGGTGCATCTGGCCTTTTGTGTCATGGGCTGTATAAGCTCACTTTGTATGACAAGTGTGGACAAAATTTTGCAAATGCAGTTGCAAATTCAAGGGCTGTTTCAAATACAAAATTGTTGCATGCACGTTTTGGACTTTTGAATATTGCGAGTTTGCTGCATTTGCAGAAATCTAATATGGTTGCTTCTTTGCTGCCTCTTGAAGCACCTGTCAAACATGTTTGTGAAGATTGTATTTTGGGTAAGATGCAGCGTTTGAAGTTTGCAAAGGATGGTTCAGTTAGGGCCACATGTAGGTTGAAGCTTGTGCATAATGATGTTTGTGGGCCATGCGAACTCCGTCCTTGGGCAATTACCTTTACTTTGTGACTTTCATTGATAATTACTCCAAGCATACATGGGTATTTCCGCTTAAAGCGAAGTCCAAAGTTTTTATGTGCTTCAAACAATTTTTGGCTATGGCTGAAAATGTATCGAAATGTACTATGGGCACCCTCCGTTCTGATCGAGGGGGAGAGTATATCTCTCATGAATTTAATGCATTTCTGGCTAGTCGTCGAATAAAACACCAATGTGCAGTGCCTTATACCCCTCAACAAAATGGTGTTGCTGAGAGGAAAAACCGGTCACTTACAGAAATGGCACGATGTATGGTAAAAAGTCAAGCTTTGCCGCATTCTTTTTGGCTTGAGGCCATCATGTGTGCCACTTATGTACTAAACAGGTGTCCTACAAAAGCTTTGCAATCTATTACTCCATATGAAGCATGGCATGATAGAAAGCCTTCTATTGAGCACATGCGTATTTTTGGTTGTTTGGCATATGCTTTGGTGCCACAAACACAGCGTAGAAAATTGGATGATAAGGCTGTCAAATGTATTTTTGTTAGTTATAGTGCTGAAAGCAAAGGTTACAGGTTGTATCATCCACAAACAAAGTGTATTTTGGTTTCACGGGATGTAGTGTTTGTGAAAGATTCTGTTCAGCCCTTGCTGTCATGTACTAGAGACAGTAATGTAAGCTCACAGGACATTTATGACACTCTTTTGCCTCTTTTTAGTGGTGGAAGTTCGAATGTAAATTCCAATGAGGCAAATACACAGCCTATGGGGGTTTTCGAAAATGTTATAGATCAGCCTATTACTGCAGATGTACATGATAAGGAAAGGGCCAAAATGGTTGGTGCATACATTGCGTGACAGTAAATTGGATGCACCTTTGTCTAGTCGTACTCATTCAGGCTCTGGCCATGCATCCTATGCATCAGATTGTTATGCTTTGGCTGTGTCTAGCTTCCATGATGTTGAGGAACCTCTATCTTTTGATGAAGCATAGAATTGAGAAAATTGGATGGTTGCCATGCAATCAAAATATGATGCACTTATAGAAAATGACACATGGACTTTATGTGGTTTGCCTCCTGGAAAAAAGGTCATTGGTACGAAGTGGGTTTACAAGTTGAAACACAAGCCGGATGGTGAGATCGATCGCCATAAGGCTTGACTTGTTGCAAAGGGTTATGCACAACAAAAAGGCATAGATTATGCAGAGACTTTTGCTCCCACTTGTCGTATGACTACTGTGTGTTTTCTATGTGCATTGGTAGCTCATTTTGGTTGGGATGTACATCAATCAGACATTGTTACTGCTTTCTTGAATGGTGACATATTTGAGGAAGTTTATGTAATGCAGCCTCATGGTTCTGTCATGAAAGGACAAGAGGACAAAGTGTGCAGATGTAAGAAGGCTTTGTATGGGTTAAAGCAATCTCCTTGTGCTTGGTATGAGAAAAAATGACACTCATTTGGTCAAACGAGGATTTCGTAACAGTCCAACAAAAATCACATTGTATGTAAAGCGGCGTGAGGGTGATGTACTTTTCATTGTGGTTCTTTATGTAGATGATTTGCTAATCACTGGACCAAATGAGAGACATATTGCTGAGTTTAAGACTGATTTGAATGCTACTTTCAAGATGCAAGATTTGGGGTTGTTGCATCATTACTTGGGTATACAGTTTAAGCAGTGTGATGGTGGTATTGCCTTGTGTCAGAAAAGTTACATAGAGACATTGTATGTAAGTTTGGACTTGAGGATTGCAAACCTATTGCCACTCCCATGGAAACAGGTTTTAAATTGAGTCTTCATGATGCTAGTGATCCTGTAGATGTCACTCTTTACCAAAATGCTGTTTGATGCCTCATTTATGTATGCAACACGAGGCCGGATATTCAATTTGCAGTTTCACAGGTCAACAGATTTATGCATAGCCCAGGGTCTAAGCATTGGCAGACTGACAAAAGGATTTTCCGCTACCTTAGTGGCACTTTACATCTTGGCTTGTTTTATCCCAAGGGGGGATCATTGCCGCCAGACTTAGATGCTTTTTCGGACTTAGATTGGGCTGGTTGTTTTGACACGAGAGTGTCCACAAGTGGTTTTTGTTTCATGCTTGGCAGTTCATGTATATCATGGTTGAGCAAGAAGCAACCTTCTGTGGCCACTTCGAGTTGTGAGGCTGAGTATAGGGCAGTCTTCACTGCTACAGTTGAGTGTGTATGGCTCAGATGCCTTATGGCTGATTTGGGTGTTGGATAGGACACTTCCAACACTATCTACAGTGACAGTCAGAGCGCATTGGCAGTTGCAAGGAACCCAGTTTTTCATGCTCGCACAAAGCACATTGATGTGCATTACCACTATGTCAAGGAGAGGCTCTCAACAGGAGAGATCAGCTTGGCTTATGTGCCAACACAGGACAACCTTGCAGATCTTTTCACAAAGGCATTGTCTCATGAGAAGCTTGAAGCTTTCCGGAAAGCTTTGGGCTTACTCCCCTTTGTGAACTGATCATGTCCTCAGGGCATGGTACTTCCCTTCACTGATGTGCCAACTCTCATTCATCGCATCACTCCAGGGGGGATTTGTTACCATTTACATGTTGTAGTGATGTGTGTGAATACACTAGGACCATTGGGGCATTTTTTCCCTCTTTAGGAGGTCCCCCCTCCCCCCCCCGTGCATTGTATATACGTCCGTCACTCTAGGGCTATCTATTTTTCCATTGCACACTAAGTAATACACTCTCTATTGTGTGCCTTGAGCTTTCTTCGTCTTCTCCAAGCTGTGTGTGTTTTCTTGCAACCCTAATTCCAACACACATGGCTTGACTTCTCTTGCATTCTATTCTTTTAGAATGCTAAAGTGAAGCTTCACCTTACATAATTCTAGTAAATTTTATACATACACACATACACACACACACACACACACACACACACACACATATGTACTTATGTTTATTAAACCTGGCTTTTTTTATGAAGGCATTAAAAAAATAAGTCCTTAAATAACAAGACATTAGGTAGGGTGTTTATAGCATAATCCGTTGTTGAAGACAATGGTGGGCGTCAAATCGATCAGTAAGCCGTTCTGGAACCGCTAGTTGTAATTGTGTTTATATGGACAATACAATTTTATATTGAAACAATACAACTACAACACTGATTAAGACCTACTTTCGATAAATCTTTCCTTCCCCCTTCTTCAATAGGCCATCATGACTCCTCACCTTGTTTCAATCATTATTATTTATGCTTTTGGAATATATTGTAATATAAATAGTTCATTGTTACTTTTTTCCCCAAAAAAAACCATAATATCACATGTTTCACAGTACTCGTGTCACTTTCTATAGTGAATTTTCACCTTGTTTTTTTTAAACTTGAAACTTTGATCTTACAACACCATGCATTATATATGTTATGCCACCCTAGTATATAATGACTCTCTAAGGGAGTTGTTCCCATGGTCAAATGAACATAGATATTTTTCATGAAATAAATAAATAAATAAATATATATATATATATATATATATATATATATATATATAGAGAGAGAGAGAGAGAGAGAGAGAGAGAGATCACACAAGATCGATAGCATGTTGAAACATAGAATCAATTGGTGGCTTTTATAGCCAAGTGAATAGGGAGACAATATCATTGCTTTGGTTAATGAATTTTGAGCTAGCATAGAGCGGGTTTTGATTGGCATAGACTCTAGGTAGGTGAAAAACTAGCCAACATCTCGTCATAGGTAAAATGAACCTACGAGATGACACCTAAGAAAAGCGACTTAAAAGGATAAACCTGGTAGGAATATTGAAGCATTAGTTAGCATGGACTTCAGAAAACTAGACAGGCTGAGAGGCCAACCAAAGCCAACATGGGGTTTGAGGGATGTGTTCAAGATAGACTTAAAGGCTCCCGCAATTTATTTTTTCTTGGCACAAATTTACTTGATTGAACATGAGAATGGTAACAAAAAAAAGCTAATTGAGAAAAGGGACCGTAACATTTGTGAGAGATAGATATTAGCACTTATTGCGTGTAAAAATCAACCAAAACATTTTTTAAATGGTCACATAGGGGTTCCGGCGTGATGTGGAGGAGAGATGATTTGTGAGCTAGCCGACAATAATGAGCATAGGTACTTCTCAAACTTGATGGAAATTAAAGCCTGAAAGCTAGATTCAGGTACTTTGGAGGATAATGATCTAGAGTATATTTAGCCCACATTAATTAGCAATTGTCTTGCATGTGATTAGGGGTCATGTGACATCACACACATGTTCACAAAGTAAACCTGACTATTAGTGTATATTTCACTGATTAAAAATCCCAAAAATTTGGATAGATTGCAAGCTTTTCTTAAAGAAAACCAGAAGAAATCTATACATTTTCTTGAAATGGGGAAGGAATTTAAATCGTCCTTTTTCCACTTCTTGAAAAAATAGATTTCTTTTTTTGTTTTGTGAATATTGACTAAAAAAAGGATAACATTGACAAACTAAAATGGTAAAACATGAAAATTAAATTGCCCAAACCATCCGAAAAGCATGCATGATTGAAATCATACTCAATGTTTTGACATTAAATTCTTTTGGAGAAAAAAAAAACATTCAGTTGAAGGAAGTGCTCCATGCAAGTTCTATGTGTTCTGCATGAGAACTCACATATTTTAAATTAAAAAGAAACCACATATGAAGTGTCTTGTGCAATTGTTTACAAGGTTGGATTCAAAGGGTCAAATGGAAGAGGGCTTGTGACCTTAACATGTTATGTCATTGTGATCTTCACACCATTTGGAGACATAACTTATACAAATTCATTCAAGTATGCTCATGAAAAAGATTTGTTGGTCGTCAAAACTTACATTCGCACCTAGATTCTTTTCTATTTGCGTGCCCAAGCAAGTGCGCGCATGTTCTTTGGTCAAGCCATTGAGCCACCTCCCTCCTTGAGAAAGCCACTGTAGCATTGGAAGTGTGTGTACGCTTGGATTCAATTAGGCATCCTCTGTATCCCTTCCCTAATCCATCTATACTAATATCCTCTTTCCAAGCCATGTTTGTGCAAAACGACACACATCCATAATACATTATCTTAAAATTTAGTATTAAGATGATTTTCTCTAGCTTGTCGAGCTCTATGAACCTAATGTATCCCGTGAACAATCTTTTTAGGTGGCTTCTCTCGCTTATGCATTGGCCTTGGGAAGGCCATGGATTGTTATGGGGGATAGTAATTAAGTTCTTAGTCATTGCAATCTTTGTACCCCAGCTACAATGGTGCTTCTAGAGTTACTTTGGAATAGTGCTTAGACCATTGGACTAGGGGAAATTTCATATGTTGTTGGATTGGTGGACCTACCAATGTTGCTACTTGTGTACGAGCACTTTGGTAGGAGGTGGACTAGTGATAGTAGAACCCATTTGCCTCATCCACTCATCGCTGATGATAACGATTTTATCATTGTACATATGTGATTCTATGACATCAAGATCATCATCATTATAGCTCTGCGAGTTTCTGTCATAAAGCCAAAATATAGAGTCACACAACACTTGGCCTTGCATTATCTAGCCTCGTCACCCCCTTGTATTTGAGTAGCACAATATCTGGTATGGAGATGACTGTGCCACCAAGCAAGGTCTTGTACTTGGGGGTCTTTGCAGTATATTGAGGCTTGATTGGGTAGTCCTTGGGTTTTCTGTCTTCTATTGTTTCATTTTTTTTCTTTACACAATTTGTGTTATCGTAATGTGCTAGTTCTGTCCTTTACACAGTTTGCATTGTTACAATGCGCCAGTTCTATTCTTTCATAGTTTATCACATTTTTCTATATGTCGTTGGACGCTTGAGTGAGACTATGAGCATATTGCTCTAAGGCTACTCTTTACGCACAAAGCACCATAATAGGTTTTTGTACCACATGTGCTCTCATTCTTTGGCATGCATGATGGGACCTCAATTTAAGTCTTGCCTTGCTTGCTCAAACTAGTGGCATAGCTAGGTGTAGTCAGCGCATGGTGAGTCGTAGACTAGTATACTAGTCAATCAAGATTAGGCCGAGAGGCTAGCTGGTCGTAATAGTTCAAGGTGTCAGTTGGTCTAAGTAAGTCCCAACAAGTCACAAAGGTTGACTTGTTGTAACAAGTCAAGAGGTTTGTGAGCATGTTAAGAGATTTAGTCAAAGAAGACCTATTGATATGCCAAGTTCAACATGGACTACTCCTAGATAACTATTACCATAAATCATCATCATTGGCGCACCTTGGCGGATACACTTATCTTCGCTAGTCCAATTGTAGTGTCACCACAACTAAACTACATCAACTCGGTCTACCTGTTGAAGTGAGGCACACTTATCCATCCATCTCACTCACTAGTGGTTCACATTAGACCATTATACTAGTTTCCCTTTATGTTGTATTTTCAATTTTATGCATTGTAGGCTTCTTAACTTGAGCTAGTGAAGAAGAAGGTTTTGCCTCCGTGTATGTGTGTGTTTGTGTGTGTGTGCGCGCTTGCAAGAGCTCAAGCTCTCTCCTTCTCTACATCTTAACATGGTATCAAAGCTTGGCTATGTCTATAGTAGTATGAGGCGCTTGGAACAGCAAGCGAAAGTAGCAGAAAAATTAGGCTTGGGATTCTCAGAATCCATCCCCAAGAGATCCCTGAGGTGCTTCTTTTTAGAGATTGTGTGCGGGTTTGTCTAATGTGCATCTAGATTTTCCACCGCATAGAAAGCAAGACGTGGGTTCCCAGTAAATTTTTACATATGGACATAATGCACGATGTCAAAAGGGTCTGTGGATTTATTTTTGTGGGTTTTTTAGCTTGCTTTAGCAAGCACATGTACATGGAGTGCAAGTCGCTAGTGTAGTGCCAACTGTCGGGTTTTCCCATTAGTGAGTTTTTTGAAGAGTCACTTGTTTAAAAGTAAAACTTATGTAAAAACATGAAAAATTTCAGCCAAAGTTCAAAATTCGTAGGTTTTGGGTCGTTTTGGCTTCTCTATGTTTTTGGATGCAGTTTTTTGCCCTCAACTAGCCTTCTCTACGTGTAGTCATATCGAGGGAGCTCTTTGTTTGCACTAAATTTTTATGTATTGGAGTGTAGAATCAATTTTGATCATCTTCAGCATTCTTGCTAGTCATTTTTACAAATTTCCTCCAAGATTTAAAGTGCCCCAATTGGAGTTATGCTCTTCAAGTTACGACTACTTCTCTGTAGGGTTATGGCTATGTCAGCTAAGTGGTTGCATAATGTGTGAGGAAAGATTGGGATGCCATGTATCTATGAATTGTGTGTTGGTTGGTGTGTGCTATAAATCCATGCTCTGATAGGATTTTGCTCCTATGCGCTATGGTCCTTTGGGTGGGTGTGTGCTTGTAAATTCCCAAGGGAGCATATGTCTTTTGTATGGGGTTTATTGAAGGTATTTTTGGTATACGTTTGGTGATTAGGTTGAAGTTTGAACGCTTTTGGGCTATATACCTATAGAGGTGTCCTCCTTTTTCTTATACCCAATAGTGTTTTGGTGCCCGTCGTTGAGGAATTGCTTCAAGTTACCTTCAATTTACAGGTTTTGGAAGACATGGCATTTAGTTTTCTAGAGTTTAAAGGAAAAGCAAATGAAAGTGCCAAAGGTTTTGTTGAGCAAATGAAGTTTGCTTGCCTACTTGCTGACAAGTAGGACCCAGCATTGGTGCTATAAATCGTTTACTTCTGTTTCAAGGGAGATGCTCGAGAGTGGTTAGAAGGCTACAAAAAAGAGTTGCAATCAGCCCAACCTCCTTAAGTTATGACCTATGAAATGGCAAGACATGCTTTCTTCACACATTTTCAACATGTAGAAGACCCACAAAAGGTATGAAAATCTATCAAAATCTTAGTGCATGGTGAAAGTCACACCATAGAGGATTTTGTGAAGGTATTCAATGTATTATGGACAAAGTGGTGTACATCTTTGGGGGATGAAATTCCTCCAGCCATGTTAAAAAAGGACACGTTCCTTGCAAGCTTGAGAAGAGGCCTACGCTTGAAGGTGGAGCTCAAGCAGGCAAAGACCTTTGTAGAGATGGTTGAAATTGCAAAGAATAAAGAGTGGAAGGTAGAGCACTTAATCAACTTGGAATCAATGTAGACGAAAACGTTGAAGGGAAAGTTGTAGAGCAGCTAAGCATCCTCATTAGGGAGCCAAGACATGATCAACAAGATTCTCAAGATATGAATGATTTTTGCAAGGAGATGCAAGAGGTGGTAGGTCTTATGAAGAACCTCAGTGTACATATGATGGAAAGTGGAAGAGGTCAAAGACATGTTTATGGTTGTGGCTACGGATGCAGTGAGGGATTTGCAGAGGGTAGAGGAAGAGGCATGGCTTGAAGAGGGGATATGTTTCAATGTTACAACTATGGTGAATGTGATCATAAAAGCCTTCAATGTGACAAACCAAAGAGAATGTGTGGTGATATGTTTCCTCTTCCTTCACAGATTCCTTCTCGAGCTCAAGATTATGGTATTGAGATCAAAGGGGAAGCAGGGCTAAGTGGTTTGATAGCTGAAGAGAAGGGAAAAACAAAGGTGGTAAGCATGATCCATTTGGAGAAGAATGAGGATGATTTGGGAGATATGTTCGTGCTTGTAGGTAAGAGGGCTACAAGAGATCACGAAATGAGCGATGCAAGTCCTAGCCATAAAAAAGGAAAACAGATTGAAACAAGTACTAGTAAAGAGAAGAGGAAGAGAAAACCCAAGCAAAGTTACAATGCACCCAATTTTCCTTTGGGAGAAGGGCAACCAAATTATAGTTTAAGGGTTGATTTGGTCAGTAGAAAGGTTGTTACCTTTGGACAAATCATGGAGATGTATCCTAAGTTATAGAGGCAATGGAAGTATGTGGTCAATCCTATGAAGAAGGAGACTTCTAGGGGGTCTGTGAGAGTCCTATCTTTGAATGAGCTACCTGATATATGCCCTACTGTGGATGCATGGCATAAGAGGAAGTGCATTGAAGAGGCATATATATATTGATAGAGGTGCACAAGTACGCGTTATCACTCAAGCTTGTGTATCAAAGTTGGGACTCAACATGGTGAGGAATTCAGGTTTTTGTATAAAGTTGCAAACCAATCAAGGGTGAGTGTTTGAGAGTTATAAAGGACTTGGAGGTGGATTTATTTGATGTTAAAGTGTTGGTCACTTGCCATGTTATCTCCACATGCATTGGTGCATTCCCTCGCATCCTTGGAAGACCATGGTTATAGGCAACCAAATCCATACAAGATTGGGGCACAGTACCATCACTCTCTACAGTAGAAGGGGTGATAAGAAGAGATTTGACATGGCTAACAAGAAATCTTTGGATGTTGATTTTGATGAGCAAGATGATGAAGAAGAGTACTCAAAAGCGGAGAACCGGGTGTGGAGGAAGTAGACACACTGCCAACATTGAAGTGAGAAGGATCCCTCTTTTTTACATGGCTCCACACCTTGGAGTATGTTTGACCATGCTCAAATGTATCCTTAAGAGACTCAAAAAACTCGAATAGATGAGAGTTGATATCAAACATTGAACTACGAGCATTAGCTACCACATTGTTTCGTCCTTTATGATACTAGAGCTTTGCATCATAATCCTAAAGAATCTCAACCCACCTAGCCTTTTGACCCTTCAAGTCGGATTGTTGTATAACCATTTTATACTTTACGGTCAAAAATTGGTTCAAAATGTGAACCATACAAATAATGTCGCCATGTTTCCAAAGCCGAAACTATTGCATAGAGTTCTCTTTTGTAAGAAGAATAATTCTATTGTGTAGAATCTAGTTTTTTGCTTTCAAATGAGATTGGCCTTTCTTCTTGCAAGAGAACTTCGCCAATCGCTCAATTACTAGCATCTACCTCAAGCACAAAAGGTTTCATTGGATCCACAATAGCTAAAATTGGTGTAGTAGTTAGAACAATCTTAAGTGCATCAAAGATTTGCTATTGAGCTTCTCCCCAATGAAATGATTTTCCCTTGGTCTGTCATAGGAACATCAATTTTGGCATATTTTTTAATGAATCTACAATTAAAATCTGCATAGCAACTAGCAATTAGACGCAAAGGCTAACACAAAAAAAAAAACCTTAGTCATGGAATGGGATATCTATGCTCATAGAGCTATGCCATTTGACCTAACCAATGCTCTAGCTACTTTCTAGAGATTGATAAGTCATGCATTTAAAGAATATTTTCAAATTGTATGGATGACCTCTGCATTCATTCTTTACTAAAAGGACCACATAGAGCATCTAAGGAAAGTGTTGAGAAGTGCTATCAGGTGCATGTGTGCTCAATCAAGTGAAGGTAACAGGTACTTCCCCATTTACTATGCTTGTAGGAAATTAAATAATGCTAAAAGAAACTATATCACCACCAAAAAAGAAGAGTTGGGAATGATCTATACAATAAATAAAGTACATACAATATTTATTTGAAAACCCAATTCACATTCTTTATAGATCATCAAGCATTGTTATATCTATTGGAACAAACCCTACAATATAGGATGTATTGTTAGATGGTTCATCATTGCTAGAATTTGACTTCCAAATAGTGCTCCTCGCACATATTCACTGCATCTCCACTCACATACAAGAGATAAAGCTCATCATAGCTTGACCAAGATAACTCAGTCTCCCGACTCATGTCAGTAGAGCTTCTATCACTCAGCTCAACCTCTTCCTCTGTCTCGAGCTAAGGAATCTCTTCTAGCTTCACCGCTTTGACCTCATCTGCAAACCACACCCTTTGACCTCTAGCACTCTTCAACAACAGCCATACCTTGAATCAAAAATACATCTTTTGCTTGATCTGGAACCACCTGTACATTCTCCACAATTGGAGCCTCTCTAGCTAGCATCCTTCGCATAGGAACCACCCTGTGTCTCTGCAACCATAGAACCCTAGGTTCGTCTTGCACAGGAACATCCCTTTGTACCAGTCTTGGCTTGGCTACCACCCCTTCAATCTGCTTTGGCATCACAACACCTAGCAAACCTTCTCTAGCTTTGTGCTTCATCAAAATCTTCTTGGTCCGCCGTTTTGCTAGAGCCATCACTTCTTTGTATGACACCATGCCATTCATCTCCACTTTGTCGCACACTTACTCATGCAGAAAATCCAAAAAGTTACTCAACTTTAAAAACCCAACATTCTTAGCAGCAATTACCTTGATTAGCTTTTCCCAAAGAACCTTGAACTCCCATTCGAACGCTTGAAAATCCCCTTCCAAGCACTACTTCAACCTGTCCAGCTTATGCTTCACTTCCTCTAGCTGCACATCTGCTATGAATTTGCTTTGAAAAGCCGCTTCTAGGGCTTCTCAATCGGTCTTTTCTTCTTCACATAGGCCATCAAACCATAGCCTCGCTTTTTCACCAACCAGGAGTGGGAACACCTGCACCGCACCTTCTTCTCTCAATAAACCGCTCTCCAACACCAACAATCCATAATCTTGAAGGCTGGTTTTTGCATCTTTGACCCAGAGAAAATTGGAAACCCTATGAGGCCATCTCTAGCATCACCTGCTCTTCAAAGGCTGCACCTTTGGCATCACCAAAATCACCGCTTTGTCTTCAAACAGGAGCACCAATGCACTCCTTCATGTGGGCACCAGAAGATGGAGAGGGGGAATGGGGGAACACACCCGACACACAAACAGATTGCCTCTCTATAGCCCAGGTTATACACAACATCCCAATCCACTAGAGTTCACCTTTGAAACTCTACACTCACACATGAAAACCATCGTTTGCGCACAACAGACGCACCCACGTGTTGTCAAAACACCACACCACATTGACGTTCCACCGTTGTCTATCTCTACCCTCTCAACACACACATCAACATTCTGATTCACCCTCTCAACACAAGAAACCGCCGGTTAGGGTGGCCACACACTTCCACAAACCGACATCGCAAGCAAAAGATGAAAGCAGAGAAAGAGAAGGGGGAGAGTGGAGAATCGGTACCAACACGGCATAAAGAATGCTCTCTTTCTTCATTGAAAACCCTTTACACAAGCACGAGTGCAAAAGCATGGCCGGCTCAATGAACAGACACATCCTTTGAAGCTTTACTATGTAAAAACCTTCATGAGGGAGAGCCCTCATTGACTCCCCCGCCGTTGCTCTGCTAGCTTCACCAATGAACTCGCCTCCACAGGCACACTCCTTCGTGGGAATGGCCTCCAAAAAAAACCCCAAATGTTTGGCTACAAAAGCTTCAGAGAGAGCCCCAAAAAAATGAGTGTGTTTTATAGAACTCCCCATGTTTTTTCAACTTTCTAAAACAAGGCCAAGCAGAAGCGCACTAGTGCTCTTTGCCTTCACAAATGTGTTTTCCCCTTCCTCTTCTCCTTAAGTCAACTTTGGACTCCTTTGGCTTATTCAAAACCTCCAGCCACCACTTCCCTTCCGAATTCATAACCAAAAGAGTTTTTGGCGTTCGTTTCCCATATGGTTAGTGCTTCCACCGACTCAAACTCACCAGATACCTATTGTGCCATTCCACTTTGGAATTTCATTTTTGCTATCATCGAACCCCAAGAACTTTGTTGCATCATGACCGCCCCATGGCCTTGAACAACGAGTCGTAAAATTGGGAAAAAAGCTCGATTCGTCGTTGTCACAATTGTCTGCCAAATTGAATCGGATGAATCAAGGTGCCCATGACTCTGATTGATAAGCTATATATTTTGGCTCACTCCCCACATTGCAGGCAGCTCTTGAGAACCTTGGCGATCTATAAAAATCGCTTTCGGCATGTCTATCGACAACCCCCGGTATATCTTCCACATGCCATAACTTGCTCATTCGAGACTCGTTGACAATATAGAAAGACCGACATGCTCCATAGCTTGAGCACTTCAATCCTATCTACTTACCCCAGCTATGGCCATCTGTCCATGTCTTCCCTATCCGTCAGGGATCTGCTACGCATTCCAACTTTAGATACCCGTATCTTGCTCACCATGAGTCCATTTGATGAGCCATCTAGATGGGCTTCTATAGCATCTCAAGCATCAAATTCTTAGGCAATATCCATGCACTTGAGACACTTTGACTTGGCATCCCAAGTGGACCTTTCTGGAGCCTTCTTAGCCTTAAAAACCGCATCATACATACATTTTTGCTGCCACTTGCATGCCCATGGCCTTCATACGTGCTCTAGCCTTCTGCAATGTACCTGCATGAAGCCTTAGCCTGGCATTGCACACTTCCAGGCATCGAACAACTTGGCTTGCACCACTGTCATAAAATCACTTGGCATTAAAATGCATGTTTACAATAGAAATGGTTAGTGTTAGAAATTTATCATTTTTCTACCCGATGCTTGCTATTTCGTCATCTTGTCTCTAACCATTGCCGAAAACGATCGTTTGCACTCGAAGCATGATATGATTGTAATTGCGTCACATTAACTATTTTCACTATTCTGCATTTTAGAGTTTTTTGCACTCTAGTTTTCTTCCGCTCTCTCCTTGATAAAACTCTGTAGAACCAATTGAAAATCTCATGTAGGGCATTTCTCCTCTTTATTCCACCTCCATGACTTGTATTTTATTTTTGAAGTATACTACTTTATCTTGATAGTTTGAACGTTCCATTCCTTGGCTACTCTAGATGCCCAATGAACCATAGGTGTCGAGAAAAAATGCACCATGTGCAAAAAGAATGTTCTGAAAAAAAACATAATTCATTCAAACACATATACATTTTAACTCTAGAGACCAAGTGTTTAACCCACCATGTAATGTTTTATGTGTGTTTCCCCCAAGCATCAACCATTTGCGATGATGTGAAAGTATTGATTACAAACTTCGAAGTGGATATCTCATCAGAGGTTAGCTTTCCCTTTTCAAGGAGAAGAAAAATTTCATCAATAAACTGCCACACACGGGTACTCTTAATTCCAAAGGCTGCTTCGTTATCTCTGTAGGTGGTAATGTCACAACCTTTTTCCACAATTGAACTCAGTGGGACTTTGTGAGTCAAAATAGTCAAAAAGCAAATACATAGCTTTACTACCACCCATACATATTTTATTAGGACTATCGCATGTCCTTCCAGATGCCTTCTCATCCTTTGACAGCTCAAATTCACCACCATGGAGATCAACACTTGATAGAATAGCCTTGAGTTCTCTAATGCACTATTCTATTCTTTTTACATGCTCCATATTACAAGCATAATTAATATGGAGTATTAGCAATTTGTCAAGAATTTGTAGATGGGCATGAAGGGTGTACACATGCATTTGTATTAGTGGAATAGTAGAATAGGATCCCAATTTTGATAATCCATGTCTCGATTAGAGGGCAGACTTTGATCACAACTAGAACACCTTTCTTAGAGTTGACTAAACCTTTGCTACCCTTTCCCTTATCACCCTTTAACTTGCTGCCCTTTGCACCCTTGGCTTCAATTCCCATGGAGACTTTATTGTAGCAACAATAAATGCATGGAAAGAGGGTCATTGCACCTTGCTTGCACCCTAGCATACACTTGAGAGTTTTCAAGTTTCTTGCCAAATGCCACTTAACTTGGAATGTACCTAAACCTGAAACCTGCAATCATTTTCCTTTCTGCTGTTGCCAGATGATGTCAACAATTGACATGTGATTAAAATACCATTTCAGGGACTCATGTATGTCATGCGAGAGATAAAAATCTACTAGACACCAATTATTCTTTTTAAAATGAACACCTAAACACGTGTTTCCCTTCTCATTAGAATTTAGCTCAACATAGACGTCCACCAAGGCACTGTTCATCTATGTTATGCTTACCCTTTTGATCCATTGATCTTTGACAATCTGACACTCATCAAGCTTCATGAAAAATATAAATTTACCATCACACTCTTCCTGTGTCAAATAGAATCTAATCATTGACTCCTGGAGCTTCAACAAGTAAACATACACATTGCTGAACTCGTTGTAGGGGAAGGATTTGCTATCTTCTAATGGCATAACATCCTCCAAATATTGAAATCCACCTAACAAGCTTGGTGCATTTTTCACAACGCTGACATTGTAAGGTGTTGGCAACAACCCAAACAATTGTTTTGCTATGTGCCCTAGCACTAGAATTCTGTATAAGGCTTCCTAGGCCTTGAAACTAATTCTTGCACTATTACACACCTCCATTATCTCCTGAGGCGACACAAAGTTCTTTAGTTCATTGAAGTACTTCTAACGTAAAACTTTGGCAATGCTAGCATTGGATGGATCATCCAATAGCTCCACCGACTCCTTTGGCATGATGATGTGCTATAGTAGAGTACGTCATGCCGCTTGAACATCGAAATAGATTCCGATCATCATTCAAGCCAAATTCTTGCAGATTGAAATAAAATTACAACAGCCTACAAGAAATGTAGCAAATTGAAAGCTTGCATTCTTACCCTCACCTAGTTTGAATGATACGTTTCTTTTGAGCTCCACCACTTGAAGATAGAATAAAAATTGTTTATTTCTTGCGTTTACAAATGTGGTAGCCAAGGGGAACAAGTGTGAGATGATCGATTCACCGATGCATATTACGTGCACTGTGTTGTAGTTGAACGTAATTGTCTAGCCAACGCTCTTCCTTCTTTTTTTGATGCTCTAATTTTTTATTAGGCTTTGCCATCTTATCATTCAACTGCTTCTTCTTCTCATTGGCTTCCTCTCTGACTTCCTGAGTGTCCTTCACGTACTTTTCCCGCAATAATGAATTTGCAGCAAAGAGTTGTTTTCTTGCTTCCCTTTCATTGAAATAATATGAATGTATCCTCCAGTAGTAGCCAAACAGGCGATCTCTTCCACCTTGTACAAAACGCGTTAGCTCAATGACATTCCAAAAGGGTGGTGATACATTGGTTAGAGGATCGCTTAGGTAAATATGGCCATCGACCCATAAGTTAATTGCCTTGCACCCAATGTTCCATAGCTGATATGTAGCATTGGGATTAGATGTGCCAAGTCACACAGCACTGTACTCCTGCTCCAAGTCAGTATTTAATTCGATATTGTCTTGAATTATTGGTAATTTCTTGAAGTGGGGATTGGATGACATTTGTGTTAGCTTATCAAGAAAATTCAAGAGAGAGGTGAAATGGTGACTGCCACAAGCATAGGAGGCTAGCTATGGAGAGAAGAAATGGAGAGTACTTAGAGATATGAGAAAAGGATTATGTTGTGGAGGGAAGAAAGAGCTGGAATGCAGCTTAATCTCCTTTGAATTCAAACCATTGATCATGAATGTTTTAGAGAGGGAAATGTTGCTGCACACAGAGGTAATAGAGTTTTCCATTGCTCTCAACTGGAGTTGGAGTGGGAGAAGCATGAGAGAGAGAGAGAGAGAGAGAGAGAGAGAGAGAGAATAAAGGAAGAGAGAGTGGGAGAGAGAGCATATCTGTAACCTTGGAGGATCTGCAGTTTTTGTCAGGAGAATACATCAAAAAATGTCCCTTCAATGATTAGGAGAGGGATGTGACAAGAGAGAGAAGGAGAGGAGAGATAGAGAGTTGGCTGACATTTTAGAGAGAGAATGCAGTGAGAGAATGTGAAAATTCTGTTTTTCTAATAGGGGGAGGGCTGAAAAGTGCTTTCTTTAATGAGATCTAAGTGAGAGAGAGTGGTTTATATGTAAAAGAGAGTGGACAAGGATGGGAAAAAGACATTTTAAAATTCAAAAATATATATTAGAAAACTTTTCAATTACCACCTCTCTTTTGGATTAAAATAGTCTATTTTCAAATTTGTTTTTATAGAAATGGCATTTTTAAAAATCCCAACATAGGTCATTTTGCCCACTCTTTTAGGCTTGGTCAAACTTGGCTTAAGCTTTAAACATTTTCTTAAACTCCAAATAAAGAGGCCCTTCTCTACCCCATTCAGTTCCTAATGAAAGGACCTTGCACAAGGGGGCAATTATGGAGCGAGCCTTGTTTTATAACATCCCACCACAACTACCATCCATTGCCGCCACTTAGCACCCATCACCACCACCACCCTAGCCAACCACTAGATGTTGGTGGTTCTATCTTGCTACCACCATGTGCCGCCCCTACTCCTACCATCACCGTCCATTGCCATCTTTCCCTCCAACAGAGTAGCCTCCCCCCCCCTTCTCTCTCTCTCTCTCTCTCTCTCTCTCTCTCTCTCTCTCTCTCTCTCTCTCTCTCTCTCTCTCTCTCTCTCTCGTCTCCTCCAAACCTTTAAGAGATTACTCTCATTTAACTCTCATCAAGGGTCCGACCCATGTTTTATTTCACAAAGCCTTTTGAAGGCTTGCCTTTTTAACATTTCTTTAAAACGTAGAGCTATTGATTTCCTCGAGTGCTTGAGAGAGAGAGAGAGAGAGAGAGAGAGAGAGAGAGAGAGAGAGAGAGAGAGAGAGAGAGAGAGAGAGAGAGAGAGAGTCACCCTATTGCTAGTGTTGTCACTCCTCAAGATTTGGGGCATCACCTCCAGGCCTTAGCACCCTCATTTCTCTTATTTCCACACTCATAAAGTGCTTCTCCCCCCCAATGCTTGCCAATCAAGACAACTCTTTGGCATTGCCTTAATGATGTCAATTAGCACGTGTTTTGTGTCTAGCTATACTTACAAGCACTTGAGCTTTACGAGGACGTTCTCTGTTTGATGTTTTCAACACTATATAATTTGAATAAAGGGAGATATTTGATGTGATAAAGAGACTTTTAAAGGTTCAATATAAAGAGTTTAATCAGATTAAGTTTCAACAGGATCAACATTGGTTCCTTTGAATATGGTATACAATTGAAAAGTTTTAGATTAAACCGTGGAAAACCAAGATGCAATTACTTATGATGAAGGAAGGTGCCTAAAAAAAAGCTACATAAGAAGAGCTAGAGAATGTCTGTACTAATCCACTTCAACATTCTGATTGGGTGAACAAGAATGAATCTACATTGCATATCGTTGTTCTTGACTTAGCCAATAACTTGCTTCATTGTCTAACCGCAAAAGCCAAGGAAGTCCAATTACTTTTGGTGGCACATTAACAATTCTAAATTGTTTCTTAAAATACTATTACATATTCTCACTTATCAACCTACAAACACTCACAAAACACAACCAAGATAGGCAAGGAAGTACGGTCTACTCTTTAGGTTACTTTTGGTGGATACATTGGAAATTTCCTTAAATGCAATTATAAATTTTCACTTATCTATCTACAAATACTCTCAAAACTCACTTAGATGTACTAAGTCTCTTATTTGAGTAGCTAGCTACTCTAAATTGCTCTTGAACGATGACATCAAAAGGATGTACTTGCCAAAAAGCAGAGGTTTGTGGAGATCGCCCTTTTCTTCAAGGTTGCTAGAGAAATGAAGTATGAAGAAATAATTTTGCCATTCTTATGGAAGCTAGAGTATAAGTTTCGTACAAAGCTCAAGAAGTGTAATTTTGTAAACAGCTTGGTCACACTATTGAATAGTGTTTTAAAAAATTTGCCAAGCACAACAACTACATCATGCTAATGTTATTTCTCAATCTAAAGATGCTAAATTCTCTACAACACAGACATAACAAGCAATGCCTTCTATTGTTGACTCATGTAAATGCAAATCTGGGAGCAAGCTTGCCCCGACAAGCAAAGCTGTTAAGGTTGGCCATAAAACAAATATAGCGGCCAGATAGACCTACTATTTACTAAAAAAGAGCTTGGCTATTATAGGGTGTGAGAAGATCTATGGATAAAGAAGAAAATAAAAGAATCTTATCAATGCTTTCTTGAAGAAAATGCAAAAAAGCAAGCAAAAATGGAAGAACCCCACAAGCAAATAATTGTGGATGTCACGAAGATAACACATAGTCTTGAGGCTACATTGAGTGAGATTTCATAAAGCATTGGGTTAATGATCATTGTACTAGTAGAAAAGGGCCCCCATTGAGTTCTAAGTGAGTAAGTAGGTCAAGTGAAGCAATAATGGAGCCTGCGATGCTTCTTACATTGACATGATTAGCTGGTTAGTGCAGACCTATATCACTATGGCCATAAACACCTTTGGTGCATGCAAAAAAATTTGATAAACAAAGATTTTCACCTTTCTGCATGTGCCAAAGGTGTTTTCCCTTATTCACATGCATTGCAATTTTCATAGCCTTAGCCCAAGTGCTATTCTCAACTTAGCATGCGAAGATACTGTAAAATTTATGCAATTCATCCTCTTGTAGTTCCTTTTTGGGCAAGTGCATGAGGATTGATAAGCTCTCTTAATGCCATGGGCATCATATAAGTGTTGGAGTTAAAGGGAGACATATTCTCTACAAGTGTCAATCCTCAAGCACTTAAGATTCTTCTCTAACTGATTTTGGACCTCCAAAATCCATTTTTGAGTGATACATATAGTTATTCATCTTCATGCCTCAAAGGATATGGCCAAAGCTCATGCGTTGCAAATAGCCTATGAAAATGAGAAAGTAAGCAACACCACCTGGTGACTTAGTACACAAATCTGAATGCGCTAGACAAAGCTTCTTCTTGCCATAGAAAATGGGTAGAAGCTAATCTTGTATGTATGCATAGCCTAGGGTCTAAGCATTGGCAGGCTGTCAAGATGATTTTTTTCTACTTGAGTGGCACTTTATATCTTGGCTTGTTTTATCCTACGGGGAGATCGTTGCCGCCAGATTTACATGCTTTTTCAAACTCAAATTGGGTTGGTTGTTTTGACACGCGAGTGTCCACGAGTGGTTTTTGTTTCATGCTAGGCAGTTCATGTATCTCATAGTTGAGCAAGAAGCAATCTACTGTGGCCACTTCCAATTGTGTGGTTGAGTAAAACGTCTTCACAACTACGGTTGAATGTATGGCTCAAACGCCTTATGGTTGATTTGGGTGTTGCATAGGACACTGCCAACACTATATACACTGATGGTCAAAGCGCATTGGCAACTGCAAGGAGCTCAGTTTTTCATGCTCGCACAAAGTACATTGTGGTGCATTACCACTATGTCAGGGAGAGGCTCTCAGCAGTAGAGATCAATTTGGCTTATGTGCCAACATAGGACAAATTTGCAAATCTTTTCACAAAGGCATTGTCTCGTGAGAAGTTCAAAGCTTTCCGCAAAGCTTTGGGCTTACTCCCCTTTGTGGACTAATCATCTCCTCAGGGCATGGCACTTTTCTATACTCTATGTGCCAGCTCTACGCATCACTCCCAGGGGGGATTTGTTACCATATACATGTGGTAGTGATGTGTATGAACACACTTAGGACTACTGAGGCATTTTTCCCCTCACTAGGAGGTTTTTTTCCCATGCATCGTATATACACCCATCACTCTAGCGCTAACTTATCTTTCCATTGCACACTAAGTAATACACTCTTTGTTGTGTACCTTGAGCTTCCTTCGTCTTCTCCAAGATGTGTGTGTTTTCTTGCAACCCTAATTCCAACAATCTAGCCAAGATCAAAAGATCCATTCTGAATCTTCCACAAGCCATTGCTAAAACTTGAATGAAAGCCACAATCATCTAGTTGCCCAATAGACACTCTGAGATTTGACACATGTTTCACATTGCTTAGAACAAAAGGAGAACCATTGGTAAGACTCAAATGCATCTCAACCGCACTAACTATGCTACAAGCAAAGTTTACCCGAGTCTACACATCCAACCTTGCTACCATCATAAGTAGAGAACCACTCTCTATAAGGAGTAAACCATACCCACAATAACCATCATTGTTCATTGTTTTTCTGGCTTCTATCTCAATCTTGCATTGACTCCCTTTGCCACACACTATCAATAAAGAAAGCTATCTTCATCAACCAACGCTCACCACTATCATGCCCAAGAAAGATATTAATTGGTTCGTCCTCATTCTCGCTATCTTTCAAATATATATTGCACTTGCATGCGCTGAGTGACCTTCGGCATACCAATACAAGCCAAGGTGTGTGGGAGGAATAGGGTAGAGAGAGAGAGAGAGAGAGAGAGAGAGAGAGAGAGAGAGAGAGATGCCATCATAGGAATAATTCTTCTTGATTTACCCCTTTCATAGCTGTAAGGTCTCTTCTAGTTATAATAGGGACAATGTTTACATTTCCTTAGTGTAAATGGTGTTCTTGAAGTATCACAAAGGGTAATAATAGCTAATAAGTGCACTAGCTCTCACATTAGGATCCAATAATCTAATTTTTTTCATTGAGGTGTTGTTTGTATTTATCGTGTAAAACCAATTGATAATTGGAAAAGTCAAATCACTAGGCATATTTACACGTCTTGCTGGAAACCAAGATCTTGTATAAAGATATGAACCTCAACTCTGTTGATGAACATTATCTTTGAAAACTCAATGGAACCTGAACTCTGTTGATGAACATTACCTTTGACAACTCAATGGAAGGAAGGAGAGAACAAAAAAATCTTTCTTTTTTGCAAAACTCACAATTGTGAGTGGATAGTATTAAGAACAAAAATATACACCAATCCCCGAGCTCGGACCGAGCCTTGAGGGTCAAAGGATTACAAGTTATCTGCTTGGCAGAGAAACCACTCCTACTCCTCGGCTTTACTTATTACAAGATGTTATGTATTGTTCTAGACCAGTCCTCTGAGGCTTGTTTGCATCCGATCATGGGGATCATCAATCTGCTCTCTTGCGTGATTTCACGAAAGCTTGCCACAGCTAGATCCCCCTCAAACACGCGGCGGTTCCTTGCTTGCCAAATATGGTGCACTCAAATAATGAGGTAGAACAAAAAATCTTCTTAAATCTTCATACGATACAAAGTATTGATAAATGTAGAAGGGTTCAACAAAATATGAACTCAAAGAATAGGTAAAAGGTTACAAAACAACAAAGGCCCAAAATTTTCAAGATTTGGAGGATAGAGGCAAATATGATGGATTCCGGGACCATTTTCTATAGTGGTGAAGTGAGGTTCTATGTACACTCATTGTTGTGACTTTTTACAAGATCACTTAATCATTTAAGGAACTTGGACCTTCAACTACAACTAAATTTGCCATGGTATAAATTCACTTGAGTTCCCATTGGTCCAATTTAGGGTGGTTGGTTGGCCTTCTTTTAGGTATATGCTACTACTATGAGGAAGCTTACTAGCAAGAGCCCTCAACACTTGATGAAATGCATCCCCATACTTTGATTTCCTTGAAAAGAGCAATGCTTGCTTTATACTTGGGCTAGATAGCATCTTTTGCTTCATTGTTACCTCCTCCATGGATATGTTTGTCAATATGGATTCCAAAATATCCACATCCTTCTCGGGAACAAACACTACCATGTCATCCCATGGTATAACATTTCTAAATGGCAACACTATGTTATCAGCAATGACGACAGGTATGCACCCAAATTCCACTGCCTCAACTATGCGTGGACTCCATGGCGCCCACCCCAATGGACACAAGCAAAATATGGATCTTTGCATGTCCTCATAGTATGTTGTTGGATGTTCAGAAGATATGTCAAAGAGGACATTGTCCTTGTATATCTCCCATATGGTTGCTCTCACCCCCCTACAAGTATATTGAACAAATAAAACAGGTGAGATAAACAATATGAAATTTATCACAGAGATTATACTTATATTCTTGAGTGCTAGTATACTACACTTGCTTTTATCACGTGTTGACATGATTCTATTTGAAAAAAGTATACATTTTATATCTTTATTTGGAAATTTTCTCAAACTTTCAATTAGGAAATAATTAGTGGATAACATGTGTAGAGTTTCACCTAGCATAGTAATCCCCTTTTGGACCATCAACATCATAGAAGGCTCCACGAAAGTAGACAAAAGTTGAACGAGGTGTGCTAGCATGTAAGATGTGGTTTGAGATCCTCCTGGGCAGGACATATGGAGGTATAATGATGGAGTCATCTTTGAAGCATGAGTGATTTACCTGCCCAAATGTTTGTATAAGAGTTGCGTGTTGAAGAAGAGGAAATATACCACGCATGATTGCTTCCTTCTCCTGCATGACAAGATGTTTAGATTAGTGTTTGCAAATACACCGCGGCTCATCGTATGGTGAACTAATGTATGCTTGGATCTATATATTTGTGTCTAGATTTTTACAAAGCATAAATATAAAAATAAAGGAACTAGAGTAAAGGAGATAACTAATGTGAACCTTCAAATTCAAAATTATAATTACATTGTGCAAAAGTACTTTAAGATTAGGGTCATCTTACATGATAATGAAAGCAAGCTCCAAAGTCATGGGGAACAACAAAGAAATGGTCAACACCGTCTGTTCGATTCCAATAGGGCCACTTGGTAGAGAGGTAGTGGATTGCACTACGCATCATGCGAGGCATGTATTTGACAAAGGGAAGCCCAGTTGTGGTGAGGTCACAATTGGTGTAGACAGGGGTGTAGAACCAATCGGCCTCCTCAGGGTCAAGTGTGCGTACTGTGCTAGACAATAAGAAAAGATGCATATGTATCTCAATTGAAAACATGTGCATTAGGCACCGCATGTCTTTTTGTACCACTCTCTTGTTGAACTTGCTTGGCATGTCATATACATACACCTTCATCTTTCTCATTGGATCTTCACCCAACTCCACATTTGGACCTTCATGACCTGGCTTTCTTGCAACAAGGAACTTGATTAATTTTCTAAACTTATATGGAGGATTTTTTTAATAAAAAAAGGATACGTGAGCTTGATTAGATTAAGCATTAGTTTCATGCCATGATAGTGGATATAAGGGGGCAATATGTATGTTGATGTTGACTTAAACCATAATCAAATTCAAAATAAATTTAAGTGTTGTACAAGCCATTGATGACTATAGATGCATGCTTGTACCTAGGTTATATCTATGCATCATTTGAATGAATGACTTTTGAGAGGAAGATGAATAATTCTTCAAATGAGCATATAGTAAAAGGTACAAGAATGCTAAACAAGGGTGTAAAGGCAGTACAAGTGATCAATTTCAAGTCTTATCATTAGATTTTAGCAGGCCAAAAATAGAAAAATATTTCTCATGCTGGGCAACATATACATAAGATGATGCAGGATTTGAGGTAGCAAGCTTCGTAGAAATTATACAAGAAAGCAAAGTGCTCATATGGGCACTCGGGCACAAGCATCACTCGGAGGATTGGTCTAGGACTACTTGTGCCTTGTTGTCAGCAGATGGAATGTTTAGGATGGGGGCAAACCTTGGCCATCGATAAATAAAAGACAAGAGTATGGGCTTTGTGTATCAAGGATGTGGAGGCGGGGTGGTAGCTGAGGTGGCTGTCCTGATAGCCGTTGTAATTTTGATCCATGGATGTTGTCATGGCTTAACATGAGCGTGATAAAACCTTGTAATTTTTTGGGTTGCTCAATATAATCCACTCACAATTGTGAGTTTTGCTATAACAAAAAAGATGATGCTAAGTTTATTTCTTTTCGGGTAAAAAATGATGTCAGTTTGAGGGATTCTACTGGTTAGTGCTTGGCTTTGATTTAACATGATACATTTAGCCTATGTAGTCTATGTAGAGAGTGAAAACTCTTTTTGCAAAAGAATGAAAGTAAGTCTTTTGACGTTCACGGTCAAAAAATTGTCAAAAGGTCATTCCATCCGTCCCACCCCTTCATATGTTTTGTAAGTAAAAAAATTCAAATTAACTAATGAGTGACACGTGGAGACTCTCTTCTCATTAGATATAGTACTAATACGACCGATCGCCTTTGACAGCCTCTCCCTCTCTCCCCTCTTTATCGCGTGCAAAAGGGTTTTTTTTTGTTTTGGACTTTAGCTTTCAAGTCACAAATTGCGACACGTGTAAAGGGCTCCCTTTTCGCCATATTATGTTAGTAGATAGAAGTATAGATAGAAGACGATGCCAAGTTATTGACCCTCCCTAAGAAGAAAGAGGAGGAACACAAATATGTGGCAGTGACCCACAAGGTTTTTCTAGCAATCCACACAGTTTCTCCCGAGAGCTCCATGCTTTACTAAGGCCTTAGGCCAAAAAGGTTTTCTATTATTAACTTTCCAAGTGGCAATAATCTATAAGCTTCATCCAACTCTGATTGTTCACAATAGTCCCTAAGAGTTCCACGATTTGATAAGGTCTTATATATACTAGTGTGGTCGACGGGCTCCACCTGCCTCTCTCTCGATTTTCATGCAAGTTCTCTCTCTCTCTCTCTCTCTCTCTCTCTCTCTCTCTCTCTCTCTCGCGCGCGCGAGAGAGAGAGAGAGAGAGAGAGAGAGAGAGAGAGAGAGAGAGAGAGAATGGAGGGAGGGATTCCAGCCCCTCCTCCTTGCCATGCATCAGGAGCGTAGAGAGAGAGAGAGAGAGAGGGAGAGAGCCATAGTATCTTGATATATATCCAAAGCTTCAAAATTTTGGCAAGAGACTCATGAAAAGATTGGATCTTCCTCAATAAAACCACAATTGATGATGGCATTACACGCTCTCAAGGTGATTCACTATAGATAGACATAAAATGCCACTAACTATGAGCTCATTGGCGAAAACTTTTGTTTAGGACACTAAACAATAGATCTCTATTATAGAAGCGAATGACAAAGAGAAAAATTGGAGCAAACCCTCCAAAATTGACACAAGGGTATCAAGAATTTTTCAAAAATTTGAGGGATAGTTTATGGATTTCTTAAAATTTAAACGCTATTTAAAATGAATTAAGAAATCCCCACTATGAGAGGTGTAAGGTTGAGCCGGAGCGGAGACTCCTTAGGGTTTGCTACCTACAAGGCCGTTGAGAGGGAGGCTCAAGTCAATGCTACAACAGGGTAGCTTTCGAGGGTGGTTGGTGGGCTCGGTAGTGGAGAGGTGGGCATGTCTTGTGGAGCAACGGGGGAAGAGCCCGGGTTGCTCCATCCTCTACATCTTGCTAGGTTCCTTGATTGCGTCTCGCTTGAGCCACTCTATTTTTGGAATAGGAAGGACGCCCCTCTAGGCTTTGACTTAAACGGCGTCTGTGGTCGTGTTGAGATCTTTCCGGCATGCAGGGTGGAAAGTGGCAGTTTCTTCCCTCCATGGTGGCACCGGAAGCTTCTCGTGGTGGGGTGGGCTCTCCTCTTAGCCCTGTACGATGGTATTGTCTTGTTCTTGCAACAGCTTTCTATAGAGTGCGTACTGGCTCCTCTCTTCACCCTTTTTTGTTTGGTGACTGGCTCATTGGCCGATGGGGATGGGCGTTCCATCCTTCCTCCTGCGGTGGCAAGCTTCTCGAGTGGGCTTTGGTAATCCTTGCATCACCCCGTTTGTGTGGTGGCTCCCATGCTTTCCTCCCCTGTGAGGGGTCTTATGGTGATGTGGACCTTGGGCCCCGCCCTATCGGCTCTAACTGGTATGTGATGTTGGGGATGGCCTCCCTTATTCGATCGGTGTTGATATTTTGTCTCCTTGTCTATGGTCTCTCTGATGTTTACTTGATGCCTTCGCTTGACATGTGAGCACGGCTTGCCATGTAAGTTTTTTTGATTTATTCAATTCTACTCACGGTGGTGAGTTTTGAAAAAAATTAAAAATTAAAAAACAATTTGGCTAATCACCCTTTTCCTTTCCTACCTTCTCCTCACTTTGTAGTACTCGTTAACTTTATCTTCGTGGACCTATAATCTTATTGTCGTCCTTCCTTTGTCCTCTTTCTCATAACCACCTCCACTTTTGTTCTCTTTCATAAAATATAGTGATTCCTAAGCAACATTCTTATCTTTTTCCATTCATGCAACAATTTTTTACGAAAATCTTTATACCCAATTCAACAACCCCTTGATAGTTCATTATATAGTGGTAAAAATGCAAACCACGCGGCAGTTCGTTAGGGGTGGCTGCCCATATAGCCGATGTAACTGTGGTCCTTGGATGATGTCATGGTTCAACACTAGCATGTTACAAATCTAATATTTTCACCGTAGGGTAGAACTCATCTCTCTCTCTCTCTCTTTAGTTACTTCTTTAAACATGTACCAACCATCCTCTTCTACCTTTACCTTATCTCTCTAACTTTTCTAACTTGTAAATTAAGATGCTCACTTTTCTCTCTCTAGCTTTAAAGCGGTGGCCCACTCTCCACCTTTGAGTAATTGTACCAACAGTTATATAGTATGGGGGTCTATCAATTTTCTAAGGAGTGTGCTTTTCTCTTCGTTTCTCCGTCCAAAGCATAGCTAATGGATTTTTGGCTTTCTAAAAGAAGCCTTAGTGTTGAGTCTAGTTAAGCATCCTTCCAATGTTTTCAATGACAACGATGGAGACTCATCTTAAATGTTGATGAGAGTTTGTCAAATGGGTCCCTTTCATCTCATAGCCTTACAATGCTTTTTAAGACTTTGCCTTGTTTATTTTTTTTTGTCCTTACTCATCTTATATTATTTTCAACATGAACACAATTTATACTCGTTCTTTTTTCTTGGGATGGACTACATTGCTTTTATTTTGTGTACCTTTTTATTTTTAAATCTTTTAAAGAGTAAAGAGCTTTTTTCATAAGAAAACAGCGATTGTGACTCTCTCTCTCTCTCTCTCTCTCTCTATCTATATATATATATATATATATGTATTTTTATTTTTGAAAAGCCATCGTAAAATCTTACCCTTTTTTTGCATGTCATTGTTTTAGAATGCTAAGTGAAGCTTCACCTTGCATAATTCTAATAAATCTATACACACACATATATTAATTAGTTCTTTTTACTTCACCTTTCATTTCACAACTTCACATGGCTTTGCATTTCTTGCATTCTATATTTTGATTCAAGTGAGTATTAACATTCGAGAAAGTCTCTTTTATTATGCGGCTGTTGGTTGAGTTTCCTCCTCACAAAGAAGAAAACCGGAAATATTAGCAAAAATGTTGAAATTTGTAAAATTTTTGGACGACTTTCTCACATATTTCATCGGTTTTTTCTTCTGCTTATCATGGTTTGCAGCTAGCTAGTCTCAACTTTCAATCGGCTCAAGACTAAGCTAAGGCAATCCTTTCCAAACACTAATACCAGTTTAATTCAACCTAGCAATTTTATCACTTTCTTATTGTTATTGAAAGCCATCGTGACCTTTCACTTGTTTTTTCATATTTAACGCATTGATATATAATGTTAACACATCTGTATCTTTTTAATAGTCGTACCCACCATTCTTGTAGACGATGGTACAAACGACGCCTTCGAGCATTCACTAGATCATTCGAACGCACTTAAACCCATCACCTGGGTGACGGAGGACAAGTACTCAACCAACCGAGCTAGCTCCTGTCTCGGTAACACATCCATATCTTATGAAGATATTATTTTTGCCTTCCAAAAGGAAAGTCATATGGAGGGGGTAAAATTTTATACCTAAGTCCAAAATGATGATGACTTCTTAGTGTGAGTTCTCTCGCTTAGCTCTCCTTTTTGATTTTTCGAGTCCATTGTTCAAGATGCAAGCATATGTGATTGCATCTGCAAAGACACCCTTGCTTTGTATCCTGTCGAAAACAGCCCAGAGCTTCTTGGCCCTGCCCAAGTTGGGCATATCCCACAATCTTCATTCCAGAGACGACGTCCCTGATAGGAGCTCCTTAAGCACTTTTTGTGCTTTATGAAGTGCACCACATTTGGCATACATGTCGACCAAGGCAGTGCCAAGCATGACGTTTTTTCTTTCAACAACCACTGACTAACTATATCATGGTGAATTATTTGTGGCCATACAGCATCTTGGGGCACAACCCACAATCATGCATCCCAAGAGAGACATCCTGGACAAGATTGCAATTGATGCTCTCAAGCAACTTTTTGTGCTTAATGAGTGCACCACATCTAGTATAGATGTCGAGCAAAGGCAGAGTCAAGCACGATTTTTCCTTCACAACCACTGACTAACAATCATCGTGAATTCTTTTGGCCATATCAGCATCTTGGCATATCCTCAGAATCACCTTCAAGTTCAGGTACACATCTCGGATAAGGAATCTTCTCAACACTTTTTGTGTTTTAGAAAGTGTCCACATTGGCAAACATGATGTACGAAATGCATTTGACAGACTTTGCAAAGTTGAAAACAACCGGAGCTATTGGAAATTATGATTTGCATACTTGGTGACTGAGACCTTGCAAAACACTAGAGAAGAAGGTCCCTGCATAGCTAAGCATGTAGGAGGAGAAAGCCATCTAGCTGCCACCATGGGCTGATGATCGGTTTTTGTTGCGCTCTGTCAAGTCCATTGAACTTGACATACATACAGACTAACGTGTTGCCTAAGTATGTGTTCTTTTCAAGCAACCACTATCACAAATATCAAAAAACAGTATCTTATTGCCTTGTACAAATCCTTCTCTTAGCACAGTCCTTTTAAGTGAGCTCAAAAGAAAGACTTATTATCTTCCCCTGCATGTTTGCCTTCAAGATGCAAGTGTATGGGATTGCATTTGGAGAGACCCTTGCTTCGCATCTGCCAAAAAACAACCCCTAAGATTCTTGCCCCTACCAAGTTGGACATATCTTGCAATCAATGCTTTCCAAGAGACGAACATCCTCATGGTATCACTTTACCATGTGACCACGTGCATACCAAGCTTACCGCTTAAGGCAATCAAGCTATGGTGCTTGCAGAAAGTTGACGATCAAGATCCCCTTTCAAGCTATGGTCCTTGCGCTGAGTTGGCGATCAAGCTTTTCGCACACAAAGTTGACGATCACGCTCTTCTGGCCCTCACGCAGAGGCGATGATCAATCTCCCCTCTCAACCTGTGTCACATGTGATTGAGACAAACATGTTTACATTTGTCGAGATTTAGTGGCATTGAATATCCTTCATGTCAAAGGATATTGATGATAATTTACCTTGTCTTGCATGTCTCTAAACGCACACGCACGAGCACGAGCACGAGCACGAGAGAGAGAGAGAGAGAGAGAGAGAGAGAGAGAGAGAGAGAGAATATGTCTAGACATACTTACACACACATACACGCACATAGATGTATGAATATATGTGTATATGTATGTATACAAGTATAACAAAAGGTAAATACATATCTCTATTCAAGTATGTATGTGTGTATGTGCATACGCTCACTTTTATAGGGATACATATAAAAATTAGAACATGCTAAGTTTATGATGAAGGACAAAGTAAAAGTGCTTTAAGCTTAACGAAAGCATATTAAAGGCATCAAGTTTAATTAGTTGTTGGTACATTAGGTAGCATGCTTGTAGTTGTCCAATTGTCTTGTTCCCCTTTATGATGAAGGACTCAATCAAAGGACTTAGAAAGTGTCACATACATAGTGAAGGGTAGGAGACATGTACAAGATTGAAATGCCACATTAGGTAGCATGCTTGTAGTTGTCCAATTGTCTTGTTCCCCTTTATGCTCAACATTGAAGAAGACATAAGGAGCCAAAACCAAACTAACCAAAGCGATATCGTTGTGCAAGGACATAGCTTCAACTTCTTGAAGATAAACCTCTCACAAGGGTGATTCCTTTTGTATATAGATGCAAGGAAAAAAAAAAAGGGTCCTATTTACATGAGAAAAAATATCCCCTTCACTTGCACATGACATCTCTCTCTCTCTCTCTCTCTCTCCTCCACGTTATAGCTCCCGCTTTTTCACCTGAAACGGATGAGAGCATCTCATTAGATACTATCTAACGACACCGAAATCCAAAATTGAACCTCCCTATTTGATGCTTTTCATTTACCCATTAGAATGTCTAGATTTTTATGTCACTGAGAATTGTGTCACCTTTACAATCTTTACTTAGGAACAATAATTACAAGAAATTTCAGTTCTTATATCAAGTCAAAGACAACCAATTGATTTAATCCCAAGGCTTGCCGAGAGGTACACGGTGTCCAAGTCACGAGAGAATTTTCACAATTTAAAAGCCCATCAACTCAATGTTTAGTCTTGAATGTACACCTAAACAACTTTAAAATACAATAAAGTGAAATCTTGAGAGCACATGTTGCCTTTCTTTAGAGCCATAATAAATGGCCACCACTAAAAACAATTTATAATAGATTTTACCAACCTAATTTTACACCAATCAACATAAAATGACTAGAAAATAGACAATCTCGATGGATTTTTGCATAATCATAAAATGCCATATTTATTACCCCCAATAGCATAACTTTTCAAGATGAATAAACAAAATAGAATTTTTAAGCCAAAAGGATAATCAATGTTTTTGGCAGGCTCAAAGCATGGTCTTGCCCTATTGGTCGGCCAAAAGCATAGCTCCCAAAGCTTTTAGAAGTATAGTGGACTCACGATGTTCTCCTTGCGCGATATTGTGGCCAAAGAACTCCGCAAATTCTTTTGCACAGCCATAAGGAATTTCAATGCAAATGAGAGTTTTTTTGGAGTACATAAGGAGTCCTTAGTAAAGGGTTGGACTTTTGAATTACATAAGGAGTCCTTAGCAAAGAGTTGGATTTTGGGTGCATCTCTAAAGCATTGGATAAAATTTACAGCATTAGTGCCACATGTCAAGCTAATGATAATAAACTTTCATTATTATTTCTTTTAGGCCCTTGTGAGAGTGTGTTGACATTTGTGTACCTCTTTTTTTTTTTTGGGGCAAAATTCACAATTGTCAGTGAATTATATTGATCAACCCAAAAAATTACAAGGTCTTGTTATACTCATGTTGAGCCATGACATCATCGAGGGACCAAAATACATTGGCTATCAGGGCAGCCACTCCTACCAACCCGCCCCCTTATCCTCGATACACAAAGTCCATTGTCATGTTCTTTTGATATCTTTTAATTACCGATGGCTAGGATTTTTCCTCGCCCTAAGCATGCCATCTGTTGACAACAAGGCACAAGTAGTCCTAGACCAATCCTCCGAGTGTTGCTTGCACTCGAGTGTCCATATTAGCACTTTGATTTCTTGTATAATTTTTGCGAAGCTTGCCACCTGAAACCTCCTTCAAACACACGGCGTTTCCTTGTCTGCCATATGCTATGTAAGAAGAAGTACCGGGCGATTTGAGTGCTGATGAGGAGGGCAGGACTACCTAAATTCTTCCCTCCAAGGAATAGATCAATCTTGAAAAAACCAATTTTCTATGTTCTTTGGATCCACTTGCATATTTTCCCTGCGAGGCCTTTGATAGTTGGGCAATCCATAAAGAGGTGGGCTAGATCTTCACTAGCAAACCTACACCCCAAGCATTGATCTGAGCCAATCCCCCTCTCATGAATCTTCACCCCCGTCGGTAGAGCACCCCAGATTACCTTCCACAAAAATACCTTCATGTGCTGCAGAACCTTAGGCTTCTAGATGTTCTCCATTACTTGCTCCCACCTATCCTCCGTCCATGGTTTTTTCCATATCTTGTAAGGGGGCTAGACCAATTCTTCTTATGTATCATTGTATGATAAATGTATTTAGGATGGGGTTTCCATAAGAGACTGCTTCCGGGCCATTTCCTGGCATTCTAGTCAAACTCCGAATCACAGATTGGCATCACTATATTGTCAAGCTCTTTCATCACTTTGTGGACAAGCAAGACCTCCAAGCTATTAAGTTGGTACTGGGTAACTAGAAGATCAATGGTTTTCCAACTCTTGTTGTCACTATCCCAGAAGTGCCCAAGTCAATTCAGACCCTTATTATTCAGCTTCCTGGCTGTCTCTATCCAATAGGGAATTTGTGGTGGATCTACAACTTTGGACAGTCAGGGGGACCAATGCAAAATGGAGTTCTTGAAGTATCTGGTTTGTTCCCCCCACTTTAAGACTCCTGCTGCTCTATTCCATTTTTTAATCAATTCTCCTGAGCTGCCCCCCAGTCTTAGGGTAGACCACGACAGGGAAAATAGTTTGTCATGAATCTCCACCCCTCTCTATTTACCACCTTTTGAGCCAAGTTTAGTTGCTTCTATCATATCTTTGATCATGACAACCCAAACTTGATCTTGTTTAGCCAAGGAAACAACAAATTTGGCACAACAAGATTCTGCATGGGGGGCCACTTGGTTGAGAATTCCAAGGCCTCCTTGATTCACCGGTCAAGCAACTGATTCCCAACGGGCCCATTGCCATGGCCTGAGGATTTCGTGTTGTTTTTCCATAAAAACCTTTCTACTGGTTTTAAGAACTCTTTCTAGTGACACTTAGCCATCTTGAGAAGCGGGCTAGTGAAGGCAATATAAGGAATCATAAAGGCATTTATAACTTTTATCCGACTTTGGAATGGGAGAAGAGCATACTCCCATCTACTCATTTTTGTTTTGATTTTTTCAAGCACCCACTCGAATCATTTTTTGTGAGTTATGTCCACCCCCAAGGGTGCTCCCATATGTCTGAAGATATTCCCTTTTGTGACAATCTCCCCTGACCAATGAGAAGGGTCAAATGAGTCATTTTTCCGATAGGGAGATCAACCTTGACTTCTCTATATTACACTTGGACCCCGAAGCTACCACGAATATTTGTACAATCTCCAGAGCTTTCCTGATGACTTGGGGGCACGCCTTCAAGAAGAGGAGAGAATCGTCTGCAAAAAGTTTTGCTAGGAGTTGGCTATTTCCTGGTAAAGCCAGGCCTTGCAACTCCCATCGTTCCTGTACTAGCTTCAAGCGTCATGATTAAAGGATGCGATCCTATGGCGATCCTATGGCAAAAATCAGGGGGTCCAAGGGGCATCCCTGCTTAATAGACCTTTTGACCTCAAAAGAGCCCACAATTCTATCGTTGAATAGGAGCTCTGAGTGGCTTCCAGCCCCTAGTACACGTACCAGACGACATAGGCGAGGCCTAAAGCCCAGAGCTTCCATGACGGCTTCTATATATGTCCATGTTATTCTGTCATAAGGCTAATCCAGGTCCAACTGCAGCAGAATTCACTCTTGCTTTGTGACAATTGCGTTTTGATGCCCACCATTGCTGCCAAGGTGTTATCGTAAATGGACCTTCCTTTCATGAACCCATGTTAATGGGGAGATGATCTTGTTTAGTAAGGGGACAAGTATGAGGGCTACTGCTTTAGCAATAATTTTGTAGGCCACAGACATCATTGTTGTAGGGCGCCAATGTTTCAGTTGAGAACAACAGATCTGCTTTGGGGTGGGTTTGATAAGCCCTCTCTTTACACTTATCTCCAACGACCCTTCGACAATGGCTTTATTGGCCAACCTTGTGATTGGGCCCTTGAGACCATCCCAAAATTCTCTACAAAATTCTACCGTCATCCCATCCCAACCAGGGGACTTTTCCTTGCCAAGGGCGTGCAATGCTAGTAAACATTAGTCTTCGGAAAATGCCCTTTCCAAGCTATTAGCTTCTAAGTGGGAATCTTATTCTTGACACTCTGAAGTAAGGTCCCTCTGGCTTCTTCCACTTCTTGGGATTGGATCTCTGGCCGTCCAATGATTTGACTAAGATAGCTCAACATTAGATGAGTCATCTCATCCTGGTTATGAACTGCTGTCCCTTTTTCATCATAGAGCGAGCGGACGTGGCCCCGGCTCTTCTTGATTTTTAAAGCCCTAAAAAACTGAGCTTGATTAGAGGCTTCAGGTTGAAGGAAAGTCTCCTTGGAGAGAAGCCTTGCCTTTCTGATATCTTCTAACTGCTCATTAGCAAGGTTAGATTTGGCTTCGATCCATCGTTTGTGCTCATTCTCAGTAGCAAGCCCATTGGAGTTTTTGGAGGTAAGCAATTGTACCTCCGCTGCAAGATGCATAAGGTGTACCTCCCTAACTCTCTTGATTCGGGGGCCCGAGGTTTTGATTGTTTTATGGATGCTCCGAGCAAAGAGGTCCCACACATTGTGTTTGTTGAGGTCAACATCTTTTCTAAGCTTACCTAGTGCTTTCTTGGTTAGATTCCTGAAAAGAGGGTCTCTGAATAGGTGTGCCCCTGTTACTAACAGTTTTTTCTTGCCTCTTGGGGTCTGATCCTCCCCTGTACTTAAAATGTATGTGCAGCGGTATGTGATCTGAAAGGCTTTTTGTTGGGACTATCTTCATCTCCATCAATGGCAGAATCCAGTCAGCTTAGTGTGAGCAATAGCATATGTCCAGCCTGGAGGCAGTGCGAGCATACAGGAGGCTTGTGTAGGTGAAACCAGGCGTGCTGTTCCATGGGCCGACTTCTCATAAGTCAATCATTTCCCACTTTTCGCACAAACTTTGCCATTTAGACCTTTCCAAGCCATCCAACATACTGGAGGATCCTGTTCTATCCCTGCTCTTTTCTACCGTGTTGAAGTCGCCAACCAACAACCACTCACCTTCAATAGGAGTATCTCTAAGATGCATCCATAGTTTAGCTCTATCTTTTGCATTGCAAGAGCTGTACACATTCACACTAGTGAAGGGATACCCTTCCCATCTGATTCTACTCCCCAGGATTCTGTCGGAACGATGGTTTAGAACCAACTTCGGCTCCAATTATCTTTTCGCAATGCTGAGGACGCCACTAAAATCGTTACTTCCTTCTCCATAGAATACAAGTTTCTTTCCTAGCACCTGCTTTCTCTTGCAAGCTATGGGCATCTAAGTGGTGTTCCTGGATGGCCCAACAGTTGATTGCCTTCTCCTTTTTTATTTCCCCTCTCTGTTTTTGGCATGTGGAAAGCCATAGGGTTCATTGTGCAAGGTTGTTCCAACACCGAAGCCGTTGGATTCTTTGGTTTGATGATCGCCACATGGCAAGGGTCTTTGTAAAATAACTTTGTTGTCCCTTCAATTGTTTCCTTACATCACCTTTTCATGGATGTTATGCAAGTTTATTGTTTCCTTATAGTGATTAGATCTACCTTTTCATACAAACAATTATAAAATTCTCTGTTTTTTGTTTGTAAATATTTTCATTCGTTTCACAGTGTTACTATGGCTTGACTTTCCATTCCTGATTCTTTTAGAATGCCTATGTGAAGTTTCATATTGTTTCTTACAATTCACATATAATTTCTTCTAAATCTTAGCAAATATAAGCCTTGTTATGGTATTTAATTGGTGTTCTTGAGAGGTCTAACAAGAATCCCAGCTAAGTGAGTCTCTTATTTATTATTTATAGAGTCATGGCCTATTAGCTTAAAGACCTTCAATAAAGTAAGTGTCTCTAATTGTCTCTTGTATGAATGTATCTAAACCATCTCTCATTAATTCACTTAGGCTATTTAAGAATTATTTGGGATAATAATTAGTGATATTTATGAAAACTTTAAAGACTTTCTTTTACATTGCAAAACTGCACACTCAAAGTTCTTGTTTAACACGCAATATAAGCTATTAAGATGAGCATGACTTCAAAAAGTTACATCGATCAATAAATCATAGCAAACTCCACAAAAAAAATCTTACTAAAGCATTTATATTCTCATTTCCATGCTTAGATAGTCACAATTAAATTAATATTTTGATAAGTTTTATTGAACCAAACCTCAAGATGCATAACAGTGTATACAATTTATGTAAATTGAATCTCAAAATAATTTGTATTTGATTGGTTTTAATCTATAGAATCACTTTAAAGCGTACTTTTTAACTAAAATTACCACATTGATTTTTGTCTTTCTAAAAGAAGCCTTAGACGAGAGTTGAGTTAAGCATACTTTCAATGTTTTCGGTGATGATTGAGATTTACCTTAAATGTTATTTAAACTTTATAATATTAAATGGATCTTTTATTGCACCTTTCATTTTGCATCCTCACGTTGTTACCATTTACATGTGGTAGTGATGTGTGTGAACACACTAGGACCGCCGGGGTGTTTTTTCCCTCTTTAGGGGGTTTTTTTCCCCCGTGCATTGTATATACGCCCATCACTCTAGAGCTATCTATTTTTCCATTTCACACAAAGTAATACACTCTCTATTAGTATCAGAGCAGGTTGCGTTCTCCCGGGCTTAGTCGCCAGCAGCTCCAGCACACGCATGCCCACTTTCTTCGATTATAGTGAGCTTTAGCCTCCGTTTCCACTACAGGTAGTATTGCACAGGCTATTTCGTCATTTTGTGAAAAATTTCTATCATTGCTTTTTTCTGCATGATAGGTGCCTTACAGTCTTCTACGGTTTGTGCTATATAGCATGTGTTGTTCCCGCTTTGTTTCTCCTCTTTTTGGGTAGTTTTCACATCAGGTGCAGCATTTACCATGGCTGACAACAACACAGATGTGTTCAAGATGTTTGCTGTTGAGGACAGATTGGATGGGGAAAATTACCCTATGTGGGCTTACATGATGCAACATGTTCTTGTGTCAAAGGGTGTCTGTAATGTTGTGTAGGGAATTGATGTATGTCCTGGTTCTCAGGATGTAGGCGATATTGAGGATGTTGCAGGTCTTGCTGCAAGGATTGCTGCTGCTAGAGTTGTTTTGCTTACGATAGAACAAGCTCATTGGGATGTAAAGGATGCGCAAGCTCATGCATTGATTGTGGTGTGTGTGAAGCGCACCATTACTCCTCACATTTGTTAAGCAAAATCTGCAAAACAGGCTTGGGATATTCTGGATGGTCTTTATGCAAGTCACGATGAGGCTAAAATTGCATTGCTGCGTAAAGAGATGGAGTCAAAGATTATGCATGAGGAAGATGATATGGACACTTTCTTGCTGGTGTCAAGGATATCAATGAGCAACTTATTTCTGCAGGTGAAGTCATTTCAGACAATTCCCTTGTGCAGACTGTTCACGATGCCTTACCAGATTCTTACCAGACTTTTGTTGTACTTGGAGACTTATGACCCGAAGAAATCCTGAAGTTGTCAAGTTTGATGTATTGTGCACATTGCTGTAGCAAGAGTCACTTTCCAAAAAAAACAGGACTAGACAGCATACAGTTGAACATGCTTTTATTGCTTCTCAAAGAAAGGGTGGTAACATCAATGCAGCCACTTGTTATGGTTCTTCTACGAGTGGAAAATCACATGTTCTTAATGCTTATGCTGACAGCAATTCATCTGGAAATTCTGGTGATAAGGGCAAAAAGAAGATGCGTTGTTATTATTGTAAAGCTAATGAGCAGTGTCCTAAGTTGAACTCCAAAGAGGCTAAGAAGAAAGAGGGTGATTCCACTGCGAATGCTGGTTCCACTACAAATGCATCCATTGTTGAGTCTTCTCTGAAAGGAGACTGTGATGCTGATGTTGATGCAGAATGGGCTTTTAGTGCAGAGTACACTTACAATCTTGTTGTCCATGATGCATGCATGTTAGTTGCTGCAGATTCACATGTGTGGTATTTCGACAGTGGTGCTACAAAGCATATTACCTCACATCGTGAATTGTTCACCTCTCTCGAGTCTGTCCTTCATGGGAATTCAGTCACTTGTGCCAACAATGCCTCTTATCCGGCTCAGGGGGTTGGACAGATTGTGCTTACTGTTGAAAATGGCAGTTCTTTCACACTTGTAGTGATGCACTTTATGTACTTGGGATCACGAAGAATCTTTTGTCTGTATCTGCACTTGCTAGACGGACTTGTAGTCAAATTTGTGGATGACAAATGTACAATTCATGATCTCAGTTTTGATGATGAAATTGGTGCATCTGGCCTTTTGTGTCATGGGCTGTATAAGCTCACTTTGTATGACAAGTGTGGACAAAATTTTGCAAATGCAGTTGCAAATTCAAGGGCTGTTTCAAATACAAAATTGTTGCATGCACGTTTTGGACTTTTGAATATTGCGAGTTTGCTGCATTTGCAGAAATCTAATATGGTTGCTTCTTTGCTGCCTCTTGAAGCACCTGTCAAACATGTTTGTGAAGATTGTATTTTGGGTAAGATGCAGCGTTTGAAGTTTGCAAAGGATGGTTCAGTTAGGGCCACATGTAGGTTGAAGCTTGTGCATAATGATGTTTGTGGGCCATGCGAACTCCGTCCTTGGGCAATTACCTTTACTTTGTGACTTTCATTGATAATTACTCCAAGCATACATGGGTATTTCCGCTTAAAGCGAAGTCCAAAGTTTTTATGTGCTTCAAACAATTTTTGGCTATGGCTGAAAATGTATCGAAATGTACTATGGGCACCCTCCGTTCTGATCGAGGGGGAGAGTATATCTCTCATGAATTTAATGCATTTCTGGCTAGTCGTCGAATAAAACACCAATGTGCAGTGCCTTATACCCCTCAACAAAATGGTGTTGCTGAGAGGAAAAACCGGTCACTTACAGAAATGGCACGATGTATGGTAAAAAGTCAAGCTTTGCCGCATTCTTTTTGGCTTGAGGCCATCATGTGTGCCACTTATGTACTAAACAGGTGTCCTACAAAAGCTTTGCAATCTATTACTCCATATGAAGCATGGCATGATAGAAAGCCTTCTATTGAGCACATGCGTATTTTTGGTTGTTTGGCATATGCTTTGGTGCCACAAACACAGCGTAGAAAATTGGATGATAAGGCTGTCAAATGTATTTTTGTTAGTTATAGTGCTGAAAGCAAAGGTTACAGGTTGTATCATCCACAAACAAAGTGTATTTTGGTTTCACGGGATGTAGTGTTTGTGAAAGATTCTGTTCAGCCCTTGCTGTCATGTACTAGAGACAGTAATGTAAGCTCACAGGACATTTATGACACTCTTTTGCCTCTTTTTAGTGGTGGAAGTTCGAATGTAAATTCCAATGAGGCAAATACACAGCCTATGGGGGTTTTCGAAAATGTTATAGATCAGCCTATTACTGCAGATGTACATGATAAGGAAAGGGCCAAAATGGTTGGTGCATACATTGCGTGACAGTAAATTGGATGCACCTTTGTCTAGTCGTACTCATTCAGGCTCTGGCCATGCATCTTATGCATCAGATTGTTATGCTTTGGCTGTGTCTAGCTTCCATGATGTTGAGGAACCTCTATCTTTTGATGAAGCACAGAATTGAGAAAATTGGATGGTTGCCATGCAATCAAAATATGATGCACTTATAGAAAATGACACATGGACTTTATGTGGTTTGCCTCCTGGAAAAAAGGTCATTGGTACGAAGTGGGTTTACAAGTTGAAACACAAGCCGGATGGTGAGATCGATCGCCATAAGGCTTGACTTGTTGCAAAGGGTTATGCACAACAAAAAGGCATAGATTATGCAGAGACTTTTGCTCCCACTTGTCGTATGACTACTGTGTGTTTTCTATGTGCATTGGTAGCTCATTTTGGTTGGGATGTACATCAATCAGACATTGTTACTGCTTTCTTGAATGGTGACATATTTGAGGAAGTTTATGTAATGCAGCCTCATGGTTCTGTCATGAAAGGACAAGAGGACAAAGTGTGCAGATGTAAGAAGGCTTTGTATGGGTTAAAGCAATCTCCTTGTGCTTGGTATGAAAAAACTGACACTCATTTGGTCAAACGAGGATTTCGTAACAGTCCAACAAAAATCACATTGTATGTAAAGCGGCGTGAGGGTGATGTACTTTTCATTGTGGTTCTTTATGTAGATGATTTGCTAATCACTGGACCAAATGAGAGACATATTGCTGAGTTTAAGACTGATTTGAATGCTACTTTCAAGATGCAAGATTTGGGGTTGTTGCATCATTACTTGGGTATACAGTTTAAGCAGTGTGATGGTGGTATTGCCTTGTGTCAGAAAAGTTACATAGAGACATTGTATGTAAGTTTGGACTTGAGGATTGCAAACCTATTGCCACTCCCATGGAAACAGGTTTTAAATTGAGTCTTCATGATGCTAGTGATCCTGTAGATGTCACTCTTTACCAAAATGCTGTTTGATGCCTCATTTATGTATGCAACACGAGGCCGGATATTCAATTTGCAGTTTCACAGGTCAACAGATTTATGCATAGCCCAGGGTCTAAGCATTGGCAGACTGACAAAAGGATTTTCCGCTACCTTAGTGGCACTTTACATCTTGGCTTGTTTTATCCCAAGGGGGGATCATTGCCGCCAGACTTAGATGCTTTTTCGGACTTAGATTGGGCTGGTTGTTTTGACACGAGAGTGTCCACAAGTGGTTTTTGTTTCATGCTTGGCAGTTCATGTATATCATGGTTGAGCAAGAAGCAACCTTCTGTGGCCACTTCGAGTTGTGAGGCTGAGTATAGGGCAGTCTTCACTGCTACAGTTGAGTGTGTATGGCTCAGATGCCTTATGGCTGATTTGGGTGTTGGATAGGACACTTCCAACACTATCTACAGTGACAGTCAGAGCGCATTGGCAGTTGCAAGGAACCCAGTTTTTCATGCTCGCACAAAGCACATTGATGTGCATTACCACTATGTCAAGGAGAGGCTCTCAACAGGAGAGATCAGCTTGGCTTATGTGCCAACACAGGACAACCTTGCAGATCTTTTCACAAAGGCATTGTCTCATGAGAAGCTTGAAGCTTTCCGGAAAGCTTTGGGCTTACTCCCCTTTGTGAACTGATCATGTCCTCAGGGCATGGTACTTCCCTTCACTGATGTGCCAACTCTCGTTCATCGCATCACTCCAGGGGGGATTTGTTACCATTTACATGTTGTAGTGATGTGTGTGAATACACTAGGACCATTGGGGCATTTTTTCCCTCTTTAGGAGGTCCCCCCTCCCCCCCCCCCCCCCCGTGCATTGTATATACGTCCGTCACTCTAGGGCTATCTATTTTTCCATTGCACACTAAGTAATACACTCTCTATTGTGTGCCTTGAGCTTTCTTCGTCTTCTCCAAGCTGTGTGTGTTTTCTTGCAACCCTAATTCCAACACACATGGCTTGACTTCTCTTGCATTCTATTCTTTTAGAATGCTAAAGTGAAGCTTCACCTTACATAATTCTAGTAAATTTTATACATACACACACACACACACACACACACACACACACACACACACATATGTACTTATGTTTATTAAACCTGGCTTTTTTTATGAAGGCATTAAAAAATAAGTCCTTAAATAACAAGACATTAGGTAGGGTGTTTATAGCATAATCCGTTGTTGAAGACAATGGTGGGCGTCAAATCGATCAGTAAGCCGCTGGAACCGCTAGTTGTAATTGTGTTTATATGGACAATACAATTTTATATTGAAACAATACAACTACAACACTGATTAAGACCTACTTTCGATAAATCTTTCCTTCCCCCTTCTTCAATAGGCCATCATGACTCCTCACCTTGTTTCAATCATTATTATTTATGCTTTTGGAATATATTGTAATATAAATAGTTCATTGTTACTTTTTTCCCCAAAAAAAACCATAATATCACATGTTTCACAGTACTCGTGTCACTTTCTATAGTGAATTTTCACCTTGTTTTTTTTAAACTTGAAACTTTGATCTTACAACACCATGCATTATATATGTTATGCCACCCTAGTATATAATGACTCTCTAAGGGAGTTGTTCCCATGGTCAAATGAACATAGATATTTTTCATGAAATAAATAAATAAATTATATATATATATATATATATATATATATAATATAGAGAGAGAGAGAGAGAGAGAGAGAGAGATCACACAAGATCGATAGCATGTTGAAACATAGAATCAATTGGTGGCTTTTATAGCCAAGTGAATAGGGAGACAATATCATTGCTTTGGTTAATGAATTTTGAGCTAGCATAGAGCGGGTTTTGATTGGCATAGACTCTAGGTAGGTGAAAAACTAGCCAACATCTCGTCATAGGTAAAATGAACCTACGAGATGACACCTAAGAAAAGCGACTTAAAAGGATAAACCTGGTAGGAATATTGAAGCATTAGTTAGCATGGACTTCAGAAAACTAGACAGGCTGAGAGGCCAACCAAAGCCAACATGGGGTTTGAGGGATGTGTTCAAGATAGACTTAAAGGCTCCCGCAATTTATTTTTTCTTGGCACAAATTTACTTGATTGAACATGAGAATGGTAACAAAAAAAAGCTAATTGAGAAAAGGGACCGTAACATTTGTGAGAGATAGATATTAGCACTTATTGCGTGTAAAAATCAACCAAAACATTTTTTAAATGGTCACATAGGGGTTCCGGCGTGATGTGGAGGAGAGATGATTTGTGAGCTAGCCGACAATAATGAGCATAGGTACTTCTCAAACTTGATGGAAATTAAAGCCTGAAAGCTAGATTCAGGTACTTTGGAGGATAATGATCTAGAGTATATTTAGCCCACATTAATTAGCAATTGTCTTGCATGTGATTAGGGGTCATGTGACATCACACACATGTTCACAAAGTAAACCTGACTATTAGTGTATATTTCACTGATTAAAAATCCCAAAAATTTGGATAGATTGCAAGCTTTTCTTAAAGAAAACCAGAAGAAATCTATACATTTTCTTGAAATGGGGAAGGAATTTAAATCGTCCTTTTTCCACTTCTTGAAAAAATAGATTTCTTTTTTCTGTTTTGTGAATATTGACTAAAAAAAGGATAACATTGACAAACTAAAATGGTAAAACATGAAAATTAAATTGCCCAAACCATCCGAAAAGCATGCATGATTGAAATCATACTCAATGTTTTGACATTAAATTCTTTTGGAGAAAAAAAAAACATTCAGTTGAAGGAAGTGCTCCATGCAAGTTCTATGTGTTCTGCATGAGAACTCACATATTTTAAATTAAAAAGAAACCACATATGAAGTGTCTTGTGCAATTGTTTACAAGGTTGGATTCAAAGGGTCAAATGGAAGAGGGCTTGTGACCTTAACATGTTATGTCATTGTGATCTTCACACCATTTGGAGACATAACTTATACAAATTCATTCAAGTATGCTCATGAAAAAGATTTGTTGGTCGTCAAAACTTACATTCGCACCTAGATTCTTTTCTATTTGCGTGCCCAAGCAAGTGCGCGCATGTTCTTTGGTCAAGCCATTGAGCCACCTCCCTCCTTGAGAAAGCCACTGTAGCATTGGAAGTGTGTGTACGCTTGGATTCAATTAGGCATCCTCTGTATCCCTTCCCTAATCCATCTATACTAATATCCTCTTTCCAAGCCATGTTTGTGCAAAACGACACACATCCATAATACATTATCTTAAAATTTAGTATTAAGATGATTTTCTCTAGCTTGTCGAGCTCTATGAACCTAATGTATCCCGTGAACAATCTTTTTAGGTGGCTTCTCTCGCTTATGCATTGGCCTTGGGAAGGCCATGGATTGTTATGGGGGATAGTAATTAAGTTCTTAGTCATTGCAATCTTTGTACCCCAGCTACAATGGTGCTTCTAGAGTTACTTTGGAATAGTGCTTAGACCATTGGACTAGGGAAATTTCATATGTTGTTGGATTGGTGGACCTACCAATGTTGCTACTTGTGTACGAGCACTTTGGTAGGAGGTGGACTAGTGATAGTAGAACCCATTTGCCTCATCCACTCATCGCTGATGATAACGATTTTATCATTGTACATATGTGATTCTATGACATCAAGATCATCATCATTATAGCTCTGCGAGTTTCTGTCATAAAGCCAAAATATAGAGTCACACAACACTTGGCCTTGCATTATCTAGCCTCGTCACCCCCTTGTATTTGAGTAGCACAATATCTGGTATGGAGATGACTGTGCCACCAAGCAAGGTCTTGTACTTGGGGGTCTTTGCAGTATATTGAGGCTTGATTGGGTAGTCCTTGGGTTTTCTGTCTTCTATTGTTTCATTTTTTTTCTTTACACAATTTGTGTTATCGTAATGTGCTAGTTCTGTCCTTTACACAGTTTGCATTGCATTGTTACAATGCGCCAGTTCTATTCTTTCATAGTTTATCACATTTTTCTATATGTCGTTGGACGCTTGAGTGAGACTATGAGCATATTGCTCTAAGGCTACTCTTTACGCACAAAGCACCATAATAGGTTTTTGTACCACATGTGCTCTCATTCTTTGGCATGCATGATGGGACCTCAATTTAAGTCTTGCCTTGCTTGCTCAAACTAGTGGCATAGCTAGGTGTAGTCAGCGCATGGTGAGTCGTAGACTAGTATACTAGTCAATCAAGATTAGGCCGAGAGGCTAGCTGGTCGTAATAGTTCAAGGTGTCAGTTGGTCTAAGTAAGTCCCAACAAGTCACAAAGGTTGACTTGTTGTAACAAGTCAAGAGGTTTGTGAGCATGTTAAGAGATTTAGTCAAAGAAGACCTATTGATATGCCAAGTTCAACATGGACTACTCCTAGATAACTATTACCATAAATCATCATCATTGGCGCACCTTGGCGGATACACTTATCTTCGCTAGTCCAATTGTAGTGTCACCACAACTAAACTACATCAACTCGGTCTACCTGTTGAAGTGAGGCACACTTATCCATCCATCTCACTCACTAGTGGTTCACATTAGACCATTATACTAGTTTCCCTTTATGTTGTATTTTCAATTTTATGCATTGTAGGCTTCTTAACTTGAGCTAGTGAAGAAGAAGGTTTTGCCTCCGTGTATGTGTGTGTTTGTGTGTGTGTGCGCGCTTGCAAGAGCTCAAGCTCTCTCCTTCTCTACATCTTAACATGGTATCAAAGCTTGGCTATGTCTATAGTAGTATGAGGCGCTTGGAACAGCAAGCGAAAGTAGCAGAAAAATTAGGCTTGGGATTCTCAGAATCCATCCCCAAGAGATCCCTGAGGTGCTTCTTTTTAGAGATTGTGTGCGGGTTTGTCTAATGTGCATCTAGATTTTCCACCGCATAGAAAGCAAGACGTGGGTTCCCAGTAAATTTTTACATATGGACATAATGCACGATGTCAAAAGGGTCTGTGGATTTATTTTTGTGGGTTTTTTAGCTTGCTTTAGCAAGCACATGTACATGGAGTGCAAGTCGCTAGTGTAGTGCCAACTGTCGGGTTTTCCCATTAGTGAGTTTTTTGAAGAGTCACTTGTTTAAAAGTAAAACTTATGTAAAAACATGAAAAATTTCAGCCAAAGTTCAAAATTCGTAGGTTTTGGGTCGTTTTGGCTTCTCTATGTTTTTGGATGCAGTTTTTTGCCCTCAACTAGCCTTCTCTACGTGTAGTCATATCGAGGGAGCTCTTTGTTTGCACTAAATTTTTATGTATTGGAGTGTAGAATCAATTTTGATCATCTTCAGCATTCTTGCTAGTCATTTTTACAAATTTCCTCCAAGATTTAAAGTGCCCCAATTGGAGTTATGCTCTTCAAGTTACGACTACTTCTCTGTAGGGTTATGGCTATGTCAGCTAAGTGGTTGCATAATGTGTGAGGAAAGATTGGGATGCCATGTATCTATGAATTGTGTGTTGGTTGGTGTGTGCTATAAATCCATGCTCTGATAGGATTTTGCTCCTATGCGCTATGGTCCTTTGGGTGGGTGTGTGCTTGTAAATTCCCAAGGGAGCATATGTCTTTTGTATGGGGTTTATTGAAGGTATTTTTGGTATACGTTTGGTGATTAGGTTGAAGTTTGAACGCTTTTGGGCTATATACCTATAGAGGTGTCCTCCTTTTTCTTATACCCAATAGTGTTTTGGTGCCCGTCGTTGAGGAATTGCTTCAAGTTACCTTCAATTTACAGGTTTTGGAAGACATGGCATTTAGTTTTCTAGAGTTTAAAGGAAAAGCAAATGAAAGTGCCAAAGGTTTTGTTGAGCAAATGAAGTTTGCTTGCCTACTTGCTGACAAGTAGGACCCAGCATTGGTGCTATAAATCGTTTACTTCTGTTTCAAGGGAGATGCTCGAGAGTGGTTAGAAGGCTACAAAAAAGAGTTGCAATCAGCCCAACCTCCTTAAGTTATGACCTATGAAATGGCAAGACATGCTTTCTTCACACATTTTCAACATGTAGAAGACCCACAAAAGGTATGAAAATCTATCAAAAACTTAGTGCATGGTGAAAGTCACACCATAGAGGATTTTGTGAAGGTATTCAATGTATTATGGACAAAGTGGTGTACATCTTTGGGGGATGAAATTCCTCCAGCCATGTTAAAAAAGGACACGTTCCTTGCAAGCTTGAGAAGAGGCCTACGCTTGAAGGTGGAGCTCAAGCAGGCAAAGACCTTTGTAGAGATGGTTGAAATTGCAAAGAATAAAGAGTGGAAGGTAGAGCACTTAATCAACTTGGAATCAATGTAGACGAAAACGTTGAAGGGAAAGTTGTAGAGCAGCTAAGCATCCTCATTAGGGAGCCAAGACATGATCAACAAGATTCTCAAGATATGAATGATTTTTGCAAGGAGATGCAAGAGGTGGTAGGTCTTATGAAGAACCTCAGTGTACATATGATGGAAAGTGGAAGAGGTCAAAGACATGTTTATGGTTGTGGCTACGGATGCAGTGAGGGATTTGCAGAGGGTAGAGGAAGAGGCATGGCTTGAAGAGGGGATATGTTTCAATGTTACAACTATGGTGAATGTGATCATAAAAGCCTTCAATGTGACAAACCAAAGAGAATGTGTGGTGATATGTTTCCTCTTCCTTCACAGATTCCTTCTCGAGCTCAAGATTATGGTATTGAGATCAAAGGGGAAGCAGGGCTAAGTGGTTTGATAGCTGAAGAGAAGGGAAAAACAAAGGTGGTAAGCATGATCCATTTGGAGAAGAATGAGGATGATTTGGGAGATATGTTCGTGCTTGTAGGTAAGAGGGCTACAAGAGATCACGAAATGAGCGATGCAAGTCCTAGCCATAAAAAAGGAAAACAGATTGAAACAAGTACTAGTAAAGAGAAGAGGAAGAGAAAACCCAAGCAAAGTTACAATGCACCCAATTTTCCTTTGGGAGAAGGGCAACCAAATTATAGTTTAAGGGTTGATTTGGTCAGTAGAAAGGTTGTTACCTTTGGACAAATCATGGAGATGTATCCTAAGTTATAGAGGCAATGGAAGTATGTGGTCAATCCTATGAAGAAGGAGACTTCTAGGGGGTCTGTGAGAGTCCTATCTTTGAATGAGCTACCTGATATATGCCCTACTGTGGATGCATGGCATAAGAGGAAGTGCATTGAAGAGGCATATATATATTGATAGAGGTGCACAAGTACGCGTTATCACTCAAGCTTGTGTATCAAAGTTGGGACTCAACATGGTGAGGAATTCAGGTTTTTGTATAAAGTTGCAAACCAATCAAGGGTGAGTGTTTGAGAGTTATAAAGGACTTGGAGGTGGATTTATTTGATGTTAAAGTGTTGGTCACTTGCCATGTTATCTCCACATGCATTGGTGCATTCCCTCGCATCCTTGGAAGACCATGGTTATAGGCACCAAATCCATACAAGATTGGGGGCACAGTACCATCACTCTCTACAGTAGAAGGGGTGATAAGAAGAGATTTGACATGGCTAACAAGAAATCTTTGGATGTTGATTTTGATGAGCAAGATGATGAAGAAGAGTACTCAAAAGCGGAGAACCGGGTGTGGAGGAAGTAGACACACTGCCAACATTGAAGTGAGAAGGATCCCTCTTTTTTACATGGCTCCACACCTTGGAGTATGTTTGACCATGCTCAAATGTATCCTTAAGAGACTCAAAAAACTCGAATAGATGAGAGTTGATATCAAACATTGAACTACGAGCATTAGCTACCACATTGTTTCGTCCTTTATGATACTAGAGCTTTGCATCATAATCCTAAAGAATCTCAACCCACCTAGCCTTTTGACCCTTCAAGTCGGATTGTTGTATAACCATTTTATACTTTACGGTCAAAAATTGGTTCAAAATGTGAACCATACAAATAATGTCGCCATGTTTCCAAAGCCGAAACTATTGCATAGAGTTCTCTTTTGTAAGAAGAATAATTCTATTGTGTAGAATCTAGTTTTTTGCTTTCAAATGAGATTGGCCTTTCTTCTTGCAAGAGAACTTCGCCAATCGCTCAATTACTAGCATCTACCTCAAGCACAAAAGGTTTCATTGGATCCACAATAGCTAAAATTGGTGTAGTAGTTAGAACAATCTTAAGTGCATCAAAGATTTGCTATTGAGCTTCTCCCCAATGAAATGATTTTCCCTTGGTCTGTCATAGGAACATCAATTTTGGCATATTTTTTAATGAATCTACAATTAAAATCTGCATAGCAACTAGCAATTAGACGCAAAGGCTAACACAAAAAAAAAAACCTTAGTCATGGAATGGGATATCTATGCTCATAGAGCTATGCCATTTGACCTAACCAATGCTCTAGCTACTTTCTAGAGATTGATAAGTCATGCATTTAAAGAATATTTTCAAATTGTATGGATGACCTCTGCATTCATTCTTTACTAAAAGGACCACATAGAGCATCTAAGGAAAGTGTTGAGAAGTGCTATCAGGTGCATGTGTGCTCAATCAAGTGAAGGTAACAGGTACTTCCCCATTTACTATGCTTGTAGGAAATTAAATAATGCTAAAAGAAACTATATCACCACCAAAAAAGAAGAGTTGGGAATGATCTATACAATAAATAAAGTACATACAATATTTATTTGAAAACCCAATTCACATTCTTTATAGATCATCAAGCATTGTTATATCTATTGGAACAAACCCTACAATATAGGATGTATTGTTAGATGGTTCATCATTGCTAGAATTTGACTTCCAAATAGTGCTCCTCGCACATATTCACTGCATCTCCACTCACATACAAGAGATAAAGCTCATCATAGCTTGACCAAGATAACTCAGTCTCCCGACTCATGTCAGTAGAGCTTCTATCACTCAGCTCAACCTCTTCCTCTGTCTCGAGCTAAGGAATCTCTTCTAGCTTCACCGCTTTGACCTCATCTGCAAACCACACCCTTTGACCTCTAGCACTCTTCAACAACAGCCATACCTTGAATCAAAAATACATCTTTTGCTTGATCTGGAACCACCTGTACATTCTCCACAATTGGAGCCTCTCTAGCTAGCATCCTTCGCATAGGAACCACCCTGTGTCTCTGCAACCATAGAACCCTAGGTTCGTCTTGCACAGGAACATCCCTTTGTACCAGTCTTGGCTTGGCTACCACCCCCTTCAATCTGCTTTGGCATCACAACACCTAGCAAACCTTCTCTAGCTTTGTGCTTCATCAAAATCTTCTTGGTCCGCCGTTTTGCTAGAGCCATCACTTCTTTGTATGACACCATGCCATTCATCTCCACTTTGTCGCACACTTACTCATGCAGAAAATCCAAAAAGTTACTCAACTTTAAAAACCCAACATTCTTAGCAGCAATTACCTTGATTAGCTTTTCCCAAAGAACCTTGAACTCCCATTCGAACGCTTGAAAATCCCCTTCCAAGCACTACTTCAACCTGTCCAGCTTATGCTTCACTTCCTCTAGCTGCACATCTGCTATGAATTTGCTTTGAAAAGCCGCTTCTAGGGCTTCTCAATCGGTCTTTTCTTCTTCACATAGGCCATCAAACCATAGCCTCGCTTTTTCACCAACCAGGAGTGGGAACACCTGCACCGCACCTTCTTCTCTCAATAAACCGCTCTCCAACACCAACAATCCATAATCTTGAAGGCTGGTTTTTGCATCTTTGACCCAGAGAAAATTGGAAACCCTATCGAGGCCATCTCTAGCATCACCTGCTCTTCAAAGGCTGCACCTTTGGCATCACCAAAATCACCGCTTTGTCTTCAAACAGGAGCACCAATGCACTCCTTCATGTGGGCACCAGAAGATGGAGAGGGGGAATGGGGGAACACACCCGACACACAAACAGATTGCCTCTCTATAGCCCAGGTTATACACAACATCCCAATCCACTAGAGTTCACCTTTGAAACTCTACACTCACACATGAAAACCATCGTTTGCGCACAACAGACGCACCCACGTGTTGTCAAAACACCACACCACATTGACGTTCCACCGTTGTCTATCTCTACCCTCTCAACACACACATCAACATTCTGATTCACCCTCTCAACACAAGAAACCGCCGGTTAGGGTGGCCACACACTTCCACAAACCGACATCGCAAGCAAAAGATGAAAGCAGAGAAAGAGAAGGGGGAGAGTGGAGAATCGGTACCAACACGGCATAAAGAATGCTCTCTTTCTTCATTGAAAACCCTTTACACAAGCACGAGTGCAAAAGCATGGCCGGCTCAATGAACAGACACATCCTTTGAAGCTTTACTATGTAAAAACCTTCATGAGGGAGAGCCCTCATTGACTCCCCCGCCGTTGCTCTGCTAGCTTCACCAATGAACTCGCCTCCACAGGCACACTCCTTCGTGGGAATGGCCTCCAAAAAAAACCCCAAATGTTTGGCTACAAAAGCTTCAGAGAGAGCCCCAAAAAAATGAGTGTGTTTTATAGAACTCCCCATGTTTTTTCAACTTTCTAAAACAAGGCCAAGCAGAAGCGCACTAGTGCTCTTTGCCTTCACAAACGTGTTTTCCCCTTCCTCTTCTCCTTAAGTCAACTTTGGACTCCTTTGGCTTATTCAAAACCTCCAGCCACCACTTCCCTTCCGAATTCATAACCAAAAGAGTTTTTGGCGTTCGTTTCCCATATGGTTAGTGCTTCCACCGACTCAAACTCACCAGATACCTATTGTGCCATTCCACTTTGGAATTTCATTTTTGCTATCATCGAACCCCAAGAACTTTGTTGCATCATGACCGCCCCATGGCCTTGAACAACGAGTCGTAAAATTGGGAAAAAAGCTCGATTCGTCGTTGTCACAATTGTCTGCCAAATTGAATCGGATGAATCAAGGTGCCCATGACTCTGATTGATAAGCTATATATTTTGGCTCACTCCCCACATTGCAGGCAGCTCTTGAGAACCTTGGCGATCTATAAAAATCGCTTTCGGCATGTCTATCGACAACCCCCGGTATATCTTCCACATGCCATAACTTGCTCATTCGAGACTCGTTGACAATATAGAAAGACCGACATGCTCCATAGCTTGAGCACTTCAATCCTATCTACTTACCCCAGCTATGGCCATCTGTCCATGTCTTCCCTATCCGTCAGGGATCTGCTACGCATTCCAACTTTAGATACCCGTATCTTGCTCACCATGAGTCCATTTGATGAGCCATCTAGATGGGCTTCTATAGCATCTCAAGCATCAAATTCTTAGGCAATATCCATGCACTTGAGACACTTTGACTTGGCATCCCAAGTGGACCTTTCTGGAGCCTTCTTAGCCTTAAAAACCGCATCATACATACATTTTTGCTGCCACTTGCATGCCCATGGCCTTCATACGTGCTCTAGCCTTCTGCAATGTACCTGCATGAAGCCTTAGCCTGGCATTGCACACTTCCAGGCATCGAACAACTTGGCTTGCACCACTGTCATAAAATCACTTGGCATTAAAATGCATGTTTACAATAGAAATGGTTAGTGTTAGAAATTTATCATTTTTCTACCCGATGCTTGCTATTTCGTCATCTTGTCTCTAACCATTGCCGAAAACGATCGTTTGCACTCGAAGCATGATATGATTGTAATTGCGTCACATTAACTATTTTCACTATTCTGCATTTTAGAGTTTTTTGCACTCTAGTTTTCTTCCGCTCTCTCCTTGATAAAACTCTGTAGAACCAATTGAAAATCTCATGTAGGGCATTTCTCCTCTTTATTCCACCTCCATGACTTGTATTTTATTTTTGAAGTATACTACTTTATCTTGATAGTTTGAACGTTCCATTCCTTGGCTACTCTAGATGCCCAATGAACCATAGGTGTCGAGAAAAAATGCACCATGTGCAAAAAGAATGTTCTGAAAAAAAACATAATTCATTCAAACACATATACATTTTAACTCTAGAGACCAAGTGTTTAACCCACCATGTAATGTTTTATGTGTGTTTCCCCCAAGCATCAACCATTTGCGATGATGTGAAAGTATTGATTACAAACTTCGAAGTGGATATCTCATCAGAGGTTAGCTTTCCCTTTTCAAGGAGAAGAAAAATTTCATCAATAAACTGCCACACACGGGTACTCTTAATTCCAAAGGCTGCTTCGTTATCTCTGTAGGTGGTAATGTCACAACCTTTTTCCACAATTGAACTCAGTGGGACTTTGTGAGTCAAAATAGTCAAAAAGCAAATACATAGCTTTACCACCACCCATACATATTTTATTAGGACTATCGCATGTCCTTCCAGATGCCTTCTCATCCTTTGACAGCTCAAATTCACCACCATGGAGATCAACACTTGATAGAATAGCCTTGAGTTCTCTAATGCACTATTCTATTCTTTTTACATGCTCCATATTACAAGCATAATTAATATGGAGTATTAGCAATTTGTCAAGAATTTGTAGATGGGCATGAAGGGTGTACACATGCATTTGTATTAGTGGAATAGTAGAATAGGATCCCAATTTTGATAATCCATGTCTCGATTAGAGGGCAGACTTTGATCACAACTAGAACACCTTTCTTAGAGTTGACTAAACCTTTGCTACCCTTTCCCTTATCACCCTTTAACTTGCTGCCCTTTGCACCCTTGGCTTCAATTCCCATGGAGACTTTATTGTAGCAACAATAAATGCATGGAAAGAGGGTCATTGCACCTTGCTTGCACCCTAGCATACACTTGAGAGTTTTCAAGTTTCTTGCCAAATGCCACTTAACTTGGAATGTACCTAAACCTGAAACCTGCAATCATTTTCCTTTCTGCTGTTGCCAGATGATGTCAACAATTGACATGTGATTAAAATACCATTTCAGGGACTCATGTATGTCATGCGAGAGATAAAAATCTACTAGCCACCAATTATTCTTTTTAAAATGAACACCTAAACACGTGTTTCCCTTCTCATTAGAATTTAGCTCAACATAGACGTCCACCAAGGCACTGTTCATCTATGTTATGCTTACCCTTTTGATCCATTGATCTTTGACAATCTGACACTCATCAAGCTTCATGAAAAATATAAATTTACCATCACACTCTTCCTGTGTCAAATAGAATCTAATCATTGACTCCTGGAGCTTCAACAAGTAAACATACACATTGCTGAACTCGTTGTAGCGGAAGGATTTGCTATCTTCTAATGGCATAACATCCTCCAAATATTGAAATCCACCTAACAAGCTTGGTGCATTTTTCACAACGCTGACATTGTAAGGTGTTGGCAACAACCCAAACAATTGTTTTGCTATGTGCCCTAGCACTAGAATTCTGTATAAGGCTTCCTAGGCCTTGAAACTAATTCTTGCACTATTACACACCTCCATTATCTCCTGAGGCGACACAAAGTTCTTTAGTTCATTGAAGTACTTCTAACGTAAAACTTTGGCAATGCTAGCATTGGATGGATCATCCAATAGCTCCACCGACTCCTTTGGCATGATGATGTGCTATAGTAGAGTACGTCATGCCGCTTGAACATCGAAATAGATTCCGATCATCATTCAAGCCAAATTCTTGCAGATTGAAATAAAATTACAACAGCCTACAAGAAATGTAGCAAATTGAAAGCTTGCATTCTTACCCTCACCTAGTTTGAATGATACGTTTCTTTTGAGCTCCACCACTTGAAGATAGAATAAAAATTGTTTATTTCTTGCGTTTACAAATGTGGTAGCCAAGGGGAACAAGTGTGAGATGATCGATTCACCGATGCATATTACGTGCACTGTGTTGTAGTTGAACGTAATTGTCTAGCCAACGCTCTTCCTTCTTTTTTTGATGCTCTAATTTTTTATTAGGCTTTGCCATCTTATCATTCAACTGCTTCTTCTTCTCATTGGCTTCCTCTCTGACTTCCTGAGTGTCCTTCACGTACTTTTCCCGCAATAATGAATTTGCAGCAAAGAGTTGTTTTCTTGCTTCCCTTTCATTGAAATAATATGAATGTATCCTCCAGTAGTAGCCAAACAGGCGATCTCTTCCACCTTGTACAAAACGCGTTAGCTCAATGACATTCCAAAAGGGTGGTGATACATTGGTTAGAGGATCGCTTAGGTAAATATGGTCATCGACCCATAAGTTAATTGCCTTGCACCCAATGTTCCATAGCTGATATGTAGCATTGGGATTAGATGTGCCAAGTCACACAGCACTGTACTCCTGCTCCAAGTCAGTATTTAATTCAATATTGTCTTGAATTATTGGTAATTTCTTGAAGTGGGGATTGGATGACATTTGTGTTAGCTTATCAAGAAAATTCAAGAGAGAGGTGAAATGGTGACTGCCACAAGCATAGGAGGCTAGCTATGGAGAGAAGAAATGGAGAGTACTTAGAGATATGAGAAAAGGATTATGTTGTGGAGGGAAGAAAGAGCTGGAATGCAGCTTAATCTCCTTTGAATTCAAACCATTGATCATGAATGTTTTAGAGAGGGAAATGTTGCTGCACACAGAGGTAATAGAGTTTTCCATTGCTCTCAACTGGAGTTGGAGTGGGAGAAGCATGAGAGAGAGAGAGAGAGAGAGAGAGAGAGAGAGAGAGAGAGTAAAGGAAGAGAGAGTGGGAGAGAGAGCATATCTGTAACCTTGGAGGATCTGCAGTTTTTGTCAGGAGAATACATCAAAAAATGTCCCTTCAATGATTAGGAGAGGGATGTGACAAGAGAGAGAAGGAGAGGAGAGATAGAGAGTTGGCTGACATTTTAGAGAGAGAATGCAGTGAGAGAATGTGAAAATTCTGTTTTTCTAATAGGGGGAGGGCTGAAAAGTGCTTTCTTTAATGAGATCTAAGTGAGAGAGAGTGGTTTATATGTAAAAGAGAGTGGACAAGGATGGGAAAAAGACATTTTAAAATTCAAAAATATATATTAGAAAACTTTTCAATTACCACCTCTCTTTTGGATTAAAATAGTCTATTTTCAAATTTGTTTTTATAGAAATGGCATTTTAAAAATCCCAACATAGGTCATTTTGCCCACTCTTTTAGGCTTGGTCAAACTTGGCTTAAGCTTTAAACATTTTCTTAAACTTCCAAATAAAGAGGCCCTTCTCTACCCCATTCAGTTCCTAATGAAAGGACCTTGCACAAGGGGGCAATTATGGAGCGAGCCTTGTTTTATAACATCCCACCACAACTACCATCCATTGCCGCCACTTAGCACCCATCACCACCACCACCCTAGCCAACCACTAGATGTTGGTGGTTCTATCTTGCTACCACCATGTGCCGCCCCTACTCCTACCATCACCGTCCATTGCCATCTTTCCCTCCAACAGAGTAGCCTCCCCCCCCCCTTCTCTCTCTCTCTCTCTCTCTCTCTCTCTCTCTCTCTCTCTCTCTTTCTCTCTCTCTCTCTCTCTCTCTCTCTCTCTCTCTCCTCTCTCTCTCGTCTCCTCCAAACCTTTAAGAGATTACTCTCATTTAACTCTCATCAAGGGTCCGACCCATGTTTTATTTCACAAAGCCTTTTGAAGGCTTGCCTTTTTAACATTTATTAAAACGTAGAGCTATTGATTTCCTCGAGTGCTTGAGAGAGAGAGAGAGAGAGAGAGAGAGAGAGAGAGTCACCCTATTGCTAGTGTTGTCACTCCTCAAGATTTGGGGCATCACCTCCAGGCCTTAGCACCCTCATTTCTCTTATTTCCACACTCATAAAGTGCTTCTCCCCCCCAATGCTTGCCAATCAAGACAACTCTTTGGCATTGCCTTAATGATGTCAATTAGCACGTGTTTTGTGTCTAGCTATACTTACAAGCACTTGAGCTTTACGAGGACGTTCTCTGTTTGATGTTTTCAACACTATATAATTTGAATAAAGGGAGATATTTGATGTGATAAAGAGACTTTTAAAGGTTCAATATAAAGAGTTTAATCAGATTAAGTTTCAACAGGATCAGCATTGGTTCCTTTGAATATGGTATACAATTGAAAAGTTTTAGATTAAACCGTGGAAAACCAAGATGCAATTACTTATGATGAAGGAAGGTGCCTAAAAAAAAGCTACATAAGAAGAGCTAGAGAATGTCTGTACTAATCCACTTCAACATTCTGATTGGGTGAACAAGAATGAATCTACATTGCATATCGTTGTTCTTGACTTAGCCAATAACTTGCTTCATTGTCTAACCGCAAAAGCCAAGGAAGTCCAATTACTTTTGGTGGCACATTAACAATTCTAAATTTTTCTTAAAATACTATTACATATTCTCACTTATCAACCTACAAACACTCACAAAACACAACCAAGATAGGCAAGGAAGTACGGTCTACTCTTTAGGTTACTTTTGGTGGATACATTGGAAATTTCCTTAAATGCAATTATAAATTTTCACTTATCTATCTACAAATACTCTCAAAACTCACTTAGATGTACTAAGTCTCTTATTTGAGTAGCTAGCTACTCTAAATTGCTCTTGAACGATGACATCAAAAGGATGTACTTGCCAAAAAGCAGAGGTTTGTGGAGATCGCCCTTTTCTTCAAGGTTGCTAGAGAAATGAAGTATGAAGAAATAATTTTGCCATTCTTATGGAAGCTAGAGTATAAGTTTCGTACAAAGCTCAAGAAGTGTAATTTTGTAAACAGCTTGGTCACACTATTGAATAGTGTTTTAAAAAATTTGCCAAGCAACAACAACTACATCATGCTAATGTTATTTCTCAATCTAAAGATGCTAAATTCTCTACAACACAGACATAACAAGCAATGCCTTCTATTGTTGACTCATGTAAATGCAAATCTGGGAGCAAGCTTGCCCCGACAAGCAAAGCTGTTAAGGTTGGCCATAAACAAATATAGCGGCCAGATAGACCTACTATTTACTAAAAAAGAGCTTGGCTATTATAGGGTGTGAGAAGATCTATGGATAAAGAAGAAAATAAAAGAATCTTATCAATGCTTTCTTGAAGAAAATGCAAAAAAGCAAGCAAAAATGGAAGAACCCCACAAGCAAATAATTGTGGATGTCACGAAGATAACACATAGTCTTGAGGCTACATTGAGTGAGATTTCATAAAGCATTGGGTTAATGATCATTGTACTAGTAGAAAAGGGCCCCCATTGAGTTCTAAGTGAGTAAGTAGGTCAAGTGAAGCAATAATGGAGCCTGCGATGCTTCTTACATTGACATGATTAGCTGGTTAGTGCAGACCTATATCACTATGGCCATAAACACCTTTGGTGCATGCAAAAAAATTTGATAAACAAAGATTTTCACCTTTCTGCATGTGCCAAAGGTGTTTTCCCTTATTCACATGCATTGCAATTTTCATAGCCTTAGCCCAAGTGCTATTCTCAACTTAGCATGCGAAGATACTGTAAAATTTATGCAATTCATCCTCTTGTAGTTCCTTTTTGGGCAAGTGCATGAGGATTGATAAGCTCTCTTAATGCCATGGGCATCATATAAGTGTTGGAGTTAAAGGGAGACATATTCTCTACAAGTGTCAATCCTCAAGCACTTAAGATTCTTCTCTAACTGATTTTGGACCTCCAAAATCCATTTTTGAGTGATACATATAGTTATTCATCTTCATGCCTCAAAGGATATGGCCAAAGCTCATGCGTTGCAAATAGCCTATGAAAATGAGAAAGTAAGCAACACCACCTGGTGACTTAGTACACAAATCTGAATGCGCTAGACAAAGCTTCTTCTTGCCATAGAAAATGGGTAGAAGCTAATCTTGTATGTATGCATAGCCTAGGGTCTAAGCATTGGCAGGCTGTCAAGATGATTTTTTTCTACTTGAGTGGCACTTTATATCTTGGCTTGTTTTATCCTACGGGGAGATCGTTGCCGCCAGATTTACATGCTTTTTCAAACTCAAATTGGGTTGGTTGTTTTGACACGCGAGTGTCCACGAGTGGTTTTTGTTTCATGCTAGGCAGTTCATGTATCTCATAGTTGAGCAAGAAGCAATCTACTGTGGCCACTTCCAATTGTGTGGTTGAGTAAAACGTCTTCACAACTACGGTTGAATGTATGGCTCAAACGCCTTATGGTTGATTTGGGTGTTGCATAGGACACTGCCAACACTATATACACTGATGGTCAAAGCGCATTGGCAACTGCAAGGAGCTCAGTTTTTCATGCTCGCACAAAGTACATTGTGGTGCATTACCACTATGTCAGGGAGAGGCTCTCAGCAGTAGAGATCAATTTGGCTTATGTGCCAACATAGGACAAATTTGCAAATCTTTTCACAAAGGCATTGTCTCGTGAGAAGTTCAAAGCTTTCCGCAAAGCTTTGGGCTTACTCCCCTTTGTGGACTAATCATCTCCTCAGGGCATGGCACTTTTCTATACTCTATGTGCCAGCTCTACGCATCACTCCCAGGGGGGATTTGTTACCATATACATGTGGTAGTGATGTGTATGAACACACTTAGGACTACTGAGGCATTTTTCCCCTCACTAGGAGGTTTTTTTCCCATGCATCGTATATACACCCATCACTCTAGCGCTAACTTATCTTTCCATTGCACACTAAGTAATACACTCTTTGTTGTGTACCTTGAGCTTCCTTCGTCTTCTCCAAGATGTGTGTGTTTTCTTGCAACCCTAATTCCAACAATCTAGCCAAGATCAAAAGATCCATTCTGAATCTTCCACAAGCCATTGCTAAAACTTGAATGAAAGCCACAATCATCTAGTTGCCCAATAGACACTCTGAGATTTGACACATGTTTCACATTGCTTAGAACAAAAGGAGAACCATTGGTAAGACTCAAATGCATCTCAACCGCACTAACTATGCTACAAGCAAAGTTTACCCGAGTCTACACATCCAACCTTGCTACCATCATAAGTAGAGAACCACTCTCTATAAGGAGTAAACCATACCCACAATAACCATCATTGTTCATTGTTTTTCTGGCTTCTATCTCAATCTTGCATTGACTCCCTTTGCCACACACTATCAATAAAGAAAGCTATCTTCATCAACCAACGCTCACCACTATCATGCCCAAGAAAGATATTAATTGGTTCGTCCTCATTCTCGCTATCTTTCAAATATATATTGCACTTGCATGCGCTGAGTGACCTTTGGCATACCAATACAAGCCAAGGTGTGTGGGAGGAATAGGGTAGAGAGAGAGAGAGAGAGAGAGAGAGAGAGAGAGAGATGCCATCATAAGGAATAATTCTTCTTGATTTACCCCTTTCATAGCTGTAAGGTCTCTTCTAGTTATAATAGGGACAATGTTTACATTTCCTTAGTGTAAATGGTGTTCTTGAAGTATCACAAAGGGTAATAATAGCTAATAAGTGCACTAGCTCTCACATTAGGATCCAATAATCTAATTTTTTCATTGAGGTGTTGTTTGTATTTATCGTGTAAAACCAATTGATAATTGGAAAAGTCAAATCACTAGGCATATTTACACGTCTTGCTGGAAACCAAGATCTTGTATAAAGATATGAACCTCAACTCTGTTGATGAACATTATCTTTGAAAACTCAATGGAACCTGAACTCTGTTGATGAACATTACCTTTGACAACTCAATGGAAGGAAGGAGAGAACAAAAAAATCTTTCTTTTTTGCAAAACTCACAATTGTGAGTGGATAGTATTAAGAACAAAAATATACACCAATCCCCGAGCTCGGACCGAGCCTTGAGGGTCAAAGGATTACAAGTTATCTGCTTGGCAGAGAAACCACTCCTACTCCTCGGCTTTACTTATTACAAGATGTTATGTATTGTTCTAGACCAGTCCTCTGAGGCTTGTTTGCATCCGATCATGGGGATCATCAATCTGCTCTCTTGCGTGATTTCACGAAAGCTTGCCACAGCTAGATCCCCCTCAAACACGCGGCGGTTCCTTGCTTGCCAAATATGGTGCACTCAAATAATGAGGTAGAACAAAAAATCTTCTTAAATCTTCATACGATACAAAGTATTGATAAATGTAGAAGGGTTCAACAAAATATGAACTCAAAGAATAGGTAAAAGGTTACAAAACAACAAAGGCCCAAAATTTTCAAGATTTGGAGGATAGAGGCAAATATGATGGATTCCGGGACCATTTTCTATAGTGGTGAAGTGAGGTTCTATGTACACTCATTGTTGTGACTTTTTACAAGATCACTTAATCATTTAAGGAACTTGGACCTTCAACTACAACTAAATTTGCCATGGTATAAATTCACTTGAGTTCCCATTGGTCCAATTTAGGGTGGTTGGTTGGCCTTCTTTTAGGTATATGCTACTACTATGAGGAAGCTTACTAGCAAGAGCCCTCAACACTTGATGAAATGCATCCCCATACTTTGATTTCCTTGAAAAGAGCAATGCTTGCTTTATACTTGGGCTAGATAGCATCTTTTGCTTCATTGTTACCTCCTCCATGGATATGTTTGTCAATATGGATTCCAAAATATCCACATCCTTCTCGGGAACAAACACTACCATGTCATCCCATGGTATAACATTTCTAAATGGCAACACTATGTTATCAGCAATGACGACAGGTATGCACCCAAATTCCACTGCCTCAACTATGCGTGGACTCCATGGCGCCCACCCCAATGGACACAAGCAAAATATGGATCTTTGCATGTCCTCATAGTATGTTGTTGGATGTTCAGAAGATATGTCAAAGAGGACATTGTCCTTGTATATCTCCCATATGGTTGCTCTCACCCCCCTACAAGTATATTGAACAAATAAAACAGGTGAGATAAACAATATGAAATTTATGACAGAGATTATACTTATATTCTTGAGTGCTAGTATACTACACTTGCTTTTATCACGTGTTGACATGATTCTATTTGAAAAAAGTATACATTTTATATCTTTATTTGGAAATTTTCTCAAACTTTCAATTAGGAAATAATTAGTGGATAACATGTGTAGAGTTTCACCTAGCATAGTAATCCCCTTTTGGACCATCAACATCATAGAAGGCTCCACGAAAGTAGACAAAAGTTGAACGAGGTGTGCTAGCATGTAAGATGTGGTTTGAGATCCTCCTGGGCAGGACATATGGAGGTATAATGATGGAGTCATCTTTGAAGCATGAGTGATTTACCTGCCCAAATGTTTGTATAAGAGTTGCGTGTTGAAGAAGAGGAAATATACCACGCATGATTGCTTCCTTCTCCTGCATGACAAGATGTTTAGATTAGTGTTTGCAAATACACCGCGGCTCATCGTATGGTGAACTAATGTATGCTTGGATCTATATATTTGTGTCTAGATTTTTACAAAGCATAAATATAAAAATAAAGGAACTAGAGTAAAGGAGATAACTAATGTGAACCTTCAAATTCAAAATTATAATTACATTGTGCAAAAGTACTTTAAGATTAGGGTCATCTTACATGATAATGAAAGCAAGCTCCAAAGTCATGGGGAACAACAAAGAAATGGTCAACACCGTCTGTTCGATTCCAATAGGGCCACTTGGTAGAGAGGTAGTGGATTGCACTACGCATCATGCGAGGCATGTATTTGACAAAGGGAAGCCCAGTTGTGGTGAGGTCACAATTGGTGTAGACAGGGGTGTAGAACCAATCGGCCTCCTCAGGGTCAAGTGTGCGTACTGTGCTAGACAATAAGAAAAGATGCATATGTATCTCAATTGAAAACATGTGCATTAGGCACCGCATGTCTTTTTGTACCACTCTCTTGTTGAACTTGCTTGGCATGTCATATACATACACCTTCATCTTTCTCATTGGATCTTCACCCAACTCCACATTTGGACCTTCATGACCTGGCTTTCTTGCAACAAGGAACTTGATTAATTTTCTAAACTTATATGGAGGATTTTTTAATAAAAAAAGGATACGTGAGCTTGATTAGATTAAGCATTAGTTTCATGCCATGATAGTGGATATAAGGGGGCAATATGTATGTTGATGTTGACTTAAACCATAATCAAATTCAAAATAAATTTAAGTGTTGTACAAGCCATTGATGACTATAGATGCATGCTTGTACCTAGGTTATATCTATGCATCATTTGAATGAATGACTTTTGAGAGGAAGATGAATAATTCTTCAAATGAGCATATAGTAAAAGGTACAAGAATGCTAAACAAGGGTGTAAAGGCAGTACAAGTGATCAATTTCAAGTCTTATCATTAGATTTTAGCAGGCCAAAAATAGAAAAATATTTCTCATGCTGGGCAACATATACATAAGATGATGCAGGATTTGAGGTAGCAAGCTTCGTAGAAATTATACAAGAAAGCAAAGTGCTCATATGGGCACTCGGGCACAAGCATCACTCGGAGGATTGGTCTAGGACTACTTGTGCCTTGTTGTCAGCAGATGGAATGTTTAGGATGGGGGCAAACCTTGGCCATCGATAAATAAAAGACAAGAGTATGGGCTTTGTGTATCAAGGATGTGGAGGCGGGGTGGTAGCTGAGGTGGCTGTTCTGATAGCCGTTGTAATTTTGATCCATGGATGTTGTCATGGCTTAACATGAGCGTGATAAAACCTTGTAATTTTTTGGGTTGCTCAATATAATCCACTCACAATTGTGAGTTTTGCTATAACAAAAAAGATGATGCTAAGTTTATTTCTTTTCGGGTAAAAAATGATGTCAGTTTGAGGGATTCTACTGGTTAGTGGCTTTGATTTAACATGATACATTTAGCCTATGTAGTCTATGTAGAGAGTGAAAACTCTTTTTGCAAAAGAATGAAAGTAAGTCTTTTGACGTTCACGGTCAAAAAATTGTCAAAAGGTCATTCCATCCGTCCCACCCCTTCATATGTTTTGTAAGTAAAAAAATTCAAATTAACTAATGAGTGACACGTGGAGACTCTCTTCTCATTAGATATAGTACTAATACGACCGATCGCCTTTGACAGCCTCTCCCTCTCTCCCCTCTTTATCGCGTGCAAAAGGGTTTTTTTTTTGTTTGGACTTTAGCTTTCAAGTCACAAATTGCGACACGTGTAAAGGGCTCTCCTTTTCGCCATATTATGTTAGTAGATAGAAGTATAGATAGAAGACGATGCCAAGTTATTGACCCTCCCTAAGAAGAAAGAGGAGGAACACAAATATGTGGCAGTGACCCACAAGGTTTTTCTAGCAGTCCACACAGTTTCTCCCGAGAGCTCCATGCTTTACTAAGGCCTTAGGCCAAAAAGGTTTTCTATTATTAACTTTCCAAGTGGCAATAATCTATAAGCTTCATCCAACTCTGATTGTTCACAATAGTCCCTAAGAGTTCCACGATTTGATAAGGTCTTATATATACTAGTGTGGTCGGCGGGCTCCACCTGCCTCTCTCTCGATTTTCATGCAAGTTCTCTCTCTCGAGAGAGAGAGAGAGAGAGAGAGAGAGAGAGAGAGAGAGAGAGAGAGAGAATGGAGGGAGGGATTCCAGCCCCTCCTCCTTGCCATGCATCAGGAGCGTAGAGAGAGAGAGAGAGGGAGAGAGCCATAGTATCTTGATATATATCCAAAGCTTCAAAATTTTGGCAAGAGACTCATGAAAAGATTGGATCTTCCTCAATAAAACCACGATTGATGATGGCATTACACGCTCTCAAGGTGATTCACTATAGATAGACATAAAATGCCACTAACTATGAGCTCATTGGCGAAAACTTTTGTTTAGGACACTAAACAATAGATCTCTATTATAGAAGCGAATGACAAAGAGAAAAATTGGAGCAAACCCTCCAAAATTGACACAAGGGTATCAAGAATTTTTCAAAAATTTGAGGGATAGTTTATGGATTTCTTAAAATTTAAACGCTATTTAAAATGAATTAAGAAATCCCCACTATGAGAGGTGTAAGGTTGAGCCGGAGCGGAGACTCCTTAGGGTTTGCTACCTACAAGGCCGTTGAGAGGGAGGCTCAAGTCAATGCTACAACAGGGTAGCTTTCGAGGGTGGTTGGTGGGCTCGGTAGTGGAGAGGTGGGCATGTCTTGTGGAGCAACGGGGAAGAGCCCGGGTTGCTCCATCCTCTACATCTTGCTAGGTTCCTTGATTGCGTCTCGCTTGAGCCACTCTATTTTTGGGAATAGGAAGGACGCCCCTCTAGGCTTTGACTTAAACGGCGTCTGTGGTCGTGTTGAGATCTTTCCGGCATGCAGGGTGGAAAGTGGCAGTTTCTTCCCTCCATGGTGGCACCGGAAGCTTCTCGTGGTGGGGTGGGCTCTCCTCTTAGCCCTGTACGATGGTATTGTCTTGTTCTTGCAACAGCTTTCTATAGAGTGCGTACTGGCTCCTCTCTTCACCCTTTTTTGTTTGGTGACTGGCTCATTGGCGGATGGGGATGGGCGTTCCATCCTTCCTCCTGCGGTGGCAAGCTTCTCGAGTGGGCTTTGGTAATCCTTGCATCGCCCCGTTTGTGTGGTGGCTCCCATGCTTTCCTCCCCTGTGAGGGGTCTTATGGTGATGTGGACCTTGGGCCCCGCCCTATCGGCTCTAACTGGTATGTGATGTTGGGGATGGCCTCCCTTATTCGATCGGTGTTGATATTTTGTCTCCTTGTCTATGGTCTCTCTGATGTTTACTTGATGCCTTCGCTTGACATGTGAGCACGGCTTGCCATGTAAGTTTTTTTGATTTATTCAATTCTACTCACGGTGGTGAGTTTTGAAAAAAATTAAAAATTAAAAAACAATTTGGCTAATCACCCTTTTCCTTTCCTACCTTCTCCTCACTTTGTAGTACTCGTTAACTTTATCTTCGTGGACCTATAATCTTATTGTCGTCCTTCCTTTGTCCTCTTTCTCATAACCACCTCCACTTTTGTTCTCTTTCATAAAATATAGTGATTCCTAAGCAACATCCTTATCTTTTTCCATTCATGCAACAATTTTTTACGAAAATCTTTATACCCAATTCAACAACCCCTTGATAGTTCATTATATAGTGGTAAAAATGCAAACCACGCGGCAGTTCGTTAGGGGTGGCTGCCCATATAGCCGATGTAACTGTGGTCCTTGGATGATGTCATGGTTCAACACTAGCATGTTACAAATCTAATATTTTCACCGTAGGGTAGAACTCATCTCTCTCTCTCTCTTTAGTTACTTCTTTAAACATGTACCAACCATCCTCTTCTACCTTTACCTTATCTCTCTAACTTTTCTAACTTGTAAATTAAGATGCTCACTTTTCTCTCTCTAGCTTTAAAGCGGTGGCCCACTCTCCACCTTTGAGTAATTGTACCAACAGTTATATAGTATGGGGGTCTATCAATTTTCTAAGGAGTGTGCTTTTCTCTTCGTTTCTCCGTCCAAAGCATAGCTAATGGATTTTTGGCTTTCTAAAAGAAGCCTTAGTGTTGAGTCTAGTTAAGCATCCTTCCAATGTTTTCAATGACAACGATGGAGACTCATCTTAAATGTTGATGGAGTTTGTCAAATGGGTCCCTTTCATCTCATAGCCTTACAATGCTTTTTAAGACTTTGCCTTGTTTATTTTTTTTTGTCCTTACTCATCTTATATTATTTTCAACATGAACACAATTTATACTCGTTCTTTTTTCTTGGGATGGACTACATTGCTTTTATTTTGTGTACCTTTTTATTTTTAAATCTTTTAAAGAGTAAAGAGCTTTTTTCATAAGAACAAGCGATTGTGACTCTCTCTCTCTCTCTCTCTCTCTCTCTATATATATATATATATATATATATATGTATTTTTATTTTTGAAAAGCCATCGTAAAATCTTACCTTTTTTTTGCATGTCATTGTTTTAGAATGCTAAAGTGAAGCTTCACCTTGCATAATTCTAATAAATCTATACACACACATATATTAATTAGTTCTTTTTACTTCACCTTTCATTTCACAACTTCACATGGCTTTGCATTTCTTGCATTCTATATTTTGATTCAAGTGAGTATTAACATTCGAGAAAGTCTCTTTTATTATGCGGCTGTTGGTTGAGTTTCCTCCTCACAAAGAAGAAAACCGGAAATATTAGCAAAAATGTTGAAATTTGTAAAATTTTTGGACGACTTTCTCACATATTTCATCGGTTTTTCTTCTGCTTATCATGGTTTGCAGCTAGCTAGTCTCAACTTTCAATCGGCTCAAGACTAAGCTAAGGCAATCCTTTCCCAAACACTAATACCAGTTTAATTCAACCTAGCAATTTTATCACTTTCTTATTGTTATTGAAAGCCATCGTGACCCTTTCACTTGTTTTTTCATATTTAACGCATTGATATATAATGTTAACACATCTGTATCTTTTTTAATAGTCGTACCCACCATTCTTGTAGACGATGGTACAAACACGCCTTCGAGCATTCACTAGATCATTCGAACGCACTTAAACCCATCACCTGGGTGACGGAGGACAAGTACTCAACCAACCGAGCTAGCTCCTGTCTCGGTAACACATCCATATCTTATGAAGATATTATTTTTGGCCTTCCAAAGGAAAGTCATATGGAGGGGGTAAAATTTTATACCTAAGTCCAAAATGATGATGACTTCTTAGTGTGAGTTCTCTCGCTTAGCTCTCCTTTTTTGATTTTTCGAGTCCATTGTTCAAGATGCAAGCATATGTGATTGCATCTGCAAAGACACCCTTGCTTTGTATCCTGTCGAAAACAGCCCAGAGCTTCTTGGCCCTGCCCAAGTTGGGCATATCCCACAATCTTCATTCCAAGAGACGACGTCCCTGATAGGAAGCTCCTCAAGCACTTTTTGTGCTTTATGAAGTGCACCACATTTGGCATACATGTCGACCAAGGCAGTGCCAAGCATGACGTTTTCTTTCAACAACCACTGACTAACATATCATGGTGAATTATTTTGGCCATATCAGCATCTTGGGCACCACCCACAATCAGTGCATCCCAAGAGACGACATCCTGGACAAGATTGCAAGTTGATGCTCCTCAAGCACTTTTTGTGCTTAATGAAGTGCACCACATCTAGTATACATGTCGAGCAAGGCAGAGTCAAGCACGATTTTTCCTTTCAGCAACCACTGACTAACCATATCATCGTGAATTCTTTTGGCCATATCAGCATCTTGGGCATATCCCAGAATCACTTCATTTCAAGGTACGACATCTCGGATAGGAATCTTCTCAAGCACTTTTTGTGTTTTTATGAAGTGTACCACATTTGGCATACATGATGTACGTAATTGCATTTGGACAGATCTTTGCAAATGTTGAAAACAGACCGGAGCCATTGGAAATTATGATTTGCATACTTGTGACTTGAGACCTTCAAAACACTAGAGAAGAGGAAGGTCTGCATAGCTAAGCATGTGAGGAGAAAGAGCCCATCTAGCTGCCACCATGGCTGATGATGCGGTTTGTTGCGCTCTGTCAAGTCCATTGAACTTGACATACATACAGACTAACGTGTTGCCTAAGTATGTGTTCTTTTCAAGCAACCCACTATCACAAATATCAGCATGTATCTTATTGCCTTGGTACAAATCCTTCTTCTTAGCACAGTCTTTAAGTGAGCTCACAAAAGAAAGACTTATTATCTTCCCCTGCATGTTTGCCTTCAAGATGCAAGTGTATGGGATTGCATTTGGAGAGACCCTTGCTTCGCATCTGCCAAAAACACCCCTAAGATTCTTGGCCCTACGCAAGTTGGACATATCTTGCAATCAATGCATTCCAAGAGACGACATCTCATGGTATCACTCCATGTGATCCACGTGCATACCAAGCTTACCGCTTAAGGCAATCAAGCTATGGTGCTTGCAGAAAGTTGACGATCAAGATCCCCTTTCAAGCTATGGTCCTTGCGCTGAGTTGGCGATCAAGCTTTTCGCACACAAAGTTGACGATCACGCTCTTCTGGCCCTCACGCAGAGGTGATGATCAATCTCCCCTCTCAACCTGTGTCTCTCTCTCTCTCTCACACACACACACACACACACACACACACACACACACACACACACACACACACACACACACACACAGTTGATGATGAAGCTCCCTTGTCAATGCTGCAGAGTAAATCAAGTCCCCCCCCCCCCCCCCCCCCGCCCCCCCCACCACAACACACACACAAAGAGTTGATGAAGCTTCATTCATATTTTTTTCTCATTCTTTCATACTTTGTTTAACTTCATATTTTTCTACTTAGGTAGCCATGAGAATCCCTCCTAGATCGGCACTTCTTCTTCTTGTTTTTTCCATCCTTGTGTTTCCTAGCCCATAGCATCACTAGCAATTTTGTGCATCCTCTTGTAGGCTCCTTTGCCATGAAGGATAACATCCTATTTGGATGCTATGGTGGAGAGCGGACATTGAATAAAAACAATGGAGGAGGAGGAGGAGGTGATGACATGCTGGGTAATCAACTAAGAGAGGAAGAGACTCAGTATGAGGCGAGCCAGAGTTGTTGCACCAACATAAGGAAGCAGGCAACGGAGAAGACAAGGATGAAGATCATGGAAGGAAGAAGGCATTGCCCAATGTTGAGTAGGCGTCACAATCCCCCTCTATCTCTCTCTCGATAGTTTCTCTACGTGTTAAAATTCTCTTATTCTTATTCTCTCTCTCTCTCTCTCTCTCTCTCTCTCTCTCTCTCTCTCTCTCCGCACAAAGAATACTTCCTGGAATCGCCGGATGGAGGAGCTACTGACGTGTGACAAGGAGTCGTCCCTCCCCCCATTGTAGATAGTATAGATTCTTGTTATATATATATCCAAATTAAATTATGGTAAAAATAAATTAGTTCAACTTGAGTTTATGGCGTCCTAAACAATCTTGCTACTTCTTGCTCTACCCTAGATGTTGCAACTTGCAATTCACATTCAAAGATCAAAACAATGCTAGTTGCTCTAAATTGCCAGAGATCATTCTAATCGTACAATCATGAAGGAGGGGTGTTCTTTAGTTCATGGATTGCTAAGTCCCATCTTTCTTTGATATACCTTTGTTGGCAAGCTAAAACATGCTTTAGAGAGAAGAAGAGAGATTAGAATACGTTAATTTGTTTGTGCATTTTTTTTTAGCTTGCAAAGGGTCCCTCTACTATTCAATGGGCCATTTCTTTGTTTTAGAATGCCCATGTGATGCTTTACTGAGGTGGTTTGAGAGTGACAAAGACTTTAGTGTTTGATTGGTTTTTTTAAAGCTTTGGGGCAATGCTTCAAATTTTTTTTGCTCAAAAGTTTAGGAAACCTACGGATGAGATTTTTTTTTTTGGGGTAAAATTGACTAAATTTGAAGGTTTTTACACTAAATTGCTCTAGATTTTGAAGATTTTCTCACCTTCAAATTTAAAATTTATAGGTGGAATTACAATAAACTTAAGTTCGTTTCGAGCACTGCTTTGGAGATAGGGTAATGATGGTCATAAGTAGATATATTCAAATAATTATTTATTCTTTAATGTTAAATCTTCGATTAAAAAAAACAAAGATGACTCTCTTTACTATTGCACTAATTTCTTGAGCCCACTCTCTCCATTTCTCTCTCTCTCTCTCTCTCTCTCTCACACACACACACACACACACACACAGAGACACACCCATCTTCAACAATACTATTGTTTATTTTTGGACAGGCCATCTCTTTTTTTTTTGTTTGGTTGGGGGGTGGGGGGAGTTTCACAACAGTGAGGAAGAATGTGTTAACCGAAAGACTATCATTTCTTATTCTTGGTTTCAATATAGGAACTATGTACCTGTAGTAGTGAAGCGAGTTTGCAGGGCTACAAGATCTCGCACGCCAAAGCCTAGCAGCAACGTCAATGAGAGCAAGTGGCTCCATGTCCTTAATGTTGATGTTCGCCCCCTCATCATCCTCCTCTTCAAGCTAATCAATTGCACACCTTCAATGCCCAAGCAGAAAAAGAAAAATGCCTCATAATTATTCCAGCAACTATTAGAACCTGCTCATGTTAACAAATGAAGAAGAAATTATTACAACGTATATCAAAACACGCACACACTATCTCTCTCCCCCCCACCCCCCCCCACCCCCCCCCCCTCCTCTTCTCCTCTCTCTCTCTCTCTCTCTCTCTCTCACACACACACACACACACACACACACACACACACACACTGGGTCAGTACTACTCACCCTAGAAGAGCTATGGCAGGCGCAGAGAGAGAGAGAGGGAGAGAGAGAGAGAGAGAGAGAAAGAGAGAGAGAGAGAGAGAGAGAGAGAGAGCAAACATGCAAGCTTTATTCATACTGGGCTGCAAGGGCGACGGAAAACCTAGAGGAAGAAGACGGCATACCCACTACACTGTGTGTGCGCGCGCGCGAGAGAGAGATGAGAGAGAGAGAGAGAGAGATCACGCTCCGATACGCCACAGTGAAAGTTTAACAGGACTGAGAACTACGTCATTAGTTTTCTAATGTGTGTGTGTGTGTGAGAGAGAGAGAGAGAGAGAGAGCTTGCCTCTTTTACTCTTGTGCAAATCTAACTACACCACCTTTATTTGTAAGAGCCTGTTGTGGAAAAAATACATTAAAAAATAAAAATAATAATAATATATAATATATTATATATAAGAGAGAGAAGGAGAAGAGAGAGAGAGAATAATTAAGGATAGCAATTTGCATGATAATGCTATTTTCTTGAGCGTGCTTTTTACGATTTGCGATGCACTTCAGTTGATTAAAAAAAGAATCTATTATTAAGCTGGTTTCAAGATAACTACTAGATTTAGGCATTAATTCTTGAGCAAAAACATGAGGAGGATGACGGCCTTACAAGCAAAGCAAGGCCAAGTCAAGGTAGCTTAACTAAGCCTACTACTCTCTCAATTAACAAGGCGTTTGTTAGATAACTTTTAAGGTATTTGTTTGGGTCATATTTTCAACGCTCAAGGTAGCCTTAGTAGGAAGCCCATCAATTTACAGTGGTGGAGGCAAAGTAGGCATCACAACCATCGCCCCAAAGAACAAAGTAAAAGTGCTTTAAGCTTATTAGGTAGCATGCTTGTAGTTGTCCAATTGTCTTGTTCCCCTTTATGCTCAACATTGAAGAAGACATAAGGAGCCAAAACCAAACTAACCAAAGCGATATCGTTGTGCAAGGACATAGCTTCAACTTCTTGAAGTTAAACCTCTCACAAGGGTGATTCCTTTTGTATATAGATGCAAGGAAAAAAAAAGGTCCATTTACATGAGAAAAAAATATCCCCTTCACTTGCACATGACATCTCTCTCTCTCTCTTCTCTCTCTCTCCTCGTTATAGCTCCCCGCTTTTTCACCTGAAACGGATGAGAGCATCTCATTAGATACTATCTAACGACACCGAAATCCAAAATTGAACCTCCCTATTTGATGCTTTTCATTTACCCATTAGAATGTCTAGATTTTTATGTCACTGAGAATTGTGTCACCTTTACAATCTTTACTTAGGAACAATAATTACAAGAAATTTCAGTTCTTATATCAAGTCAAAGACAACCAATTGATTTAATCCCAAGGCTTGCCGAGAGGTACACGGTGTCCAAGTCACGAGAGAATTTTCACAATTTAAAAGCCCATCAACTCAATGTTTAGTCTTGAATGTACACCTAAACAACTTTAAAATACAATAAAGTGAAATCTTGAGAGCACATGTTGCCTTTCTTTAGAGCCATAATAAATGGCCACCACTAAAAACAATTTATAATAGATTTTACCAACCTAATTTTACACCAATCAACATAAAATGACTAGAAAATAGACAATCTCGATGGATTTTTGCATAATCATAAAATGCCATATTTATTACCCCAATAGCATAACTTTTCAAGATGAATAAACAAAATAGAATTTTTAAGCCAAAAGGATAATCAATGTTTTTGGCAGGCTCAAAGCATGGTCTTGCCCTATTGGTCGGCCAAAAGCATAGCTCCCAAAGCTTTTAGAAGTATAGTGGACTCACGATGTTCTCCTTGCGCGATATTGTGGCCAAAGAACTCCGCAAATTCTTTTGCACAGCCATAAGGAATTTCAATGCAAATGAGAGTTTTTTTGGAGTACATAAGGAGTCCTTAGTAAAGGGTTGGACTTTTGAATTACATAAGGAGTCCTTAGCAAAGAGTTGGATTTTGGGTGCATCTCTAAAGCATTGGATAAAATTTACAGCATTAGTGACACATGTCAAGCTAATGATAATAAACTTTCATTATTATTTCTTTTAGGCCCTTGTGAGAGTGTGTTGACATTTGTGTACCTCTCTTTTTTTTTTTGTGGGGCAAAATTCACAATTGTCAGTGAATTATATTGATCAACCCAAAAAATTACAAGGTCTTGTTATACTCATGTTGAGCCATGACATCATCGAGGGACCAAAATACATTGGCTATCAGGGCAGCCACTCCTACCAACCCGTCCCCTTATCCTCGATACACAAAGTCCATTGTCATGTTCTTTTGATATCTTTTAATTACCGATGGCTAGGATTTTTCCTCGCCCTAAGCATGCCATCTGTTGACAACAAGGCACAAGTAGTCCTAGACCAATCCTCCGAGTGTTGCTTGCACTCGAGTGTCCATATTAGCACTTTGATTTCTTGTATAATTTTTGCGAAGCTTGCCACCTCGAAACCTCCTTCAAACACACGGCGTTTCCTTGTCTGCCATATGCTATGTAAGAAGAAGTACCGGGCGATTTGAGTGCTGATGAGGAGGGCAGGACTACCTAAATTCTTCCCTCCAAGGAATAGATCAATCTTGAAAAAACCAATTTTCTATGTTCTTTGGATCCACTTGCATATTTTCCCTGCGAGGCCTTTGATAGTTGGGCAATCCATAAAGAGGTGGGCTAGATCTTCACTAGCAAACCTACACCCCAAGCATTGATCTGAGCCAATCCCCCTCTCATGAATCTTCACCCCCGTCGGTAGAGCACCCCAGATTACCTTCCACAAAAATACCTTCATGTGCTGCAGAACCTTAGGCTTCTAGATGTTCTCCATTACTTGCTCCCACCTATCCTCCGTCCATGGTTTTTTCCATATCTTGTAAGGGGGCTAGACCAATTCTTCTTATGTATCATTGTATGATAAATGTATTTAGGATGGGGTTTCCATAAGAGACTGCTTCCGGGCCATTTCCTGGCATTCTAGTCAAACTCCGAATCACAGATTGGCATCACTATATTGTCAAGCTCTTTCATCACTTTGTGGACAAGCAAGACCTCCAAGCTATTAAGTTGGTACTGGGTAACTAGAAGATCAATGGTTTTCCAACTCTTGTTGTCACTATCCCAGAAGTGCCCAAGTCAATTCAGACCCTTATTATTCAGCTTCCTGGCTGTCTCTATCCAATAGGGAATTTGTGGTGGATCTACAACTTTGGACAGTCAGGGGGACCAATGCAAAATGGAGTTCTTGAAGTATCTGGTTTGTTCCCCCCACTTTAAGACTCCTGCTGCTCTATTCCATTTTTTAATCAATTCTCCTGAGCTGCCCCCCAGTCTTAGGGTAGACCACGACATGGAAAATAGTTTGTCATGAATCTCCACCCCTCTCTATTTACCACCTTTTGAGCCAAGTTTAGTTGCTTCTATCATATCTTTGATCATGACAACCCAAACTTGATCTTGTTTAGCCAAGGAAACAACAAATTTGGCACAACAAGATTCTGCATGGGGGGCCACTTGGTTGAGAATTCCAAGGCCTCCTTGATTCACCGGTCAAGCAACTGATTCCCAACGGGCCCATTGCCATGGCCTGAGGATTTTGTGTTGTTTTTCCATAAAAACCTTTCTACTGGTTTTAAGAACTCTTTCTAGTGACACTTAGCCATCTTGAGAAGCGGGCTAGTGAAGGCAATATAAGGAATCATAAAGGCATTTATAACTTTTATTCGACTTTGGAATGGGAGAAGAGCATACTCCCATCTACTCATTTTTGTTTTGATTTTTTCAAGCACCCACTCGAATCATTTTTTGTGAGTTATGTCCACCCCCAAGGGTGCTCCCATATGTCTGAAGATATTCCCTTTTGTGACAATCTCCCCTGACCAATGAGAAGGGTCAAATGAGTCATTTTTCCGATAGGGAGATCAACCTTGACTTCTCTATATTACACTTGGACCCCGAAGCTACCACGAATATTTGTACAATCTCCAGAGCTTTCCTGATGACTTGGGGGCACGCCTTCAAGAAGAGGAGAGAATCGTCTGCAAAAAGTTTTGCTAGGAGTTGGCTATTTCCTGGTAAAGCCAGGCCTTGCAACTCCCATCGTTCCTGTACTAGCTTCAAGCGTCATGATTAAAGGATGCGATCCTATGGCGATCCTATGGCAAAAATCAGGGGGTCCAAGGGGCATCCCTGCTTAATAGACCTTTTGACCTCAAAAGAGCCCACAATTCTATCGTTGAATAGGAGCTCTGAGTGGCTTCCAGCCCCTAGTACACGTACCAGACGACATAGGCGAGGCCTAAAGCCCAGAGCTTCCATGACGGCTTCTATATATGTCCATGTTATTCTGTCATAAGGCTAATCCAGGTCCAACTGCAGCAGAATTCACTCTTGCTTTGTGACAATTGCGTTTTGATGCCCACCATTGCTGCCAAGGTGTTATCGTAAATGGACCTTCCTTTCATGAACCCATGTTAATGGGGAGAGATGATCTTGTTTAGTAAGGGGACAAGTATGAGGGCTACTGCTTTAGCAATAATTTTGTAGGCCACAGACATCATTGTTGTAGGGCGCCAATGTTTCAGTTGAGAACAACAGATCTGCTTTGGGGTGGGTTTGATAAGCCCTCTCTTTACACTTATCTCCAACGACCCTTCGACAATGGCTTTATTGGCCAACCTTGTGATTGGGCCCTTGAGACCATCCCAAAATTCTCTACAAAATTCTACCGTCATCCCATCCCAACCAGGGGACTTTTCCTTGCCAAGGGCGTGCAATGCTAGTAAACATTAGTCTTCGGAAAATGCCCTTTCCAAGCTATTAGCTTCTAAGTGGGAATCTTATTCTTGACACTCTGAAGTAAGGTCCCTCTGGCTTCTTCCACTTCTTGGGATTGGATCTCTGGCCGTCCAATGATTTGACTAAGATAGCTCAACATTAGATGAGTCATCTCATCCTGGTTATGAACTGCTGTCCCTTTTTCATCATAGAGCGAGCGGACGTGGCCCGGCTCTTCTTGATTTTTAAAGCCCTAAAAAACTGAGCTTGATTAGAGGCTTCAGGTTGAAGGAAAGTCTCCTTGGAGAGAAGCCTTGCCTTTCTGATATCTTCTAACTGCTCATTAGCAAGGTTAGATTTGGCTTCGATCCATCGTTTGTGCTCATTCTCAGTAGCAAGCCCATTGGAGTTTTTGGAGGTAAGCAATTGTACCTCCGCTGCAAGATGCATAAGGTGTACCTCCCTAACTCTCTTGATTCGGGGGCCCGAGGTTTTGATTGTTTTATGGATGCTCCGAGCAAAGAGGTCCCACACATTGTGTTTGTTGAGGTCAACATCTTTTCTAAGCTTACCTAGTGCTTTCTTGGTTAGATTCCTGAAAAGAGGGTCTCTGAATAGGTGTGCCCCTGTTACTAACAGTTTTTTCTTGCCTCTTGGGGTCTGATCCTCCCCTGTACTTAAAATGTATGTGCAGCGGTATGTGATCTGAAAGGCTTTTTGTTGGGACTATCTTCATCTCCATCAATGGCAGAATCCAGTCAGCTTAGTGTGAGCAATAGCATATGTCCAGCCTGGAGGCAGTGCGAGCATACAGGAGGCTTGTGTAGGTGAAACCAGGCGTGCTGTTCCATGGGCCGACTTCTCATAAGTCAATCATTTCCCACTTTTCGCACAAACTTTGCCATTTAGACCTTTCCAAGCCATCCAACATACTGGAGGATCCTGTTCTATCCCTGCTCTTTTCTACCGTGTTGAAGTCGCCAACCAACAACCACTCACCTTCAATAGGAGTATCTCTAAGATGCATCCATAGTTTAGCTCTATCTTTTGCATTGCAAGAGCTGTACACATTCACACTAGTGAAGGGATACCCTTCCCATCTGATTCTACTCCCCAGGATTCTGTCGGAACGATGGTTTAGAACCAACTTCGGCTCCAATTATCTTTTCGCAATGCTGAGGACGCCACTAAAATCGTTACTTCCTTCTCCATAGAATACAAGTTTCTTTCCTAGCACCTGCTTTCTCTTGCAAGCTATGGGCATCTAAGTGGTGTTCCTGGATGGCCCAACAGTTGATTGCCTTCTCCTTTTTTATTTCCCCTCTCTGTTTTTGGCATGTGGAAAGCCATAGGGTTCATTGTGCAAGGTTGTTCCAACACCGAAGCCGTTGGATTCTTTGGTTTGATGATCGCCACATGGCAAGGGTCTTTGTAAAATAACTTTGTTGTCCCTTCAATTGTTTCCTTACATCACCTTTTCATGGATGTTATGCAAGTTTATTGTTTCCTTATAGTGATTAGATCTACCTTTTCATACAAACAATTATAAAATTCTCTGTTTTTTGTTTGTAAATATTTTCATTCGTTTCACAGTGTTACTATGGCTTGACTTTCCATTCCTGATTCTTTTAGAATGCCTATGTGAAGTTTCATATTGTTTCTTACAATTCACATATAATTTCTTCTAAATCTTAGCAAATATAAGCCTTGTTATGGTATTTAATTGGTGTTCTTGAGAGGTCTAACAAGAATCCCAGCTAAGTGAGTCTCTTATTTATTATTTATAGAGTCATGGCCTATTAGCTTAAAGACCTTCAATAAAGTAAGTGTCTCTAATTGTCTCTTGTATGAATGTATCTAAACCATCTCTCATTAATTCACTTAGGCTATTTAAGAATTATTTGGGATAATAATTAGTGATATTTATGAAAACTTTAAAGACTTTCTTTTACATTGCAAAACTGCACACTCAAAGTTCTTGTTTAACACGCAATATAAGCTATTAAGATGAGCATGACTTCAAAAAGTTACATCGATCAATAAATCATAGCAAACTCCACAAAAAAAATCTTACTAAAGCATTTATATTCTCATTTCCATGCTTAGATAGTCACAATTAAATTAATATTTTGATAAGTTTTATTGAACCAAACCTCAAGATGCATAACAGTGTATACAATTTATGTAAATTGAATCTCAAAATAATTTGTATTTGATTGGTTTTAATCTATAGAATCACTTTAAAGCGTACTTTTTAACTAAAATTACCACATTGATTTTTGTCTTTCTAAAAGAAGCCTTAGACGAGAGTTGAGTTAAGCATACTTTCAATGTTTTCGGTGATGATTGAGATTTACCTTAAATGTTATTTAAACTTTATAATATTAAATGGATCTTTTATTGCACCTTTCATTTTGCATCCTCACGTTGTTACCATTTACATGTGGTAGTGATGTGTGTGAACACACTAGGACCGCCGGGTGTTTTTTTCCCTCTTTAGGGGTTTTTTTCCCCCGTGCATTGTATATACGCCCATCACTCTAGAGCTATCTATTTTTCCATTTCACACAAAGTAATACACTCTCTATTAGTATCAGAGCAGGTTGCGTTCTCCCGGGCTTAGTCGCCAGCAGCTCCAGCACACGCATGCCCACTTTCTTCGATTATAGTGAGCTTTAGCCTCCGTTTCCACTACAGGTAGTATTGCACAGGCTATTTCGTCATTTTGTGAAAAATTTCTATCATTGCTTTTTTCTGCATGATAGGTGCCTTACAGTCTTCTACGGTTTGTGCTATATAGCATGTGTTGTTCCCGCTTTGTTTCTCCTCTTTTTGGGTAGTTTTCACATCAGGTGCAGCATTTACCATGGCTGACAACAACACAGATGTGTTCAAGATGTTTGCTGTTGAGGACAGATTGGATGGGGAAAATTACCCTATGTGGGCTTACATGATGCAACATGTTCTTGTGTCAAAGGGTGTCTGTAATGTTGTGTAGGGAATTGATGTATGTCCTGGTTCTCAGGATGTAGGCGATATTGAGGATGTTGCAGGTCTTGCTGCAAGGATTGCTGCTGCTAGAGTTGTTTTGCTTACGATAGAACAAGCTCATTGGGATGTAAAGGATGCGCAAGCTCATGCATTGATTGTGGTGTGTGTGAAGCGCACCATTACTCCTCACATTTGTTAAGCAAAATCTGCAAAACAGGCTTGGGATATTCTGGATGGTCTTTATGCAAGTCACGATGAGGCTAAGATTGCATTGCTGCGTAAAGAGATGGAGTCAAAGATTATGCATGAGGAAGATGATATGGACACTTTCTTGCTGGTGTCAAGGATATCAATGAGCAACTTATTTCTGCAGGTGAAGTCATTTCAGACAATTCCCTTGTGCAGACTGTTCACGATGCCTTACCAGATTCTTACCAGACTTTTGTTGTACTTGGAGACTTATGACCCGAAGAAATCCTGAAGTTGTCAAGTTTGATGTATTGTGCACATTGCTGTAGCAAGAGTCACTTTCCAAAAAAAACAGGACTAGACAGCATACAGTTGAACATGCTTTTATTGCTTCTCAAAGAAAGGGTGGTAACATCAATGCAGCCACTTGTTATGGTTCTTCTACGAGTGGAAAATCACATGTCCTTAATGCTTATGCTGACAGCAATTCGTCTGGAAATTCTGGTGATAAGGGCAAAAAGAAGATGCGTTGTTATTATTGTAAAGCTAATGAGCAGTGTCCTAAGTTGAACTCCAAAGAGGCTAAGAAGAAAGAGGGTGATTCCACTGCGAATGCTGGTTCCACTACAAATGCATCCATTGTTGAGTCTTCTCTGAAAGGAGACTGTGATGCTGATGTTGATGCAGAATGGGCTTTTAGTGCAGAGTACACTTACAATCTTGTTGTCCATGATGCATGCATGTTAGTTGCTGCAGATTCACATGTGTGGTATTTCGACAGTGGTGCTACAAAGCATATTACCTCACATCGTGAATTGTTCACCTCTCTCGAGTCTGTCCTTCATGGGAATTCAGTCACTTGTGCCAACAATGCCTCTTATCCGGCTCAGGGGGTTGGACAGATTGTGCTTACTGTTGAAAATGGCAGTTCTTTCACACTTGTAGTGATGCACTTTATGTACTTGGGATCACGAAGAATCTTTTGTCTGTATCTGCACTTGCTAGACGGACTTGTAGTCAAATTTGTGGATGACAAATGTACAATTCATGATCTCAGTTTTGATGATGAAATTGGTGCATCTGGCCTTTTGTGTCATGGGCTGTATAAGCTCACTTTGTATGACAAGTGTGGACAAAATTTTGCAAATGCAGTTGCAAATTCAAGGGCTGTTTCAAATACAAAATTGTTGCATGCACGTTTTGGACTTTTGAATATTGCGAGTTTGCTGCATTTGCAGAAATCTAATATGGTTGCTTCTTTGCTGCCTCTTGAAGCACCTGTCAAACATGTTTGTGAAGATTGTATTTTGGGTAAGATGCAGCGTTTGAAGTTTGCAAAGGATGGTTCAGTTAGGGCCACATGTAGGTTGAAGCTTGTGCATAATGATGTTTGTGGGCCATGCGAACTCCGTCCTTGGGCAATTACCTTTACTTTGTGACTTTCATTGATAATTACTCCAAGCATACATGGGTATTTCCGCTTAAAGCGAAGTCCAAAGTTTTTATGTGCTTCAAACAATTTTTGGCTATGGCTGAAAATGTATCGAAATGTACTATGGGCACCCTCCGTTCTGATCGAGGGGGAGAGTATATCTCTCATGAATTTAATGCATTTCTGGCTAGTCGTCGAATAAAACACCAATGTGCAGTGCCTTATACCCCTCAACAAAATGGTGTTGCTGAGAGGAAAAACCGGTCACTTACAGAAATGGCACGATGTATGGTAAAAAGTCAAGCTTTGCCGCATTCTTTTTGGCTTGAGGCCATCATGTGTGCCACTTATGTACTAAACAGGTGTCCTACAAAAGCTTTGCAATCTATTACTCCATATGAAGCATGGCATGATAGAAAGCCTTCTATTGAGCACATGCGTATTTTTGGTTGTTTGGCATATGCTTTGGTGCCACAAACACAGCGTAGAAAATTGGATGATAAGGCTGTCAAATGTATTTTTGTTAGTTATAGTGCTGAAAGCAAAGGTTACAGGTTGTATCATCCACAAACAAAGTGTATTTTGGTTTCACGGGATGTAGTGTTTGTGAAAGATTCTGTTCAGCCCTTGCTGTCATGTACTAGAGACAGTAATGTAAGCTCACAGGACATTTATGACACTCTTTTGCCTCTTTTTAGTGGTGGAAGTTCGAATGTAAATTCCAATGAGGCAAATACACAGCCTATGGGGGTTTTCGAAAATGTTATAGATCAGCCTATTACTGCAGATGTACATGATAAGGAAAGGGCCAAAATGGTTGGTGCATACATTGCGTGACAGTAAATTGGATGCACCTTTGTCTAGTCGTACTCATTCAGGCTCTGGCCATGCATCTTATGCATCAGATTGTTATGCTTTGGCTGTGTCTAGCTTCCATGATGTTGAGGAACCTCTATCTTTTGATGAAGCACAGAATTGAGAAAATTGGATGGTTGCCATGCAATCAAAATATGATGCACTTATAGAAAATGACACATGGACTTTATGTGGTTTGCCTCCTGGAAAAAAGGTCATTGGTACGAAGTGGGTTTACAAGTTGAAACACAAGCCGGATGGTGAGATCGATCGCCATAAGGCTTGACTTGTTGCAAAGGGTTATGCACAACAAAAAGGCATAGATTATGCAGAGACTTTTGCTCCCACTTGTCGTATGACTACTGTGTGTTTTCTATGTGCATTGGTAGCTCATTTTGGTTGGGATGTACATCAATCAGACATTGTTACTGCTTTCTTGAATGGTGACATATTTGAGGAAGTTTATGTAATGCAGCCTCATGGTTCTGTCATGAAAGGACAAGAGGACAAAGTGTGCAGATGTAAGAAGGCTTTGTATGGGTTAAAGCAATCTCCTTGTGCTTGGTATGAGAAAAACTGACACTCATTTGGTCAAACGAGGATTTCGTAACAGTCCAACAAAAATCACATTGTATGTAAAGCGGCGTGAGGGTGATGTACTTTTCATTGTGGTTCTTTATGTAGATGATTTGCTAATCACTGGACCAAATGAGAGACATATTGCTGAGTTTAAGACTGATTTGAATGCTACTTTCAAGATGCAAGATTTGGGGTTGTTGCATCATTACTTGGGTATACAGTTTAAGCAGTGTGATGGTGGTATTGCCTTGTGTCAGAAAAGTTACATAGAGACATTGTATGTAAGTTTGGACTTGAGGATTGCAAACCTATTGCCACTCCCATGGAAACAGGTTTTAAATTGAGTCTTCATGATGCTAGTGATCCTGTAGATGTCACTCTTTACCAAAATGCTGTTTGATGCCTCATTTATGTATGCAACACGAGGCCGGATATTCAATTTGCAGTTTCACAGGTCAACAGATTTATGCATAGCCCAGGGTCTAAGCATTGGCAGACTGACAAAAGGATTTTCCGCTACCTTAGTGGCACTTTACATCTTGGCTTGTTTTATCCCAAGGGGGGATCATTGCCGCCAGACTTAGATGCTTTTTCGGACTTAGATTGGGCTGGTTGTTTTGACACGAGAGTGTCCACAAGTGGTTTTTGTTTCATGCTTGGCAGTTCATGTATATCATGGTTGAGCAAGAAGCAACCTTCTGTGGCCACTTCGAGTTGTGAGGCTGAGTATAGGGCAGTCTTCACTGCTACAGTTGAGTGTGTATGGCTCAGATGCCTTATGGCTGATTTGGGTGTTGGATAGGACACTTCCAACACTATCTACAGTGACAGTCAGAGCGCATTGGCAGTTGCAAGGAACCCAGTTTTTCATGCTCGCACAAAGCACATTGATGTGCATTACCACTATGTCAAGGAGAGGCTCTCAACAGGAGAGATCAGCTTGGCTTATGTGCCAACACAGGACAACCTTGCAGATCTTTTCACAAAGGCTTTCCGGAAAGCTTTGGGCTTACTCCCCTTTGTGAACTGATCATGTCCTCAGGGCATGGTACTTCCCTTCACTGATGTGCCAACTCTCGTTCATCGCATCACTCCAGGGGGGGATTTGTTACCATTTACATGTTGTAGTGATGTGTGTGAATACACTAGGACCATTGGGGCATTTTTTCCCTCTTTAGGAGGTCCCCCCTCCCCCCCCCCCGTGCATTGTATATACGTCCGTCACTCTAGGGCTATCTATTTTTCCATTGCACACTAAGTAATACACTCTCTATTGTGTGCCTTGAGCTTTCTTCGTCTTCTCCAAGCTGTGTGTGTTTTCTTGCAACCCTAATTCCAACACACATGGCTTGACTTCTCTTGCATTCTATTCTTTTAGAATGCTAAAGTAAAGCTTCACCTTACATAATTCTAGTAAATTTTATACATACACACACACACACACACACACACACACACACACACACACATGTACTTATGTTTTTTAAACCTGGCTTTTTTTATGAAGGCATTAAAAAAAAAGTCCTTAAATAACAAGACATTAGGTAGGGTGTTTATAGCATAATCCGTTGTTGAAGACAATGGTGGGCGTCAAATCGATCAGTAAGCCGTTCTGGAACCGCTAGTTGTAATTGTGTTTATATGGACAATACAATTTTATATTGAAACAATACAACTACAACACTGATTAAGACCTACTTTCGATAAATCTTTCCTTCCCCCTTCTTCAATAGGCCATCATGACTCCTCACCTTGTTTCAATCATTATTATTTATGATTTTGGAATATATTGTAATATAAATAGTTCATTGTTACTTTTTTCCCCAAAAAAAACCATAATATCACATGTTTCACAGTACTCGTGTCACTTTCTATAGTGAATTTTCACCTTGTTTTTTTTAAACTTGAAACTTTGATCTTACAACACCATGCATTATATATGTTATGCCACCCTAGTATATAATGACTCTCTAAGGGAGTTGTTCCCATGGTCAAATGAACATAGATATTTTTCATGAAATAAATAAATAAATTATATATATATATATATATATATATATAGAGAGAGAGAGAGAGAGAGAGAGAGAGATCACACAAGATCGATAGCATGTTGAAACATAGAATCAATTGGTGGCTTTTATAGCCAAGTAAATAGGGAGACAATATCATTGCTTTGGTTAATGAATTTTGAGCTAGCATAGAGCGGGTTTTGATTGGCATAGACTCTAGGTAGGTGAAAAACTAGCCAACATCTCGTCATAGGTAAAATGAACCTACGAGATGACACCTAAGAAAAGCGACTTAAAAGGATAAACCTGGTAGGAATATTGAAGCATTAGTTAGCATGGACTTCAGAAAACTAGACAGGCTGAGAGGCCAACCAAAGCCAACATGGGGTTTGAGGGATGTGTTCAAGATAGACTTAAAGGCTCCCGCAATTTATTTTTTCTTGGCACAAATTTACTTGATTGAACATGAGAATGGTAACAAAAAAAAGCTAATTGAGAAAAGGGACCGTAACATTTGTGAGAGATAGATATTAGCACTTATTGCGTGTAAAAATCAACCAAAACATTTTTTAAATGGTCACATAGGGGTTCCGGCGTGATGTGGAGGAGAGATGATTTGTGAGCTAGCCGACAATAATGAGCATAGGTACTTCTCAAACTTGATGGAAATTAAAGCCTGAAAGCTAGATTCAGGTACTTTGGAGGATAATGATCTAGAGTATATTTAGCCCACATTAATTAGCAATTGTCTTGCATGTGATTAGGGGTCATGTGACATCACACACATGTTCACAAAGTAAACCTGACTATTAGTGTATATTTCACTGATTAAAAATCCCAAAAATTTGGATAGATTGCAAGCTTTTCTTAAAGAAAACCAGAAGAAATCTATACATTTTCTTGAAATGGGGGAAGGAATTTAAATCGTCCTTTTTCCACTTCTTGAAAAAATAGATTTCTTTTTCTGTTTTGTGAATATTGACTAAAAAAAGGATAACATTGACAAACTAAAATGGTAAAACATGAAAATTAAATTGCCCAAACCATCCGAAAAGCATGCATGATTGAAATCATACTCAATGTTTTGACATTAAATTCTTTTGGAGAAAAAAAAAACATTCAGTTGAAGGAAGTGCTCCATGCAAGTTCTATGTGTTCTGCATGAGAACTCACATATTTTAAATTAAAAAGAAACCACATATGAAGTGTCTTGTGCAATTGTTTACAAGGTTGGATTCAAAGGGTCAAATGGAAGAGGGCTTGTGACCTTAACATGTTATGTCATTGTGATCTTCACACCATTTGGAGACATAACTTATACAAATTCATTCAAGTATGCTCATGAAAAAGATTTGTTGGTCGTCAAAACTTACATTCGCACCTAGATTCTTTTCTATTTGCGTGCCCAAGCAAGTGCGCGCATGTTCTTTGGTCAAGCCATTGAGCCACCTCCCTCCTTGAGAAAGCCACTGTAGCATTGGAAGTGTGTGTACGCTTGGATTCAATTAGGCATCCTCTGTATCCCTTCCCTAATCCATCTATACTAATATCCTCTTTCCAAGCCATGTTTGTGCAAAACGACACACATCCATAATACATTATCTTAAAATTTAGTATTAAGATGATTTTCTCTAGCTTGTCGAGCTGTATGAACCTAATGTATCCCGTGAACAATCTTTTTAGGTGGCTTCTCTCGCTTATGCATTGGCCTTGGGAAGGCCATGGATTGTTATGGGGGATAGTAATTAAGTTCTTAGTCATTGCAATCTTTGTACCCCAGCTACAATGGTGCTTCTAGAGTTACTTTGGAATAGTGCTTAGACCATTGGACTAGGGAAATTTCATATGTTGTTGGATTGGTGGACCTACCAATGTTGCTACTTGTGTACGAGCACTTTGGTAGGAGGTGGACTAGTGATAGTAGAACCCATTTGCCTCATCCACTCATCGCTGATGATAACGATTTTATCATTGTACATATGTGATTCTATGACATCAAGATCATCATCATTATAGCTCTGCGAGTTTCTGTCATAAAGCCAAAATATAGAGTCACACAACACTTGGCCTTGCATTATCTAGCCTCGTCACCCCCTTGTATTTGAGTAGCACAATATCTGGTATGGAGATGACTGTGCCACCAAGCAAGGTCTTGTACTTGGGGTCTTTGCAGTATATTGAGGCTTGATTGGGTAGTCCTTGGGTTTTCTGTCTTCTATTGTTTCATTTTTTTTTCTTTACACAATTTGTGTTATCGTAATGTGCTAGTTCTGTCCTTTACACAGTTTGCATTGTTTACAATGCGCCAGTTCTATTCTTTCATAGTTTATCACATTTTTCTATATGTCGTTGGACGCTTGAGTGAGACTATGAGCATATTGCTCTAAGGCTACTCTTTACGCACAAAGCACCATAATAGGTTTTTGTACCACATGTGCTCTCATTCTTTGGCATGCATGATGGGACCTCAATTTAAGTCTTGCCTTGCTTGCTCAAACTAGTGGCATAGCTAGGTGTAGTCAGCGCATGGTGAGTCGTAGACTAGTATACTAGTCAATCAAGATTAGGCCGAGAGGCTAGCTGGTCGTAATAGTTCAAGGTGTCAGTTGGTCTAAGTAAGTCCCAACAAGTCACAAAGGTTGACTTGTTGTAACAAGTCAAGAGGTTTGTGAGCATGTTAAGAGATTTAGTCAAAGAAGACCTATTGATATGCCAAGTTCAACATGGACTACTCCTAGATAACTATTACCATAAATCATCATCATTGGCGCACCTTGGCGGATACACTTATCTTCGCTAGTCCAATTGTAGTGTCACCACAACTAAACTACATCAACTCGGTCTACCTGTTGAAGTGAGGCACACTTATCCATCCATCTCACTCACTAGTGGTTCACATTAGACCATTATACTAGTTTCCCTTTATGTTGTATTTTCAATTTTATGCATTGTAGGCTTCTTAACTTGAGCTAGTGAAGAAGAAGGTTTGCCTCCGTGTATGTGTGTGTTTGTGTGTGTGTGCGCGCTTGCAAGAGCTCAAGCTCTCTCCTTCTCTACATCTTAACATGGTATCAAAGCTTGGCTATGTCTATAGTAGTATGAGGCGCTTGGAACAGCAAGCGAAAGTAGCAGAAAAATTAGGCTTGGGATTCTCAGAATCCATCCCCAAGAGATCCCTGAGGTGCTTCTTTTTAGAGATTGTGTGCGGGTTTGTCTAATGTGCATCTAGATTTTCCACCGCATAGAAAGCAAGACGTGGGTTCCCAGTAAATTTTTACATATGGACATAATGCACGATGTCAAAAGGGTCTGTGGATTTATTTTTGTGGTTTTTTTAGCTTGCTTTAGCAAGCACATGTACATGGAGTGCAAGTCGCTAGTGTAGTGCCAACTGTCGGGTTTTCCCATTAGTGAGTTTTTTGAAGAGTCACTTGTTTAAAAGTAAAACTTATGTAAAAACATGAAAAATTTCAGCCAAAGTTCAAAATTCGTAGGTTTTGGGTCGTTTTGGCTTCTCTATGTTTTTGGATGCAGTTTTTTGCCCTCAACTAGCCTTCTCTACGTGTAGTCATATCGAGGGAGCTCTTTGTTTGCACTAAATTTTTATGTATTGGAGTGTAGAATCAATTTTGATCATCTTCAGCATTCTTGCTAGTCATTTTTACAAATTTCCTCCAAGATTTAAAGTGCCCCAATTGGAGTTATGCTCTTCAAGTTACGACTACTTCCTCTGTAGGGTTATGGCTATGTCAGCTAAGTGGTTGCATAATGTGTGAGGAAAGATTGGATGCCATGTATCTATGAATTGTGTGTTGGTTGGTGTGTGCTATAAATCCATGCTCTGATAGGATTTTGCTCCTATGCGCTATGGTCCCTTTGGGTGGGTGTTGCTTGAAATCCCAAGGGAGCATATGTCTTTTGTATGGGGTTTATTGAAGGTATTTTTGGTATACGTTTGTGATTAGGTTTTGAACGTTTTTAACGCCTTTTGGCTATAAACCTATAGAGGAAGCCCCTTTTTTCTTATACCCAATAGTTGGAAGTTTGAACGCTTTTGGGCTATATACCTATAGAGGTGTCCTCCTTTTTCTTATACCCAATAGTGTTTTGGTGCCCGTCGTTGAGGAATTGCTTCAAGTTACCTTCAATTTACAGGTTTTGGAAGACATGGCATTTAGTTTTCTAGAGTTTAAAGGAAAAGCAAATGAAAGTGCCAAAGGTTTTGTTGAGCAAATGAAGTTTGCTTGCCTACTTGCTGACAAGTAGGACCCAGCATTGGTGCTATAAATCGTTTACTTCTGTTTCAAGGGAGATGCTCGAGAGTGGTTAGAAGGCTACAAAAAAGAGTTGCAATCAGCCCAACCTCCTTAAGTTATGACCTATGAAATGGCAAGACATGCTTTCTTCACACATTTTCAACATGTAGAAGACCCACAAAAGGTATGAAAATCTATCAAAAACTTAGTGCATGGTGAAAGTCACACCATAGAGGATTTTGTGAAGGTATTCAATGTATTATGGACAAAGTGGTGTACATCTTTGGGGATGAAATTCCTCCAGCCATGTTAAAAAAGGACACGTTCCTTGCAAGCTTGAGAAGAGGCCTACGCTTGAAGGTGGAGCTCAAGCAGGCAAAGACCTTTGTAGAGATGGTTGAAATTGCAAAGAATAAAGAGTGGAAGGTAGAGCACTTAATCAACTTGGAATCAATGTAGACGAAAACGTTGAAGGAAAGTTGTAGAGCAGCTAAGCATCCTCATTAGGGAGCCAAGACATGATCAACAAGATTCTCAAGATATGAATGATTTTTGCAAGGAGATGCAAGAGGTGGTAGGTCTTATGAAGAACCTCAGTGTACATATGATGGAAAGTGGAAGAGGTCAAAGACATGTTTATGGTTGTGGCTACGGATGCAGTGAGGGATTTGCAGAGGGTAGAGGAAGAGGCATGGCTTGAAGAGGGGATATGTTTCAATGTTACAACTATGGTGAATGTGATCATAAAAGCCTTCAATGTGACAAACCAAAGAGAATGTGTGGTGATATGTTTCCTCTTCCTTCACAGATTCCTTCTCGAGCTCAAGATTATGGTATTGAGATCAAAGGGAAGCAGGGCTAAGTGGTTTGATAGCTGAAGAGAAGGGAAAAACAAAGGTGGTAAGCATGATCCATTTGGAGAAGAATGAGGATGATTTGGGAGATATGTTCGTGCTTGTAGGTAAGAGGGCTACAAGAGATCACGAAATGAGCGATGCAAGTCCTAGCCATAAAAAAGGAAAACAGATTGAAACAAGTACTAGTAAAGAGAAGAGGAAGAGAAAACCCAAGCAAAGTTACAATGCACACCCAATTTTCCTTTGGGAGAAGGGCAACCAAATTATAGTTTAAGGGTTGATTTGGTCAGTAGAAAGGTTGTTACCTTTGGACAAATCATGGAGATGTATCCTAAGTTATAGAGGCAATGGAAGTATGTGGTCAATCCTATGAAGAAGGAGACTTCTAGGGGGTCTGTGAGAGTCCTATCTTTGAATGAGCTACCTGATATATGCCCTACTGTGGATGCATGGCATAAGAGGAAGTGCATTGAAGAGGCATATATATATTGATAGAGGTGCACAAGTACGCGTTATCACTCAAGCTTGTGTATCAAAGTTGGGACTCAACATGGTGAGGAATTCAGGTTTTTGTATAAAGTTGCAAACCAATCAAGGGTGAGTGTTTGAGAGTTATAAAGGACTTGGAGGTGGATTTATTTGATGTTAAAGTGTTGGTCACTTGCCATGTTATCTCCACATGCATTGGTGCATTCCCTCGCATCCTTGGAAGACCATGGTTATAGGCAACCAAATCCATACAAGATTGGGGGCACAGTACCATCACTCTCTACAGTAGAAGGGGTGATAAGAAGAGATTTGACATGGCTAACAAGAAATCTTTGGATGTTGATTTTGATGAGCAAGATGATGAAGAAGAGTACTCAAAAGCGGAGAACCGGGTGTGGAGGAAGTAGACACACTGCCAACATTGAAGTGAGAAGGATCCCTCTTTTTTACATGGCTCCACACCTTGGAGTATGTTTGACCATGCTCAAATGTATCCTTAAGAGACTCAAAAAACTCGAATAGATGAGAGTTGATATCAAACATTGAACTACGAGCATTAGCTACCACATTGTTTCGTCCTTTATGATACTAGAGCTTTGCATCATAATCCTAAAGAATCTCAACCCACCTAGCCTTTTGACCCTTCAAGTCGGATTGTTGTATAACCATTTTATACTTTACGGTCAAAAATTGGTTCAAAATGTGAACCATACAAATAATGTCGCCATGTTTCCAAAGCCGAAACTATTGCATAGAGTTCTCTTTTGTAAGAAGAATAATTCTATTGTGTAGAATCTAGTTTTTTGCTTTCAAATGAGATTGGCCTTTCTTCTTGCAAGAGAACTTCGCCAATCGCTCAATTACTAGCATCTACCTCAAGCACAAAAGGTTTCATTGGATCCACAATAGCTAAAATTGGTGTAGTAGTTAGAACAATCTTAAGTGCATCAAAGATTTGCTATTGAGCTTCTCCCCAATGAAATGATTTTCCCTTGGTCTGTCATAGGAACATCAATTTTGGCATATTTTTTAATGAATCTACAATTAAAATCTGCATAGCAACTAGCAATTAGACGCAAAGGCTAACACAAAAAAAAAAAACCTTAGTCATGGAATGGGATATCTATGCTCATAGAGCTATGCCATTTGACCTAACCAATGCTCTAGCTACTTTCTAGAGATTGATAAGTCATGCATTTAAAGAATATTTTCAAATTGTATGGATGACCTCTGCATTCATTCTTTACTAAAAGGACCACATAGAGCATCTAAGGAAAGTGTTGAGAAGTGCTATCAGGTGCATGTGTGCTCAATCAAGTGAAGGTAACAGGTACTTCCCCATTTACTATGCTTGTAGGAAATTAAATAATGCTAAAAGAAACTATATCACCACCAAAAAAGAAGAGTTGGGAATGATCTATACAATAAATAAAGTACATACAATATTTATTTGAAAACCCAATTCACATTCTTTATAGATCATCAAGCATTGTTATATCTATTGGAACAAACCCTACAATATAGGATGTATTGTTAGATGGTTCATCATTGCTAGAATTTGACTTCCAAATAGTGCTCCTCGCACATATTCACTGCATCTCCACTCACATACAAGAGATAAAGCTCATCATAGCTTGACCAAGATAACTCAGTCTCCCGACTCATGTCAGTAGAGCTTCTATCACTCAGCTCAACCTCTTCCTCTGTCTCGAGCTAAGGAATCTCTTCTAGCTTCACCGCTTTGACCTCATCTGCAAACCACACCCCTTTGACCTCTAGCACTCTTCAACAACAGCCATACCTTGAATCAAAAATACATCTTTTGCTTGATCTGGAACCACCTGTACATTCTCCACAATTGGAGCCTCTCTAGCTAGCATCCTTCGCATAGGAACCACCCTGTGTCTCTGCAACCATAGAACCCTAGGTTCGTCTTGCACAGGAACATCCCTTTGTACCAGTCTTGGCTTGGCTACCACCCCTTCAATCTGCTTTGGCATCACAACACCTAGCAAACCTTCTCTAGCTTTGTGCTTCATCAAAATCTTCTTGGTCCGCCGTTTTGCTAGAGCCATCACTTCTTTGTATGACACCATGCCATTCATCTCCACTTTGTCGCACACTTACTCATGCAGAAAATCCAAAAAGTTACTCAACTTTAAAAACCCAACATTCTTAGCAGCAATTACCTTGATTAGCTTTTCCCAAAGAACCTTGAACTCCCATTCGAACGCTTGAAAATCCCCTTCCAAGCACTACTTCAACCTGTCCAGCTTATGCTTCACTTCCTCTAGCTGCACATCTGCTATGAATTTGCTTTGAAAAGCCGCTTCTAGGGCTTCTCAATCGGTCTTTTCTTCTTCACATAGGCCATCAAACCATAGCCTCGCTTTTTCACCAACCAGGAGTGGGAACACCTGCACCGCACCTTCTTCTCTCAATAAACCGCTCTCCCAACACCAACAATCCATAATCTTGAAGGCTGGTTTTTGCATCTTTGACCCAGAGAAAATTGGAAACCCTATGAGGCCATCTCTAGCATCACCTGCTCTTCAAAGGCTGCACCTTTGGCATCACCAAAATCACCGCTTTGTCTTCAAACAGGAGCACCAATGCACTCCTTCATGTGGGCACCAGAAGATGGAGAGGGGAATGGGGGAACACACCCGACACACAAACAGATTGCCTCTCTATAGCCCAGGTTATACACAACATCCCAATCCACTAGAGTTCACCTTTGAAACTCTACACTCACACATGAAAACCATCGTTTGCGCACAACAGACGCACCCACGTGTTGTCAAAACACCACACCACATGACGTTCCACCGTTCCACCGTTGTCTATCTCTACCCTCTCAACACACACATCAACATTCTGATTCACCCTCTCAACACAAGAAACCGCCGGTTAGGGTGGCCACACACTTCCACAAACCGACATCGCAGCAAGCAAAAGATGAAAGCAGAGAAAGAGAAGGGGGAGAGTGGAGAATCGGTACCAACACGGCATAAAGAATGCTCTCTTTCTTCATTGAAAACCCTTTACACAAGCACGAGTGCAAAAGCATGGCCGGCTCAATGAACAGACACATCCTTTGAAGCTTTACTATGTAAAAACCTTCATGAGGGAGAGCCCTCATTGACTCCCCCGCCGTTGCTCTGCTAGCTTCACCAATGAACTCGCCTCCACAGGCACACTCCTTCGTGGGAATGGCCTCCAAAAAAAACCCCAAATGTTTGGCTACAAAAGCTTCAGAGAGAGCCCCAAAAAATGAGTGTGTTTTATAGAACTCCCCATGTTTTTTCAACTTTCTAAAACAAGGCCAAGCAGAAGCGCACTAGTGCTCTTTGCCTTCACAAACGTGTTTTCCCCTTCCTCTTCTCCTTAAGTCAACTTTGGACTCCTTTGGCTTATTCAAAACCTCCAGCCACCACTTCCCTTCCGAATTCATAACCAAAAGAGTTTTTGGCGTTCGTTTCCCATATGGTTAGTGCTTCCACCGACTCAAACTCACCAGATACCTATTGTGCCATTCCACTTTGGAATTTCATTTTTGCTATCATCGAACCCCAAGAACTTTGTTGCATCATGACCGCCCCATGGCCTTGAACAACGAGTCGTAAAATTGGGAAAAAAGCTCGATTCGTCGTTGTCACAATTGTCTGCCAAATTGAATCGGATGAATCAAGGTGCCCATGACTCTGATTGATAAGCTATATATTTGCTCACTCACTCCCCACATTGCAGGCAGCTCTTGAGAACCTTGGCGATCTATAAAAATCGCTTTCGGCATGTCTATCGACAACCCCCGTATATCTTCCACATGCCATAACTTGCTCATTCGAGACTCGTTGACAATATAGAAAGACCGACATGCTCCATAGCTTGAGCACTTCAATCCTATCTACTTACCCCAGCTATGGCCATCTGTCCATGTCTCCCCTATCCGTCAGGGATCTGCTACGCATTCCAACTTTAGATACCCGTATCTTGCTCACCATGAGTCCATTTGATGAGCCATCTAGATGGGCTTCTATAGCATCTCAAGCATCAAATTCTTAGGCAATATCCATGCACTTGAGACACTTTGACTTGGCATCCCAAGTGGACCTTTCTGGAGCCTTCTTAGCCTTAAAAACCGCATCATACATACATTTTTGCTGCCACTTGCATGCCCATGGCCTTCATACGTGCTCTAGCCTTCTGCAATGTACCTGCATGAAGCCTTAGCCTGGCATTGCACACTTCCAGGCATCGAACAACTTGGCTTGCACCACTGTCATAAAATCACTTGGCATTAAAATGCATGTTTACAATAGAAATGGTTAGTGTTAGAAATTTATCATTTTTCTACCCGATGCTTGCTATTTCGTCATCTTGTCTCTAACCATTGCCGAAAACGATCGTTTGCACTCGAAGCATGATATGATTGTAATTGCGTCACATTAACTATTTTCACTATTCTGCATTTTAGAGTTTTTTGCACTCTAGTTTTTTCTTCCGCTCTCTCCTTGATAAAACTCTGTAGAACCAATTGAAAATCTCATGTAGGGCATTTCTCCTCTTTATTCCACCTCCATGACTTGTATTTTATTTTTGAAGTATACTACTTTATCTTGATAGTTTGAACGTTCCATTCCTTGGCTACTCTAGATGCCCAATGAACCATAGGTGTCGAGAAAAAATGCACCATGTGCAAAAAGAATGTTCTGAAAAAAAACATAATTCATTCAAACACATATACATTTTAACTCTAGAGACCAAGTGTTTAACCCACCATGTAATGTTTTATGTGTGTTTCCCCCAAGCATCATAACCATTTGCGATGATGTGAAAGTATTGATTACAAACTTCGAAGTGGATATCTCATCAGAGGTTAGCTTTCCCTTTTCAAGGAGAAGAAAAATTTCATCAATAAACTGCCACACACGGGTACTCTTAATTCCAAAGGCTGCTTCGTTATCTCTGTAGGTGGTAATGTCACAACCTTTTTCCACAATTGAACTCAGTGGGACTTTGTGAGTCAAAATAGTCAAAAAGCAAATACATAGCTTTACTACCACCCATACATATTTTATTAGGACTATCGCATGTCCTTCCAGATGCCTTCTCATCCTTTGACAGCTCAAATTCACCACCATGGAGATCAACACTTGATAGAATAGCCTTGAGTTCTCTAATGCACTTCTATTCTTTTTACATGCTCCATATTACAAGCATAATTAATATGGAGTATTAGCAATTTGTCAAGAATTTGTAGATGGGCATGAAGGGTGTACACATGCATTTGTATTAGTGGAATAGTAGAATAGGATCCCATTTTGATAATCCATGTCTCGATTAGAGGGCAGACTTTGATCACAACTAGAACACCTTTCTTAGAGTTGACTAAACCTTTGCTACCCTTTCCCTTATCACCCTTTAACTTGCTGCCCTTTGCACCCTTGGCTTCAATTCCATGGAGACTTTATTGTAGCAACAATAAATGCATGGAAAGAGGGTCATTGCACCTTGCTTGCACCCTAGCATACACTTGAGAGTTTTCAAGTTTCTTGCCAAATGCCACTTAACTTGGAATGTACCTAAACCTGAAACCTGCAATCATTTTCCTTCTGCTGTTGCCAGATGATGTCAACAATTGACATGTGATTAAAATACCATTTCAGGGACTCATGTATGTCATGCGAGAGATAAAAATCTACTAGCCACCAATTATTCTTTTTAAAATGAACACCTAAACACGTGTTTCCCTTCTCATTAGAATTTAGTCAACATAGACGTCCACCAAGGCACTGTTCATCTATGTTATGCTTACCCTTTGATCCATTGATCTTTGACAATCTGACACTCATCAAGCTTCATGAAAAATATAAATTTACCATCACATTCCTGTGTCAAATGATCATTGACTCCTGGAGTTCAACAAGTAAACATACACATTGCTGAACTACATACTTAGGACTATGCATGTCTTCCAGATGCCTTCTCATCCTTTGACAGCTCAAATTCAACCATGGAGATAACACTTGATAGAATAGCCTTGAGTTCTCTAATGCACTATTCTATTCTTTTACATGCTCATATACAAGCATAATTAATATGGAGTATTAGCAATTTGTCAAGAATTTGTAGATGGGCATGAAACATGCATTTGTATTAGTGGAATAGTAGAATAGGATCCCAATTTTGATAATCCATGTCTCGATTAGAGGGCAGACTTTGATCACAACTAGACACCTTTCTTAGAGTTGACTAACCTTTGCTACCTTTCCCTTATCACCCTTTAACTTGCTGCCTTTGCACCCTTGGCTTCAACATGGAGACTTTTTTGTAGCTAAATGCATGAAAGAGGGTCATTGCACCTTGCTTGCACCCTAGCATACACTTGAGAGTTTTCAAGTTTCTTGCAAATGCCACTTAACTTGGAATGTACCTAAACCTGAAACCTGCAATCATTTTCCTTTCTGCTGTTGCCAGATGATGTCAACAATTGACATGTGATTAAAATACCATTTCAGGGACTCATGTATGTCATGCGAGAGATAAAAATCTACTAGCCACAATTATTCTTTTTAAAATGAACACCTAAACACGTGTTTCCCTTCTCATTAGAATTTAGCTCAACATAGACGTCCACCAAGGCACTGTTCATCTATGTTATGCTTACCCTTTTGATCCATTGATCTTTGACAATCTGACACTCATCAAGCTTCATGAAAAATATAAATTTACCATCACACTCTTCCTGTGTCAAATAGAATCTAATCATTGACTCCTGGAGCTTCAACAAGTAAACATACACATTGCTGAACTCGTTGTAGCGGAAGGATTTGCTATCTTCTAATGGCATAACATCCTCCAAATATTGAAATCCACCTAACAAGCTTGGTGCATTTTTCACAACGCTGACATTGTAAGGTGTTGGCAACAACCCAAACAATTGTTTTGCTATGTGCCCTAGCACTAGAATTCTGTATAAGGCTTCCTAGGCCTTGAAACTAATTCTTGCACTATTACACACCTCCATTATCTCCTGAGGCGACACAAAGTTCTTTAGTTCATTGAAGTACTTCTAACGTAAAACTTTGGCAATGCTAGCATTGGATGGATCATCCAATAGCTCCACCGACTCCTTTGGCATGATGATGTGCTATAGTAGAGTACGTCATGCCGCTTGAACATCGAAATAGATTCCGATCATCATTCAAGCCAAATTCTTGCAGATTGAAATAAAATTACAACAGCCTACAAGAAATGTAGCAAATTGAAAGCTTGCATTCTTACCCTCACCTAGTTTGAATGATACGTTTCTTTTGAGCTCCACCACTTGAAGATAGAATAAAAATTGTTTATTTCTTGCGTTTACAAATGTGGTAGCCAAGGGGAACAAGTGTGAGATGATCGATTCACCGATGCATATTACGTGCACTGTGTTGTAGTTGAACGTAATTGTCTAGCCAACGCTCTTCCTTCTTTTTTTGATGCTCTAATTTTTTATTAGGCTTTGCCATCTTATCATTCAACTGCTTCTTCTTCTCATTGGCTTCCTCTCTGACTTCCTGAGTGTCCTTCACGTACTTTTCCCGCAATAATGAATTTGCAGCAAAGAGTTGTTTTCTTGCTTCCCTTTCATTGAAATAATATGAATGTATCCTCCAGTAGTAGCCAAACAGGCGATCTCTTCCACCTTGTACAAAACGCGTTAGCTCAATGACATTCCAAAAGGGTGGTGATACATTGGTTAGAGGATCGCTTAGGTAAATATGGCCATCGACCCATAAGTTAATTGCCTTGCACCCAATGTTCCATAGCTGATATGTAGCATTGGGATTAGATGTGCCAAGTCACACAGCACTGTACTCCTGCTCCAAGTCAGTATTTAATTCGATATTGTCTTGAATTATTGGTAATTTCTTGAAGTGGGGATTGGATGACATTTGTGTTAGCTTATCAAGAAAATTCAAGAGAGAGGTGAAATGGTGACTGCCACAAGCATAGGAGGCTAGCTATGGAGAGAAGAAATGGAGAGTACTTAGAGATATGAGAAAAGGATTATGTTGTGGAGGGAAGAAAGAGCTGGAATGCAGCTTAATCTCCTTTGAATTCAAACCATTGATCATGAATGTTTTAGAGAGGGAAATGTTGCTGCACACAGAGGTAATAGAGTTTTCCATTGCTCTCAACTGGAGTTGGAGTGGGAGAAGCATGAGAGAGAGAGAGAGAGAGAGAGAGAGAGAGAGAGAGAGAGAGAGAGAGAGAGAGAGAGTAAAGGAAGAGAGAGTGGGAGAGAGAGCATATCTGTAACCTTGGAGGATCTGCAGTTTTTGTCAGGAGAATACATCAAAAAATGTCCCTTCAATGATTAGGAGAGGGATGTGACAAGAGAGAGAAGGAGAGGAGAGATAGAGAGTTGGCTGACATTTTAGAGAGAGAATGCAGTGAGAGAATGTGAAAATTCTGTTTTTCTAATAGGGGGAGGGCTGAAAAGTGCTTTCTTTAATGAGATCTAAGTGAGAGAGAGTGGTTTATATGTAAAAGAGAGTGGACAAGGATGGGAAAAAGACATTTTAAAATTCAAAAATATATATTAGAAAACTTTTCAATTACCACCTCTCTTTTGGATTAAAATAGTCTATTTTCAAATTTGTTTTTATAGAAATGGCATTTTTAAAAATCCCAACATAGGTCATTTTGCCCACTCTTTTAGGCTTGGTCAAACTTGGCTTAAGCTTTAAACATTTTCTTAAACTTCCAAATAAAGAGGCCCTTCTCTACCCCATTCAGTTCCTAATGAAAGGACCTTGCACAAGGGGGCAATTATGGAGCGAGCCTTGTTTTATAACATCCCACCACAACTACCATCCATTGCCGCCACTTAGCACCCATCACCACCACCACCCTAGCCAACCACTAGATGTTGGTGGTTCTATCTTGCTACCACCATGTGCCGCCCCTACTCCTACCATCACCGTCCATTGCCATCTTTCCCTCCAACAGAGTAGCCTCCCCCCCCTTCTCTCTCTCTCTCTCTCTCTCTCTCTCTCTCTCTCTCTCTCTCTCTCTCTCTCTCTCTCTCTCTCTCGTCTCTCCTCCAAACCTTTAAGAGATTACTCTCATTTAACTCTCATCAAGGGTCCGACCCATGTTTTATTTCACAAAGCCTTTTGAAGGCTTGCCTTTTTAACATTTATTTAAAACGTAGAGCTATTGATTTCCTCGAGTGCTTGAGAGAGAGAGAGAGAGAGAGAGAGAGAGAGAGAGAGAGAGAGAGAGAGAGTCACCCTATTGCTAGTGTTGTCACTCCTCAAGATTTGGGGCATCACCTCCAGGCCTTAGCACCCTCCCTCACTTATTTCACACTCATAAAGTGCTTCTAACAACTTGCATCAAGATGGCAGCCTTAATGATGTCAATTAGCACTGTGTCTAGCTATACTTACAACACTTGAGCTTTACGAGGACGTTCTGATGTTTTCAACACATTTGAATAGATATTTGATGTGATAAGAGACTTTTAAAGGTTCTATAAAGATAATCAGATTAAGTTTCAGGATACAGTTCTTGAATATGGTATACAATTAGTTTTAGATTAAACCGTGGAAAACCAGATGCTTATGATGAAGGAATGCCTAAAAGCTACATAGCTAGAGAATGTCTGTACTAATCCATTCATTCTGATTGAACAAGAATGAATCTACATTGCATATCGTTGTTCTGACTTAGCCAATAACTTGCTTCATTGTCTCAAAAGCAAGAAGTCAATTACTTTTGGTGGCACATTAACAATTCTAAATGTTTCTTAAAATACTATTACATATTTCACTTATCAACCTACAAACATCACAAAACACAACCAAGATAGGCAAGGAAGTACGGTCTACTCTTTAGGTTACTTTTGTGGATACATTGGAAATTTCCTAAATGCAATTATAAATTTTCACTTATCTATCTACAAATACTCTCAAAACTCACTTAGATGTACTAAGTCTCTTATTTGAGTAGCTAGCTACTCTAAATTGCTCTTGAACGATGACATCAAAAGGATGTACTTGCCAAAAGCAGAGGTTTGTGGAGATCGCCCTTTTCTTCAAGGTTGCTAGAGAAATGAAGTATGAAGAAATAATTTTGCCATTCTTATGGAAGCTAGAGTATAAGTTTCGTACAAAGCTCAAGAAGTGTAATTTTGTAAACAGCTTGGTCACACTATTGAATAGTGTTTTAAAAAATTTGCCAAGCAACAACAACTACATCATGCTAATGTTATTTCTCAATCTAAAGATGCTAAATTCTCTACAACACAGACATAACAAGCAATGCCTTCTATTGTTGACTCATGTAAATGCAAATCTGGGAGCAAGCTTGCCCCGACAAGCAAAGCTGTTAAGGTTGGCCATAAACAAATATAGCGGCCAGATAGACCTACTATTTACTAAAAAAGAGCTTTGCTATTATAGGGTGTGAGAAGATCTATGGATAAAGAAGAAAATAAAAGAATCTTATCAATGCTTTCTTGAAGAAAATGCAAAAAAGCAAGCAAAAATGGAAGAACCCCACAAGCAAATAATTGTGGATGTCACGAAGATAACACATAGTCTTGAGGCTACATTGAGTGAGATTTCATAAAGCATTGGGTTAATGATCATTGTACTAGTAGAAAAGGGCCCCCATTGAGTTCTAAGTGAGTAAGTAGGTCAAGTGAAGCAATAATGGAGCCTGCGATGCTTCTTACATTGACATGATTAGCTGGTTAGTGCAGACCTATATCACTATGGCCATAAACACCTTTGGTGCATGCAAAAAAATTTGATAAACAAAGATTTTCACCTTTCTGCATGTGCCAAAGGTGTTTTCCCTTATTCACATGCATTGCAATTTTCATAGCCTTAGCCCAAGTGCTATTCTCAACTTAGCATGCGAAGATACTGTAAAATTTATGCAATTCATCCTCTTGTAGTTCCTTTTTGGGCAAGTGCATGAGGATTGATAAGCTCTCTTAATGCCATGGGCATCATATAAGTGTTGGAGTTAAAGGGAGACATATTCTCTACAAGTGTCAATCCTCAAGCACTTAAGATTCTTCTCTAACTGATTTTGGACCTCCAAAATCCATTTTTGAGTGATACATATAGTTATTCATCTTCATGCCTCAAAGGATATGGCCAAAGCTCATGCGTTGCAAATAGCCTATGAAAATGAGAAAGTAAGCAACACCACCTGGTGACTTAGTACACAAATCTGAATGCGCTAGACAAAGCTTCTTCTTGCCATAGAAAATGGGTAGAAGCTAATCTTGTATGTATGCATAGCCTAGGGTCTAAGCATTGGCAGGCTGTCAAGATGATTTTTTTCTACTTGAGTGGCACTTTATATCTTGGCTTGTTTTATCCTACGGGGAGATCGTTGCCGCCAGATTTACATGCTTTTTCAAACTCAAATTGGGTTGGTTGTTTTGACACGCGAGTGTCCACGAGTGGTTTTTGTTTCATGCTAGGCAGTTCATGTATCTCATAGTTGAGCAAGAAGCAATCTACTGTGGCCACTTCCAATTGTGTGGTTGAGTAAAACGTCTTCACAACTACGGTTGAATGTATGGCTCAAACGCCTTATGGTTGATTTGGGTGTTGCATAGGACACTGCCAACACTATATACACTGATGGTCAAAGCGCATTGGCAACTGCAAGGAGCTCAGTTTTTCATGCTCGCACAAAGTACATTGTGGTGCATTACCACTATGTCAGGGAGAGGCTCTCAGCAGTAGAGATCAATTTGGCTTATGTGCCAACATAGGACAAATTTGCAAATCTTTTCACAAAGGCATTGTCTCGTGAGAAGTTCAAAGCTTTCCGCAAAGCTTTGGGCTTACTCCCCTTTGTGGACTAATCATCTCCTCAGGGCATGGCACTTTTCTATACTCTATGTGCCAGCTCTACGCATCACTCCCAGGGGGGATTTGTTACCATATACATGTGGTAGTGATGTGTATGAACACACTTAGGACTACTGAGGCATTTTTCCCCTCACTAGGAGGTTTTTTTCCCATGCATCGTATATACACCCATCACTCTAGCGCTAACTTATCTTTCCATTGCACACTAAGTAATACACTCTTTGTTGTGTACCTTGAGCTTCCTTCGTCTTCTCCAAGATGTGTGTGTTTTCTTGCAACCCTAATTCCAACAATCTAGCCAAGATCAAAAGATCCATTCTGAATCTTCCACAAGCCATTGCTAAAACTTGAATGAAAGCCACAATCATCTAGTTGCCCAATAGACACTCTGAGATTTGACACATGTTTCACATTGCTTAGAACAAAAGGAGAACCATTGGTAAGACTCAAATGCATCTCAACCGCACTAACTATGCTACAAGCAAAGTTTACCCGAGTCTACACATCCAACCTTGCTACCATCATAAGTAGAGAACCACTCTCTATAAGGAGTAAACCATACCCACAATAACCATCATTGTTCATTGTTTTTCTGGCTTCTATCTCAATCTTGCATTGACTCCCTTTGCCACACACTATCAATAAAGAAAGCTATCTTCATCAACCAACGCTCACCACTATCATGCCCAAGAAAGATATTAATTGGTTCGTCCTCATTCTCGCTATCTTTCAAATATATATTGCACTTGCATGCGCTGAGTGACCTTCGGCATACCAATACAAGCCAAGGTGTGTGGGAGGAATAGGGTGAGAGAGAGAGAGAGAGAGAGAGAGAGAGAGAGAGAGAGAGAGAGAGAGAGAGATGCCATCATAAGGAATAATTCTTCTTGATTTACCCCTTTCATAGCTGTAAGGTCTCTTCTAGTTATAATAGGGACAATGTTTACATTTCCTTAGTGTAAATGGTGTTCTTGAAGTATCACAAAGGGTAATAATAGCTAATAAGTGCACTAGCTCTCACATTAGGATCCAATAATCTAATTTTTTCATTGAGGTGTTGTTTGTATTTATCGTGTAAAACCAATTGATAATTGGAAAAGTCAAATCACTAGGCATATTTACACGTCTTGCTGGAAACCAAGATCTTGTATAAAGATATGAACCTCAACTCTGTTGATGAACATTATCTTTGAAAACTCAATGGAACCTGAACTCTGTTGATGAACATTACCTTTGACAACTCAATGGAAGGAAGGAGAGAACAAAAAAATCTTTCTTTTTTGCAAAACTCACAATTGTGAGTGGATAGTATTAAGAACAAAAATATACACCAATCCCCGAGCTCGGACCGAGCCTTGAGGGTCAAAGGATTACAAGTTATCTGCTTGGCAGAGAAACCACTCCTACTCCTCGGCTTTACTTATTACAAGATGTTATGTATTGTTCTAGACCAGTCCTCTGAGGCTTGTTTGCATCCGATCATGGGGATCATCAATCTGCTCTCTTGCGTGATTTCACGAAAGCTTGCCACAGCTAGATCCCCCTCAAACACGCGGCGGTTCCTTGCTTGCCAAATATGGTGCACTCAAATAATGAGGTAGAACAAAAAATCTTCTTAAATCTTCATACGATACAAAGTATTGATAAATGTAGAAGGGTTCAACAAAATATGAACTCAAAGAATAGGTAAAAGGTTACAAAACAACAAAGGCCCAAAATTTTCAAGATTTGGAGGATAGAGGCAAATATGATGGATTCCGGGACCATTTTCTATAGTGGTGAAGTGAGGTTCTATGTACACTCATTGTTGTGACTTTTTACAAGATCACTTAATCATTTAAGGAACTTGGACCTTCAACTACAACTAAATTTGCCATGGTATAAATTCACTTGAGTTCCCATTGGTCCAATTTAGGGTGGTTGGTTGGCCTTCTTTTAGGTATATGCTACTACTATGAGGAAGCTTACTAGCAAGAGCCCTCAACACTTGATGAAATGCATCCCCATACTTTGATTTCCTTGAAAAGAGCAATGCTTGCTTTATACTTGGGCTAGATAGCATCTTTTGCTTCATTGTTACCTCCTCCATGGATATGTTTGTCAATATGGATTCCAAAATATCCACATCCTTCTCGGGAACAAACACTACCATGTCATCCCATGGTATAACATTTCTAAATGGCAACACTATGTTATCAGCAATGACGACAGGTATGCACCCAAATTCCACTGCCTCAACTATGCGTGGACTCCATGGCGCCCACCCCAATGGACACAAGCAAAATATGGATCTTTGCATGTCCTCATAGTATGTTGTTGGATGTTCAGAAGATATGTCAAAGAGGACATTGTCCTTGTATATCTCCCATATGGTTGCTCTCACCCCCCTACAAGTATATTGAACAAATAAAACAGGTGAGATAAACAATATGAAATTTATCACAGAGATTATACTTATATTCTTGAGTGCTAGTATACTACACTTGCTTTTATCACGTGTTGACATGATTCTATTTGAAAAAAGTATACATTTTATATCTTTATTTGGAAATTTTCTCAAACTTTCAATTAGGAAATAATTAGTGGATAACATGTGTAGAGTTTCACCTAGCATAGTAATCCCCTTTTGGACCATCAACATCATAGAAGGCTCCACGAAAGTAGACAAAAGTTGAACGAGGTGTGCTAGCATGTAAGATGTGGTTTGAGATCCTCCTGGGCAGGACATATGGAGGTATAATGATGGAGTCATCTTTGAAGCATGAGTGATTTACCTGCCCAAATGTTTGTATAAGAGTTGCGTGTTGAAGAAGAGGAAATATACCACGCATGATTGCTTCCTTCTCCTGCATGACAAGATGTTTAGATTAGTGTTTGCAAATACACCGCGGCTCATCGTATGGTGAACTAATGTATGCTTGGATCTATATATTTGTGTCTAGATTTTTACAAAGCATAAATATAAAAATAAAGGAACTAGAGTAAAGGAGATAACTAATGTGAACCTTCAAATTCAAAATTATAATTACATTGTGCAAAAGTACTTTAAGATTAGGGTCATCTTACATGATAATGAAAGCAAGCTCCAAAGTCATGGGGAACAACAAAGAAATGGTCAACACCGTCTGTTCGATTCCAATAGGGCCACTTGGTAGAGAGGTAGTGGATTGCACTACGCATCATGCGAGGCATGTATTTGACAAAGGGAAGCCCAGTTGTGGTGAGGTCACAATTGGTGTAGACAGGGGTGTAGAACCAATCGGCCTCCTCAGGGTCAAGTGTGCGTACTGTGCTAGACAATAAGAAAAGATGCATATGTATCTCAATTGAAAACATGTGCATTAGGCACCGCATGTCTTTTTGTACCACTCTCTTGTTGAACTTGCTTGGCATGTCATATACATACACCTTCATCTTTCTCATTGGATCTTCACCCAACTCCACATTTGGACCTTCATGACCTGGCTTTCTTGCAACAAGGAACTTGATTAATTTTCTAAACTTATATGGAGGATTTTTTTAATAAAAAAAGGATACGTGAGCTTGATTAGATTAAGCATTAGTTTCATGCCATGATAGTGGATATAAGGGGGCAATATGTATGTTGATGTTGACTTAAACCATAATCAAATTCAAAATAAATTTAAGTGTTGTACAAGCCATTGATGACTATAGATGCATGCTTGTACCTAGGTTATATCTATGCATCATTTGAATGAATGACTTTTGAGAGGAAGATGAATAATTCTTCAAATGAGCATATAGTAAAAGGTACAAGAATGCTAAACAAGGGTGTAAAGGCAGTACAAGTGATCAATTTCAAGTCTTATCATTAGATTTTAGCAGGCCAAAAATAGAAAAATATTTCTCATGCTGGGCAACATATACATAAGATGATGCAGGATTTGAGGTAGCAAGCTTCGTAGAAATTATACAAGAAAGCAAAGTGCTCATATGGGCACTCGGGCACAAGCATCACTCGGAGGATTGGTCTAGGACTACTTGTGCCTTGTTGTCAGCAGATGGAATGTTTAGGATGGGGGCAAACCTTGGCCATCGATAAATAAAAGACAAGAGTATGGGCTTTGTGTATCAAGGATGTGGAGGCGGGGTGGTAGCTGAGGTGGCTGTTCTGATAGCCGTTGTAATTTTGATCCATGGATGTTGTCATGGCTTAACATGAGCGTGATAAAACCTTGTAATTTTTTGGGTTGCTCAATATAATCCACTCACAATTGTGAGTTTTGCTATAACAAAAAAGATGATGCTAAGTTTATTTCTTTTCGGGTAAAAAATGATGTCAGTTTGAGGGATTCTACTGGTTAGTGGCTTTGATTTAACATGATACATTTAGCCTATGTAGTCTATGTAGAGAGTGAAAACTCTTTTTGCAAAAGAATGAAAGTAAGTCTTTTGACGTTCACGGTCAAAAAATTGTCAAAAGGTCATTCCATCCGTCCCACCCCTTCATATGTTTTGTAAGTAAAAAAATTCAAATTAACTAATGAGTGACACGTGGAGACTCTCTTCTCATTAGATATAGTACTAATACGACCGATCGCCTTTGACAGCCTCTCCCTCTCTCCCCTCTTTATCGCGTGCAAAAGGGTTTTTTTTTGTTTTGGACTTTAGCTTTCAAGTCACAAATTGCGACACGTGTAAAGGGCTCTCCTTTTCGCCATATTATGTTAGTAGATAGAAGTATAGATAGAAGACGATGCCAAGTTATTGACCCTCCCTAAGAAGAAAGAGGAGGAACACAAATATGTGGCAGTGACCCACAAGGTTTTTCTAGCAGTCCACACAGTTTCTCCCGAGAGCTCCATGCTTTACTAAGGCCTTAGGCCAAAAAGGTTTTCTATTATTAACTTTCCAAGTGGCAATAATCTATAAGCTTCATCCAACTCTGATTGTTCACAATAGTCCCTAAGAGTTCCACGATTTGATAAGGTCTTATATATACTAGTGTGGTCGGCGGGCTCCACCTGCCTCTCTCTCGATTTTCATGCAAGTTCTCTCTCTCTCTCTCTCTCTCTCTCTCTCTCTCTCTCTCTCTCGCGAGAGAGAGAGAGAGAGAGAGACAGAGAGAGAGAGAATGGAGGGAGGGATTCCAGCCCCTCCTTGCCATGCATCAGGAGCGTAGAGAGAGAGAGAGAGGGAGAGAGCCATAGTATCTTGATATATATCCAAAGCTTCAAAATTTTGGCAAGAGACTCATTAAAAGATTGGATCTTCCTCAATAAAACCACGATTGATGATGGCATTACACGCTCTCAAGGTGATTCACTATAGATAGACATAAAATGCCACTAACTATGAGCTCATTGGCGAAAACTTTTGTTTAGGACACTAAACAATAGATCTCTATTATAGAAGCGAATGACAAAGAGAAAAATTGGAGCAAACCCTCCAAAATTGACACAAGGGTATCAAGAATTTTTCAAAAATTTGAGGGATAGTTTATGGATTTCTTAAAATTTAAACGCTATTTTAAATGAATTAAGAAATCCCCACTATGAGAGGTGTAAGGTTGAGCCGGAGCGGAGACTCCTTAGGGTTTGCTACCTACAAGGCCGTTGAGAGGGAGGCTCAAGTCAATGCTACAACAGGGTAGCTTTCGAGGGTGGTTGGTGGGCTCGGTAGTGGAGAGGTGGGCATGTCTTGTGGAGCAACGGGGGAAGAGCCCGGGTTGCTCCATCCTCTACATCTTGCTAGGTTCCTTGATTGCGTCTCGCTTGAGCCACTCTATTTTTGGGAATAGGAAGGACGCCCCTCTAGGCTTTGACTTAAACGGCGTCTGTGGTCGTGTTGAGATCTTTCCGGCATGCAGGGTGGAAAGTGGCAGTTTCTTCCCTCCATGGTGGCACCGGAAGCTTCTCGTGGTGGGGTGGGCTCTCCTCTTAGCCCTGTACGATGGTATTGTCTTGTTCTTGCAACAGCTTTCTATAGAGTGCGTACTGGCTCCTCTCTTCACCCTTTTTTGTTTGGTGACTGGCTCATTGGCGGATGGGGATGGGCGTTCCATCCTTCCTCCTGCGGTGGCAAGCTTCTCGAGTGGGCTTTGGTAATCCTTGCATCGCCCCGTTTGTGTGGTGGCTCCCATGCTTTCCTCCCCTGTGAGGGGTCTTATGGTGATGTGGACCTTGGGCCCCGCCCTATCGGCTCTAACTGGTATGTGATGTTGGGGATGGCCTCCCTTATTCGATCGGTGTTGATATTTTGTCTCCTTGTCTATGGTCTCTCTGATGTTTACTTGATGCCTTCGCTTGACATGTGAGCACGGCTTGCCATGTAAGTTTTTTTGATTTATTCAATTCTACTCACGGTGGTGAGTTTTGAAAAAAATTAAAAATTAAAAAACAATTTGGCTAATCACCCTTTTCCTTTCCTACCTTCTCCTCACTTTGTAGTACTCGTTAACTTTATCTTCGTGGACCTATAATCTTATTGTCGTCCTTCCTTTGTCCTCTTTCTCATAACCACCTCCACTTTTGTTCTCTTTCATAAAATATAGTGATTCCTAAGCAACATCCTTATCTTTTTCCATTCATGCAACAATTTTTTACGAAAATCTTTATACCCAATTCAACAACCCCTTGATAGTTCATTATATAGTGGTAAAAATGCAAACCACGCGGCAGTTCGTTAGGGGTGGCTGCCCATATAGCCGATGTAACTGTGGTCCTTGGATGATGTCATGGTTCAACACTAGCATGTTACAAATCTAATATTTTCACCGTAGAGTAGAACTCATCTCTCTCTCTCTCTCTTTAGTTACTTCTTTAAACATGTACCAACCATCCTCTTCTACCTTTACCTTATCTCTCTAACTTTTCTAACTTGTAAATTAAGATGCTCACTTTTCTCTCTCTAGCTTTAAAGCGGTGGCCCACTCTCCACCTTTGAGTAATTGTACCAACAGTTATATAGTATGGGGGTCTATCAATTTTCTAAGGAGTGTGCTTTTCTCTTCGTTTCTCCGTCCAAAGCATAGCTAATGGATTTTTGGCTTTCTAAAAGAAGCCTTAGTGTTGAGTCTAGTTAAGCATCCTTCCAATGTTTTCAATGACAACGATGGAGACTCATCTTAAATGTTGATGGAGTTTGTCAAATGGGTCCCTTTCATCTCATAGCCTTACAATGCTTTTTAAGACTTTGCCTTGTTTATTTTTTTTTGTCCTTACTCATCTTATATTATTTTCAACATGAACACAATTTATACTCGTTCTTTTTTCTTGGGATGGACTACATTGCTTTTATTTTGTGTACCTTTTTATTTTTAAATCTTTTAAAGAGTAAAGAGCTTTTTTCATAAGAACAAGCGATTGTGACTCTCTCTCTCTCTCTCTCTCTCTCTCTATATATATATATATATATATATATATGTATTTTTATTTTTGAAAAGCCATCGTAAAATCTTACCCTTTTTTTGCATGTCATTGTTTTAGAATGCTAAAGTGAAGCTTCACCTTGCATAATTCTAATAAATCTATACACACACATATATTAATTAGTTCTTTTTACTTCACCTTTCATTTCACAACTTCACATGGCTTTGCATTTCTTGCATTCTATATTTTGATTCAAGTGAGTATTAACATTCGAGAAAGTCTCTTTTATTATGCGGCTGTTGGTTGAGTTTCCTCCTCACAAAGAAGAAAACCGGAAATATTAGCAAAAATGTTGAAATTTGTAAAATTTTTGGACGACTTTCTCACATATTTCATCGGTTTTTCTTCTGCTTATCATGGTTTGCAGCTAGCTAGTCTCAACTTTCAATCGGCTCAAGACTAAGCTAAGGCAATCCTTTCCCAAACACTAATACCAGTTTAATTCAACCTAGCAATTTTATCACTTTCTTATTGTTATTGAAAGCCATCGTGACCCTTTCACTTGTTTTTTCATATTTAACGCATTGATATATAATGTTAACACATCTGTATCTTTTTTAATAGTCGTACCCACCATTCTTGTAGACGATGGTACAAACACGCCTTCGAGCATTCACTAGATCATTCGAACGCACTTAAACCCATCACCTGGGTGACGGAGGACAAGTACTCAACCAACCGAGCTAGCTCCTGTCTCGGTAACACATCCATATCTTATGAAGATATTATTTTTGGCCTTCCAAAGGAAAGTCATATGGAGGGGGTAAAATTTTATACCTAAGTCCAAAATGATGATGACTTCTTAGTGTGAGTTCTCTCGCTTAGCTCTCCTTTTTTGATTTTTCGAGTCCATTGTTCAAGATGCAAGCATATGTGATTGCATCTGCAAAGACACCCTTGCTTTGTATCCTGTCGAAAACAGCCCAGAGCTTCTTGGCCCTGCCCAAGTTGGGCATATCCCACAATCTTCATTCCAAGAGACGACGTCCCTGATAGGAAGCTCCTCAAGCACTTTTTGTGCTTTATGAAGTGCACCACATTTGGCATACATGTCGACCAAGGCAGTGCCAAGCATGACGTTTTCTTTCAACAACCACTGACTAACATATCATGGTGAATTATTTTGGCCATATCAGCATCTTGGGCACCACCCACAATCAGTGCATCCCAAGAGACGACATCCTGGACAAGATTGCAAGTTGATGCTCCTCAAGCACTTTTTGTGCTTAATGAAGTGCACCACATCTAGTATACATGTCGAGCAAGGCAGAGTCAAGCACGATTTTTCCTTTCAGCAACCACTGACTAACCATATCATCGTGAATTCTTTTGGCCATATCAGCATCTTGGGCATATCCCAGAATCACTTCATTTCAAGGTACGACATCTCGGACAGGAATCTTCTCAAGCACTTTTTGTGTTTTATGAAGTGTACCACATTTGGCATACATGATGTACGTAATTGCATTTGGACAGATCTTTGCAAATGTTGAAAACAGACCGGAGCCATTGGAAATTATGATTTGCATACTTGTGACTTGAGACCTTGCAAAACACTAGAGAAGGAAGGTCTGCATAGCTAAGCATGTGAGGAGGAGAAGAGCCCATCTAGCTGCCACCATGGCTGATGATGCGGTTTGTTGCGCTCTGTCAAGTCCATTGAACTTGACATACATACAGACTAACGTGTTGCCTAAGTATGTGTTCTTTTCAAGCAACCCACTATCACAAATATCAGCATGTATCTTATTGCCTTGGTACAAATCCTTCTTCTTAGCACAGTCTTTAAGTGAGCTCACAAAAGAAAGACTTATTATCTTCCCCTGCATGTTTGCCTTCAAGATGCAAGTGTATGGGATTGCATTTGGAGAGACCCTTGCTTCGCATCTGCCAAAAACACCCCTAAGATTCTTGGCCCTACGCAAGTTAGACATATCCTGCAATCAATGCATTCCAAGAGACAACATCTCATGGTATCACTCCATGTGATCCACGTGCATACCAAGCTTACCGCTTAAGGCAATCAAGCTATGTAGCTTGCAGAAAGTTGACGATCAAGATCCCCTTTCAAGCTATGGTCCTTGCGCTGAGTTGGCGATCAAGCTTTTTGCACACAAAGTTGACGATCACGCTCTTCTGGCCCTCACGCAGAGGCGATGATCAATCTCCCCTCTCAACCTGTCTCTCTCTCTCTCTCTCTCTCTCTCTCACACACACACACACACACACACACACACACACACACACACACACAGAGTTGATGATGAAGCTCCCTTGTCAATGCTGCAGAGTAAATCAAGTCCCCCCCCCCCCCCCCCCCCCCCCCCCCACAAAAGAGTTGATGAAGCTTCATTCATATTTTTTTCTCATTCTTTCATACTTTGTTTAACTTCATATTTTTCTACTTAGGTAGCCATGAGAATCCCTCCTAGATCGGCACTTCTTCTTCTTGTTTTTCCATCCTTGTGATTTCCTAGCCCATAGCATCACTAGCAATTTTGTGCATCCTCTTGTAGGCTCCTTTGCCATGAAGGATAACATCCTATTTGGATGCTATGGTGGAGAGCGGACATTGAATAAAAACAATGGAGGAGGAGGAGGAGGAGGAGGTGATGACATGCTGGGTAATCAACTAAGAGAGGAAGAGACTCAGTATGAGGCGAGCCAGAGTTGTTGCACCAACATAAGGAAGCAGGCAACGGGGAGAAGACAAGGATGAAGATCATGGAAGGAAGAAGGCATTGCCCAATGTTGAGTAGGCGTCACAATCCCCCTCTATCTCTCTCTCGATAGTTTCCTACGACGTTAAAATTCTCTTATTCTTATTTATTCTCTCTCTCTCTCTCTCTCTGTCTCTCTCTCTCTCTCTCCCCCCGCACAAAGAATACTTCCTGGAATCGCCGGATGGAGGAGCTACTGACGTGTGACAAGGAGTCGTCCCTCCCCCCATTGTAGATAGTATAGATTCTTGTTATATATATATCCAAATTAAATTATGGTAAAAATAAATTAGTTCAACTTGAGTTTATGGCGTCCTAAACAATCTTGCTACTTCTTGCTCTACCCTAGATGTTGCAACTTGCAATTCACATTCAAAGATCAAAACAATGCTAGTTGCTCTAAATTGCCAGAGATCATTCTAATCGTACAATCATGAAGGAGGGGTGTTCTTTAGTTCATGGATTGCTAAGTCCCATCTTTCTTTGATATACCTTTGTTGGCAAGCTAAAACATGCTTTAGAGAGAAGAAGAGAGATTAGAATACGTTAATTTGTTTGTGCATTTTTTTTTAGCTTGCAAAGGGTCCCTCTACTATTCAATGGGCCATTTCTTTGTTTTAGAATGCCCATGTGATGCTTTGCTGAGGTGGTTTGAGAGTGACAAAGACTTTAGTGTTTGATTGGTTTTTTTAAAGCTTTGGGGCAATGCTTCAAATTTTTTTTGCTCAAAAGTTTAGGAAACCTACGGATGAGATTTTTTTTTTTTGGGGTAAAATTGACTAAATTTGAAGGTTTTTACACTAAATTGCTCTAGATTTTGAAGATTTTCTCACCTTCAAATTTAAAATTTATAGGTGGAATTACAATAAACTTAAGTTCGTTTCGAGCACTGCTTTGGAGATAGGGTAATGATGGTCATAAGTAGATATATTCAAATAATTATTTATTCTTTAATGTTAAATCTTCGATTAAAAAAAACAAAGATGACTCTCTTTACTATTGCACTAATTTCTTGAGCCCACTCTCTCCATTTCTCTCTCTCTCTCTCTCTCTCTCTCACACACACACACACACACACACACACACACACACACACAGAGACACACCCATCTTCAACAATACTATTGTTTATTTTTGGACAGGCCATCTCTTTTTTTTTTTTTTTTGGTTGGGGGGTGGGGGGGGGGGAGTTTCACAACAGTGAGGAAGAATGTGTTAACCGAAAGACTATCATTTCTTATTCTTGGTTTCAATATAGGAACTATGTACCTGTAGTAGTGAAGCGAGTTTGCAGGGCTACAAGATCTCGCACGCCAAAGCCCAGGAGCAACGTCAATGAGAGCAAGTGGCTCCATGTCCTTAATGTTGATGTTCGCCCCCTCATCATCCTCCTCTTCAAGCTAATCAATTGCACACCTTCAATGCCCCAAGCAGAAAAATTGCCTCATAATTATTCCAGCAACTATTAGAACCTGCTCATGTTAACAAATGAAGAAGAAATTATTACAACGTATATCAAAACACGCACACACTATCTCTCTCCCCCCCCCCCCCCCCCCCCCCCCCCCCCCTCTCTCTCTCTCTCTCTCTCTCTCTCTCTCTCTCTCACACACACACACACACACACACACACACACACACACACACACACACACACACACTGGGTCAGTACTACTCACCCTAGAAGAGCTATGGCAGGCGCAGAGAGAGAGAGAGAGAGAGAGAGAGAGAGAGAGAGAAGAGAGAGAGAGAGAGAGAGAGAGAGAGAGAGCAAACAATGCAAGCTTTATTCATACTGGGCTGCAAGGGCGACGGAAAACCTAGAGGGAAGAAGACGGCATACCCACTACACTGTGTGTGCGCGCGTGCGAGAGAGAGAGAGAGAGAGAGAGAGAGATCACGCTCCGATACGCCACAGTGAAAGTTTAACAGGACTGAGAACTACGTCATTAGTTTCTAATGTGTGTGTGTGTGTGTGTGTGTGTGTGTGAGAGAGAGAGAGAGAGAGAGAGAGAGAGAGGCTTGCCTCTTTTACTCTTGTGCAAATCTAACTACAGCCACCTTTACTTGTAAGAGCCTGTTGTGGGAAAAATACATTAAAAAATAAAAAATTATATATATATATATATATAGAGAGAGAGAGAGAGAGAAGAGAGAGAGAAATAATTAAGGATAGCAATTTGCATGATAATGCTATTTTCTTGAGCGTGCTTTTTACGATTTGCGATGCACTTCAGTTGATTAAGAAAAGAATCTATTATTAAGCTCGTTTCAAGATAACTACTAGATTTAGGCATTAATTCTTGAGCAAAAACATGAGGAGGATGACGGCCTTACAAGCAAAGCAAGGCCAAGTCAAGGTAGCTTAATGAGGCAATGGATACTAGGCCTACTACTCTCTCAATTAACAAGGCGTTTGTTAGATAACTTTTAAGGTATTTGTTTGGGTCATATTTTCAACGCTCAAGGTAGCCTTAGTAGGAAGCCCATCAATTTACAGTGGTGGAGGCAAAGTAGGCATCACAACCATCGCCCCAAAGAACAAAGTAAAAGTGCTTTAAGCTTAACGAAAGCATATTAAAGGCATCAAGTTTAATTAGTTGTTGGTTATCTCTAACGTACCCCTTCTAATAATGTCCACCTACTATAGGACAAGAAATCTACTTGGTTCATTAACCCCTTTCCATTTTCTCAATCATACACAATTCCTCTCTATGATTCTTCCAAAAGAAGAATTTAAAATTTTGAGCTAATTTTTACTATTATTACACAATTTTCCTCAAGATCTAGGTGGATTTTTTTCCCCTTTTCCTCTTGCGACATTCTTGAATCTTACACGAATGTAAGTTGAGGCACACTTTTTTGGAACATTGTATCGAACCATATGGTTTAGCTAGTTTCCTTGTCCATGTGATTGAGACAAACATGTTTACATTTGTCGAGATTTAGTGGCATTGAATATCCTTCATGTCAAAGGATATTGATGATAATTTACCTTGTCTTGCATGTCTCTAAACGCACACGCACGAGCACGAGAGAGAGAGAGAGAGAGAGAGAGAGAGAGAGAGAGAGAGAGAGAGAGAGAGAATATGTCTACACATACTTACACACACATACACGCACATAGATGTATGAATATATGTGTATATGTATGTATACAAGTATAACAAAAGGTAAATACATATCTCTATTCAAGTATGTATGTGTGTATGTGCATACGCTCACTTTTATAGGGATACATATAGAAATTAGAACATGCTAAGTTTATGATGAAGGACTCAATCAAAGGACTTAGAAAGTGTCACATACATAGTGGAGGGTAGGAGACATGTACAAGATTGAAATGCCACATTAGGTAGCATGCTTGTAGTTGTCCAATTGTCTTGTTCCCCTTTATGCTCAACATTGAAGAAGACATAAGGAGCCAAAACCAAACTAACCAAAGCGATATCGTTGTGCAAGGACATAGCTCCCCTTCACTTGCACATGACATCTCTCTCTCTCTCTCTCTCTCTCTCTCTCTCTCTCCACGTTATAGCTCCCCGCTTTTTCACCTGAAACGGATGAGAGCATCTCATTAGATACTATCTAACGACACCGAAATCCAAAATTGAACCTCCCTATTTGATGCTTTTCATTTACCCATTAGAATGTCTAGATTTTTATGTCACTGAGAATTGTGTCACCTTTACAATCTTTACTTAGGAACAATAATTACAAGAAATTTCAGTTCTTATATCAAGTCAAAGACAACCAATTGATTTAATCCCAAGGCTTGCCGAGAGGTACACGGTGTCCAAGTCACGAGAGAATTTTCACAATTTAAAAGCCCATCAACTCAATGTTTAGTCTTGAATGTACACCTAAACAACTTTAAAATACAATAAAGTGAAATCTTGAGAGCACATGTTGCCTTTCTTTAGAGCCATAATAAATGGCCACCACTAAAAACAATTTATAATAGATTTTACCAACCTAATTTTACACCAATCAACATAAAATGACTAGAAAATAGACAATCTCGATGGATTTTTGCATAATCATAAAATGCCATATTTATTACCCCCAATAGCATAACTTTTCAAGATGAATAAACAAAATAGAATTTTTAAGCCAAAAGGATAATCAATGTTTTTGGCAGGCTCAAAGCATGGTCTTGCCCTATTGGTCGGCCAAAAGCATAGCTCCCAAAGCTTTTAGAAGTATAGTGGACTCACGATGTTCTCCTTGCGCGATATTGTGGCCAAAGAACTCCGCAAATTCTTTTGAACAGCCAAGGAGGAATTTCAATGCATGAGAGTTTTTTTGGAGTACCTAAGGAGTCCTTAGTAAAGGGTTGGACTTTTGAATTACATAAGGAGTCCTTAGCGAAGAGTTGGATTTTGGGTGCATCTCTAAACCATTGGATAAAATTTACAGCATTAGTGCCACATGTCAAGCTAATGATAATAAACTTTCATTATTATTTCTTTTAGGCCCTTGTGAGAGTGTGTTGACATTTGTGTACCTCTCTTTTTTTTTTTTGGGGGGCAAAATTCACAATTGTCAGTGAATTATATTGATCAACCCAAAAAATTACAAGGTCTTGTTATACTCATGTTGAGCCATGACATCATCGAGGGACCAAAATACATTGGCTATCAGGGCAGCCACTCCTACCAACCCGCCCCCTTATCCTCGATACACAAAGTCCATTGTCATGTTCTTTTGATATCTTTTAATTACCGATGGCTAGGATTTTTCCTCGCCCTAAGCATGCCATCTGTTGACAACAAGGCACAAGTAGTCCTAGACCAATCCTCCGAGTGTTGCTTGCACTCGAGTGTCCATATTAGCACTTTGATTTCTTGTATAATTTTTGCGAAGCTTGCCACCTCGAAACCTCCTTCAAACACACGGCGTTTCCTTGTCTGCCATATGCTATGTAAGAAGAAGTACCGGGCGATTTGAGTGCTGATGAGGAGGGCAGGACTACCTAAATTCTTCCCTCCAAGGAATAGATCAATCTTGAAAAAACCAATTTTCTATGTTCTTTGGATCCACTTGCATATTTTCCCTGCGAGGCCTTTGATAGTTGGGCAATCCATAAAGAGGTGGGCTAGATCTTCACTAGCAAACCTACACCCCAAGCATTGATCTGAGCCAATCCCCCTCTCATGAATCTTCACCCCCGTCGGTAGAGCACCCCAGATTACCTTCCACAAAAATACCTTCATGTGCTGCAGAACCTTAGGCTTCTAGATGTTCTCCATTACTTGCTCCCACCTATCCTCCGTCCATGGTTTTTTCCATATCTTGTAAGGGGGCTAGACCAATTCTTCTTATGTATCATTGTATGATAAATGTATTTAGGATGGGGTTTCCATAAGAGACTGCTTCCGGGCCATTTCCTGGCATTCTAGTCAAACTCCGAATCACAGATTGGCATCACTATATTGTCAAGCTCTTTCATCACTTTGTGGACAAGCAAGACCTCCAAGCTATTAAGTTGGTACTGGGTAACTAGAAGATCAATGGTTTTCCAACTCTTGTTGTCACTATCCCAGAAGTGCCCAAGTCAATTCAGACCCTTATTATTCAGCTTCCTGGCTGTCTCTATCCAATAGGGAATTTGTGGTGGATCTACAACTTTGGACAGTCAGGGGGACCAATGCAAAATGGAGTTCTTGAAGTATCTGGTTTGTTCCCCCCACTTTAAGACTCCTGCTGCTCTATTCCATTTTTTAATCAATTCTCCTGAGCTGCCCCCCAGTCTTAGGGTAGACCACGACAGGGAAAATAGTTTGTCATGAATCTCCACCCCTCTCTATTTACCACCTTTTGAGCCAAGTTTAGTTGCTTCTATCATATCTTTGATCATGACAACCCAAACTTGATCTTGTTTAGCCAAGGAAACAACAAATTTGGCACAACAAGATTCTGCATGGGGGGCCACTTGGTTGAGAATTCCAAGGCCTCCTTGATTCACCGGTCAAGCAACTGATTCCCAACGGGCCCATTGCCATGGCCTGAGGATTTCGTGTTGTTTTTCCATAAAAACCTTTCTACTGGTTTTAAGAACTCTTTCTAGTGACACTTAGCCATCTTGAGAAGCGGGCTAGTGAAGGCAATATAAGGAATCATAAAGGCATTTATAACTTTTATCCGACTTTGGAATGGGAGAAGAGCATACTCCCATCTACTCATTTTTGTTTTGATTTTTTCAAGCACCCACTCGAATCATTTTTTGTGAGTTATGTCCACCCCCAAGGGTGCTCCCATATGTCTGAAGATATTCCCTTTTGTGACAATCTCCCCTGACCAATGAGAAGGGTCAAATGAGTCATTTTTCCGATAGGGAGATCAACCTTGACTTCTCTATATTACACTTGGACCCCGAAGCTACCACGAATATTTGTACAATCTCCAGAGCTTTCCTGATGACTTGGGGGCACGCCTTCAAGAAGAGGAGAGAATCGTCTGCAAAAAGTTTTGCTAGGAGTTGGCTATTTCCTGGTAAAGCCAGGCCTTGCAACTCCCATCGTTCCTGTACTAGCTTCAAGCGTCATGATTAAAGGATGCGATCCTATGGCGATCCTATGGCAAAAATCAGGGGGTCCAAGGGGCATCCCTGCTTAATAGACCTTTTGACCTCAAAAGAGCCCACAATTCTATCGTTGAATAGGAGCTCTGAGTGGCTTCCAGCCCCTAGTACACGTACCAGACGACATAGGCGAGGCCTAAAGCCCAGAGCTTCCATGACGGCTTCTATATATGTCCATGTTATTCTGTCATAAGGCTAATCCAGGTCCAACTGCAGCAGAATTCACTCTTGCTTTGTGACAATTGCGTTTTGATGCCCACCATTGCTGCCAAGGTGTTATCGTAAATGGACCTTCCTTTCATGAACCCATGTTAATGGGGAGAGATGATCTTGTTTAGTAAGGGGACAAGTATGAGGGCTACTGCTTTAGCAATAATTTTGTAGGCCACAGACATCATTGTTGTAGGGCGCCAATGTTTCAGTTGAGAACAACAGATCTGCTTTGGGGTGGGTTTGATAAGCCCTCTCTTTACACTTATCTCCAACGACCCTTCGACAATGGCTTTATTGGCCAACCTTGTGATTGGGCCCTTGAGACCATCCCAAAATTCTCTACAAAATTCTACCGTCATCCCATCCCAACCAGGGGACTTTTCCTTGCCAAGGGCGTGCAATGCTAGTAAACATTAGTCTTCGGAAAATGCCCTTTCCAAGCTATTAGCTTCTAAGTGGGAATCTTATTCTTGACACTCTGAAGTAAGGTCCCTCTGGCTTCTTCCACTTCTTGGGATTGGATCTCTGGCCGTCCAATGATTTGACTAAGATAGCTCAACATTAGATGAGTCATCTCATCCTGGTTATGAACTGCTGTCCCTTTTTCATCATAGAGCGAGCGGACGTGGCCCCGGCTCTTCTTGATTTTTAAAGCCCTAAAAAACTGAGCTTGATTAGAGGCTTCAGGTTGAAGGAAAGTCTCCTTGGAGAGAAGCCTTGCCTTTCTGATATCTTCTAACTGCTCATTAGCAAGGTTAGATTTGGCTTCGATCCATCGTTTGTGCTCATTCTCAGTAGCAAGCCCATTGGAGTTTTTGGAGGTAAGCAATTGTACCTCCGCTGCAAGATGCATAAGGTGTACCTCCCTAACTCTCTTGATTCGGGGGCCCGAGGTTTTGATTGTTTTATGGATGCTCCGAGCAAAGAGGTCCCACACATTGTGTTTGTTGAGGTCAACATCTTTTCTAAGCTTACCTAGTGCTTTCTTGGTTAGATTCCTGAAAAGAGGGTCTCTGAATAGGTGTGCCCCTGTTACTAACAGTTTTTTCTTGCCTCTTGGGGTCTGATCCTCCCCTGTACTTAAAATGTATGTGCAGCGGCTCCAATTATCTTTTCGCAATGCTGAGGACGCCACTAAAATCGTTACTTCCTTCTCCATAGAATACAAGTTTCTTTCCTAGCACCTGCTTTCTCTTGCAAGCTATGGGCATCTAAGTGGTGTTCCTGGATGGCCCAACAGTTGATTGCCTTCTCCTTTTTTATTTCCCCTCTCTGTTTTTGGCATGTGGAAAGCCATAGGGTTCATTGTGCAAGGTTGTTCCAACACCGAAGCCGTTGGATTCTTTGGTTTGATGATCGCCACATGGCAAGGGTCTTTGTAAAATAACTTTGTTGTCCCTTCAATTGTTTCCTTACATCACCTTTTCATGGATGTTATGCAAGTTTATTGTTTCCTTATAGTGATTAGATCTACCTTTTCATACAAACAATTATAAAATTCTCTGTTTTTTGTTTGTAAATATTTTCATTCGTTTCACAGTGTTACTATGGCTTGACTTTCCATTCCTGATTCTTTTAGAATGCCTATGTGAAGTTTCATATTGTTTCTTACAATTCACATATAATTTCTTCTAAATCTTAGCAAATATAAGCCTTGTTATGGTATTTAATTGGTGTTCTTGAGAGGTCTAACAAGAATCCCAGCTAAGTGAGTCTCTTATTTATTATTTATAGAGTCATGGCCTATTAGCTTAAAGACCTTCAATAAAGTAAGTGTCTCTAATTGTCTCTTGTATGAATGTATCTAAACCATCTCTCATTAATTCACTTAGGCTATTTAAGAATTATTTGGGATAATAATTAGTGATATTTATGAAAACTTTAAAGACTTTCTTTTACATTGCAAAACTGCACACTCAAAGTTCTTGTTTAACACGCAATATAAGCTATTAAGATGAGCATGACTTCAAAAAGTTACATCGATCAATAAATCATAGCAAACTCCACAAAAAAAATCTTACTAAAGCATTTATATTCTCATTTCCATGCTTAGATAGTCACAATTAAATTAATATTTTGATAAGTTTTATTGAACCAAACCTCAAGATGCATAACAGTGTATACAATTTATGTAAATTGAATCTCAAAATAATTTGTATTTGATTGGTTTTAATCTATAGAATCACTTTAAAGCGTACTTTTTAACTAAAATTACCACATTGATTTTTGTCTTTCTAAAAGAAGCCTTAGACGAGAGTTGAGTTAAGCATACTTTCAATGTTTTCGGTGATGATTGAGATTTACCTTAAATGTTATTTAAACTTTATAATATTAAATGGATCTTTTATTGCACCTTTCATTTTGCATCCTCACGTTGTTACCATTTACATGTGGTAGTGATGTGTGTGAACACACTAGGACCGCCGGGGTGTTTTTTCCCTCTTTAGGGGGTTTTTTTCCCCCGTGCATTGTATATACGCCCATCACTCTAGAGCTATCTATTTTTCCATTTCACACAAAGTAATACACTCTCTATTAGTATCAGAGCAGGTTGCGTTCTCCCGGGCTTAGTCGCCAGCAGCTCCAGCACACGCATGCCCACTTTCTTCGATTATAGTGAGCTTTAGCCTCCGTTTCCACTACAGGTAGTATTGCACAGGCTATTTCGTCATTTTGTGAAAAATTTCTATCATTGCTTTTTTCTGCATGATAGGTGCCTTACAGTCTTCTACGGTTTGTGCTATATAGCATGTGTTGTTCCCGCTTTGTTTCTCCTCTTTTTGGGTAGTTTTCACATCAGGTGCAGCATTTACCATGGCTGACAACAACACGGATGTGTTCAAGATGTTTGCTGTTGAGGACAGATTGGATGGGGAAAATTACCCTATGTGGGCTTACATGATGCAACATGTTCTTGTGTCAAAGGGTGTCTGTAATGTTGTGTAGGGAATTGATGTATGTCCTGGTTCTCAGGATGTAGGCGATATTGAGGATGTTGTAGGTCTTGCTGCAAGGATTGCTGCTGCTAGAGTTGTTTTGCTTACGATAGAACAAGCTCATTGGGATGTAAAGGATGCGCAAGCTCATGCATTGATTGTGGTGTGTGTGAAGTGCACCATTACTCCTCACATTTGTTAAGCAAAATCTGCAAAACAGGCTTGGGATATTCTGGATGGTCTTTATGCAAGTCACGATGAGGCTAAAATTGCATTGCTGCGTAAAGAGATGGAGTCAAAGATTATGCATGAGGAAGATGATATGGACACTTTCTTGCTGGTGTCAAGGATATCAATGAGCAACTTATTTCTGCAGGTGAAGTCATTTCAGACAATTCCCTTGTGCAGACTGTTCACGATGCCTTACCAGACTTTTGTTGTACTTGGAGACTTATGACCCGAAGAAATCCTGAAGTTGTCAAGTTTGATGTATTGTGCACATTGCTGTAGCAAGAGTCACTTTCCAAAAAAAACAGGACTAGACAGCATACAGTTGAACATGCTTTTATTGCTTCTCAAAGAAAGGGTGGTAACATCAATGCAGCCACTTGTTATGGTTCTTCTACGAGTGGAAAATCACATGTCCTTAATGCTTATGCTGACAGCAATTCGTCTGGAAATTCTGGTGATAAGGGCAAAAAGAAGATGCGTTGTTATTATTATAAAGCTAATGAGCAGTGTCCTAAGTTGAACTCCAAAGAGGCTAAGATGAAAGAGGGTGATTCCACTGCGAATGCTGGTTCCACTACAAATGCATCCATTGTTGAGTCTTCTCTGAAAGGAGACTGTGATGCTGATGTTGATGCAGAATGGGCTTTTAGTGCAGAGTACACTTACAATCTTGTTGTCCATGATGCATGCATGTTAGTTGCTGCAGATTCACATGTGTGGTATTTCGACAGTGGTGCTACAAAGCATATTACCTCACATCGTGAATTGTTCACCTCTCTCGAGTCTGTCCTTCATGGGAATTCAGTCACTTGTGCCAACAATGCCTCTTATCCGGCTCAGGGGGTTGGACAGATTGTGCTTACTGTTGAAAATGGCAGTTCTTTCACACTTGTAGTGATGCACTTTATGTACTTGGGATCACGAAGAATCTTTTGTCTGTATCTGCACTTGCTAGACGGACTTGTAGTCAAATTTGTGGATGACAAATGTACAATTCATGATCTCAGTTTTGATGATGAAATTGGTGCATCTGGCCTTTTGTGTCATGGGCTGTATAAGCTCACTTTGTATGACAAGTGTGGACAAAATTTTGCAAATGCAGTTGCAAATTCAAGGGCTGTTTCAAATACAAAATTGTTGCATGCACGTTTTGGACTTTTGAATATTGCGAGTTTGCTGCATTTGCAGAAATCTAATATGGTTGCTTCTTTGCTGCCTCTTGAAGCACCTGTCAAACATGTTTGTGAAGATTGTATTTTGGGTAAGATGCAGCGTTTGAAGTTTGCAAAGGATGGTTCAGTTAGGGCCACATGTAGGTTGAAGCTTGTGCATAATGATGTTTGTGGGCCATGCGAACTCCGTCCTTGGGCAATTACCTTTACTTTGTGACTTTCATTGATAATTACTCCAAGCATACATGGGTATTTCCGCTTAAAGCGAAGTCCAAAGTTTTTATGTGCTTCAAACAATTTTTGGCTATGGCTGAAAATGTATCGAAATGTACTATGGGCACCCTCCGTTCTGATCGAGGGGGAGAGTATATCTCTCATGAATTTAATGCATTTCTGGCTAGTCGTCGAATAAAACACCAATGTGCAGTGCCTTATACCCCTCAACAAAATGGTGTTGCTGAGAGGAAAAACCGGTCACTTACAGAAATGGCACGATGTATGGTAAAAAGTCAAGCTTTGCCGCATTCTTTTTGGCTTGAGGCCATCATGTGTGCCACTTATGTACTAAACAGGTGTCCTACAAAAGCTTTGCAATCTATTACTCCATATGAAGCATGGCATGATAGAAAGCCTTCTATTGAGCACATGCGTATTTTTGGTTGTTTGGCATATGCTTTGGTGCCACAAACACAGCGTAGAAAATTGGATGATAAGGCTGTCAAATGTATTTTTGTTAGTTATAGTGCTGAAAGCAAAGGTTACAGGTTGTATCATCCACAAACAAAGTGTATTTTGGTTTCACGGGATGTAGTGTTTGTGAAAGATTCTGTTCAGCCCTTGCTGTCATGTACTAGAGACAGTAATGTAAGCTCACAGGACATTTATGACACTCTTTTGCCTCTTTTTAGTGGTGGAAGTTTGAATGTAAATTCCAATGAGGCAAATACACAGCCTATGGGGGTTTTCGAAAATGTTATAGATCAGCCTATTACTGCAGATGTACATGATAAGGAAAGGGCCAAAATGGTTGGTGCATACATTGCGTGACAGTAAATTGGATGCACCTTTGTCTAGTCGTACTCATTCAGGCTCTGGCCATGCATCCTATGCATCAGATTGTTATGCTTTGGCTGTGTCTAGCTTCCATGATGTTGAGGAACCTCTATCTTTTGATGAAGCATAGAATTGAGAAAATTGGATGGTTGCCATGCAATCAAAATATGATGCACTTATAGAAAATGACACATGGACTTTATGTGGTTTGCCTCCTGGAAAAAAGGTCATTGGTACGAAGTGGGTTTACAAGTTGAAACACAAGCCGGATGGTGAGATCGATCGCCATAAGGCTTGACTTGTTGCAAAGGGTTATGCACAACAAAAAGGCATAGATTATGCAGAGACTTTTGCTCCCACTTGTCGTATGACTACTGTGTGTTTTCTATGTGCATTGGTAGCTCATTTTGGTTGGGATGTACATCAATCAGACATTGTTACTGCTTTCTTGAATGGTGACATATTTGAGGAAGTTTATGTAATGCAGCCTCATGGTTCTGTCATGAAAGGACAAGAGGACAAAGTGTGCAGATGTAAGAAGGCTTTGTATGGGTTAAAGCAATCTCCTTGTGCTTGGTATGAGAAAAAATGACACTCATTTGGTCAAACAAGGATTTCGTAATAGTCCAACAAAAATCACATTGTATGTAAAGCGGCGTGAGGGTGATGTACTTTTCATTGTGGTTCTTTATGTAGATGATTTGCTAATCACTGGACCAAATGAGAGACATATTGCTGAGTTTAAGACTGATTTGAATGCTACTTTCAAGATGCAAGATTTGGGGTTGTTGCATCATTACTTGGGTATACAGTTTAAGCAGTGTGATGGTGGTATTGCCTTGTGTCAGAAAAGTTACATAGAGACATTGTATGTAAGTTTGGACTTGAGGATTGCAAACCTATTGCCACTCCCATGGAAACAGGTTTTAAATTGAGTCTTCATGATGCTAGTGATCCTGTAGATGTCACTCTTTACCAAAATGCTGTTTGATGCCTCATTTATGTATGCAACACGAGGCCGGATATTCAATTTGCAGTTTCACAGGTCAACAGATTTATGCATAGCCCAGGGTCTAAGCATTGGCAGACTGACAAAAGGATTTTCCGCTACCTTAGTGGCACTTTACATCTTGGCTTGTTTTATCCCAAGGGGGGATCATTGCCGCCAGACTTAGATGCTTTTTCGGACTTAGATTGGGCTGGTTGTTTTGACACGAGAGTGTCCACAAGTGGTTTTTGTTTCATGCTTGGCAGTTCATGTATATCATGGTTGAGCAAGAAGCAACCTTCTGTGGCCACTTCGAGTTGTGAGGCTGAGTATAGGGCAGTCTTCACTGCTACAGTTGAGTGTGTATGGCTCAGATGCCTTATGGCTGATTTGGGTGTTGGATAGGACACTTCCAACACTATCTACAGTGACAGTCAGAGCGCATTGGCAGTTGCAAGGAACCCAGTTTTTCATGCTCGCACAAAGCACATTGATGTGCATTACCACTATGTCAAGGAGAGGCTCTCAACAGGAGAGATCAGCTTGGCTTATGTGCCAACACAGGACAACCTTGCAGATCTTTTCACAAAGGCATTGTCTCATGAGAAGCTTGAAGCTTTCCGGAAAGCTTTGGGCTTACTCCCCTTTGTGAATTGATCATGTCCTCAGGGCATGGTACTTCCCTTCACTGATGTGCCAACTCTCATTCATCGCATCACTCCAGGGGGGATTTGTTACCATTTACATGTTGTAGTGATGTGTGTGAATACACTAGGACCATTGGGGCATTTTTTCCCTCTTTAGGAGGTCCCCCCTCCCCCCCCCCCGTGCATTGTATATACGTCCGTCACTCTAGGGCTATCTATTTTTCCATTGCACACTAAGTAATACACTCTCTATTGTGTGCCTTGAGCTTTCTTCGTCTTCTCCAAGCTGTGTGTGTTTTCTTGCAACCCTAATTCCAACACACATGGCTTGACTTCTCTTGCATTCTATTCTTTTAGAATGCTAAAGTGAAGCTTCACCTTACATAATTCTAGTAAATTTTATACATACACACATACACACACACACACACACACACACACACACACATGTACTTATGTTTATTAAACCTGGCTTTTTTTATGAAGGCATTAAAAAATAAGTCCTTAAATAACAAGACATTAGGTAGGGTGTTTATAGCATAATCCGTTGTTTAAGACAATGGTGGGCGTCAAATCGATCAGTAAGCCGTTCTGGAACCGCTAGTTGTAATTGTGTTTATATGGACAATACAATTTTATATTGAAACAATACAACTACAACACTGATTAAGACCTACTTTCGATAAATCTTTCCTTCCCCCTTCTTCAATAGGCCATCATGACTCCTCACCTTGTTTCAATCATTATTATTTATGATTTTGGAATATATTGTAATATAAATAGTTCATTGTTACTTTTTTCCCCAAAAAAAACCATAATATCACATGTTTCACAGTACTCGTGTCACTTTCTATAGTGAATTTTCACCTTGTTTTTTTTAAACTTGAAACTTTGATCTTACAACACCATGCATTATATATGTTATGCCACCCTAGTATATAATGACTCTCTAAGGGAGTTGTTCCCATGGTCAAATGAACATAGATATTTTTCATGAAATAAATAAATAAATTATATATATATATATATATATATAGAGAGAGAGAGAGAGAGAGAGAGAGAGAGAGAGATCACACAAGATCGATAGCATGTTGAAACATAGAATCAATTGGTGGCTTTTATAGCCAAGTGAATAGGGAGACAATATCATTGCTTTGGTTAATGAATTTTGAGCTAGCATAGAGCGGGTTTTGATTGGCATAGACTCTAGGTAGGTGAAAAACTAGCCAACATCTCGTCATAGGTAAAATGAACCTACGAGATGACACCTAAGAAAAACGACTTAAAAGGATAAACCTGGTAGGAATATTGAAGCATTAGTTAGCATGGACTTCAGAAAACTAGACAGGCTGAGAGGCCAACCAAAGCCAACATGGGGTTTGAGGGATGTGTTCAAGATAGACTTAAAGGCTCCCGCAATTTATTTTTTCTTGGCACAAATTTACTTGATTGAACATGAGAATGGTAACAAAAAAAAGCTAATTGAGAAAAGGGACCGTAACATTTGTGAGAGATAGATATTAGCACTTATTGCGTGTAAAAATCAACCAAAACATTTTTTAAATGGTCACATAGGGGTTCCGGCGTGATGTGGAGGAGAGATGATTTGTGAGCTAGTCGACAATAATGTCCTTTACACAGTTTGCATTGTTACAATGCGCCAGTTCTATTCTTTCATAGTTTATCACATTTTTCTATATGTCGTTGGACGCTTGAGTGAGACTATGAGCATATTGCTCTAAGGCTACTCTTTACGCACAAAGCACCATAATAGGTTTTTGTACCACATGTGCTCTCATTCTTTGGCATGCATGATGGGACCTCAATTGAAGTCTTGCCTTGCTTGCTCAAACTAGTGGCATAGCTAGGTGTAGTCAGCGCATGGTGAGTCGTAGACTAGTATACTAGTCAATCAAGATTAGGCCGAGAGGCTAGCTGGTCGTAATAGTTCAAGGTGTCAGTTGGTCTAAGTAAGTCCCAACAAGTCACAAAGGTTGACTTGTTGTAACAAGTCAAGAGGTTTGTGAGCATGTTAAGAGATTTAGTCAAAGAAGACCTATTGATATGCCAAGTTCAACATGGACTACTCCTAGATAACTATTACCATAAATCATCATCATTGGCGCACCTTGCGGATACACTTATCTTCGCTAGTCCAATTGTAGTGTCACCACAACTAAACTACATCAACTCGGTCTACCTGTTGAAGTGAGGCACACTTATCCATCCATCTCACTCACTAGTGGTTCACATTAGACCATTATACTAGTTTCCCTTTATGTTGTATTTTCAATTTTATGCATTGTAGGCTTCTTAACTTGAGCTAGTGAAGAAGAAGGTTTTGCCTCCGTGTATGTGTGTGTTTGTGTGTGTGTGCGCCTTGCAAGAGCTCAAGCTCTCTCCTTCTCTACATCTTAACATGGTATCAAAGCTTGGCTATGTCTATAGTAGTATGAGGCGCTTGGAACAGCAAGCGAAAGTAGCAGAAAAATTAGGCTTGGGATTCTCAGAATCCATCCCCAAGAGATCCCTGAGGTGCTTCTTTTTAGAGATTGTGTGCGGGTTTGTCTAATGTGCATCTAGATTTTCCACCGCATAGAAAGCAAGACGTGGGTTCCCAGTAAATTTTTACATATGGACATAATGCACGATGTCAAAAGGGTCTGTGGATTTATTTTTGTGGGTTTTTTAGCTTGCTTTAGCAAGCACATGTACATGGAGTGCAAGTCGCTAGTGTAGTGCCAACTGTCGGGTTTTCCCATTAGTGAGTTTTTTGAAGAGTCACTTGTTTAAAAGTAAAACTTATGTAAAAACATGAAAAATTTCAGCCAAAGTTCAAAATTCGTAGGTTTTGGGTCGTTTTGGCTTCTCTATGTTTTTGGATGCAGTTTTTTGCCCTCAACTAGCCTTCTCTACGTGTAGTCATATCGAGGGAGCTCTTTGTTTGCACTAAATTTTTATGTATTGGAGTGTAGAATCAATTTTGATCATCTTCAGCATTCTTGCTAGTCATTTTTACAAATTTCCTCCAAGATTTAAAGTGCCCCAATTGGAGTTATGCTCTTCAAGTTACGACTACTTCTCTGTAGGGTTATGGCTATGTCAGCTAAGTGGTTGCATAATGTGTGAGGAAAGATTGGGATGCCATGTATCTATGAATTGTGTGTTGGTTGGTGTGTGCTATAAATCCATGCTCTGATAGGATTTTGCTCCTATGCGCTATGGTCCTTTGGGTGGGTGTGTGCTTGTAAATTCCCAAGGGAGCATATGTCTTTTGTATGGGGTTTATTGAAGGTATTTTTGGTATACGTTTGGTGATTAGGTTGAAGTTTGAACGCTTTTGGGCTATATACCTATAGAGGTGTCCTCCTTTTTCTTATACCCAATAGTGTTTTGGTGCCCGTCGTTGAGGAATTGCTTCAAGTTACCTTCAATTTACAGGTTTTGGAAGACATGGCATTTAGTTTTCTAGAGTTTAAAGGAAAAGCAAATGAAAGTGCCAAAGGTTTTGTTGAGCAAATGAAGTTTGCTTGCCTACTTGCTGACAAGTAGGACCCAGCATTGGTGCTATAAATCGTTTACTTCTGTTTCAAGGGAGATGCTCGAGAGTGGTTAGAAGGCTACAAAAAAGAGTTGCAATCAGCCCAACCTCCTTAAGTTATGACCTATGAAATGGCAAGACATGCTTTCTTCACACATTTTCAACATGTAGAAGACCCACAAAAGGTATGAAAATCTATCAAAATCTTAGTGCATGGTGAAAGTCACACCATAGAGGATTTTGTGAAGGTATTCAATGTATTATGGACAAAGTGGTGTACATCTTTGGGGGATGAAATTCCTCCAGCCATGTTAAAAAAGGACACGTTCCTTGCAAGCTTGAGAAGAGGCCTACGCTTGAAGGTGGAGCTCAAGCAGGCAAAGACCTTTGTAGAGATGGTTGAAATTGCAAAGAATAAAGAGTGGAAGGTAGAGCACTTAATCAACTTGGAATCAATGTAGACGAAAACGTTGAAGGGAAAGTTGTAGAGCAGCTAAGCATCCTCATTAGGGAGCCAAGACATGATCAACAAGATTCTCAAGATATGAATGATTTTTGCAAGGAGATGCAAGAGGTGGTAGGTCTTATGAAGAACCTCAGTGTACATATGATGGAAAGTGGAAGAGGTCAAAGACATGTTTATGGTTGTGGCTACGGATGCAGTGAGGGATTTGCAGAGGGTAGAGGAAGAGGCATGGCTTGAAGAGGGGATATGTTTCAATGTTACAACTATGGTGAATGTGATCATAAAAGCCTTCAATGTGACAAACCAAAGAGAATGTGTGGTGATATGTTTCCTCTTCCTTCACAGATTCCTTCTCGAGCTCAAGATTATGGTATTGAGATCAAAGGGGAAGCAGGGCTAAGTGGTTTGATAGCTGAAGAGAAGGGAAAAACAAAGGTGGTAAGCATGATCCATTTGGAGAAGAATGAGGATGATTTGGGAGATATGTTCGTGCTTGTAGGTAAGAGGGCTACAAGAGATCACGAAATGAGCGATGCAAGTCCTAGCCATAAAAAAGGAAAACAGATTGAAACAAGTACTAGTAAAGAGAAGAGGAAGAGAAAACCCAAGCAAAGTTACAATGCACCCAATTTTCCTTTGGGAGAAGGGCAACCAAATTATAGTTTAAGGGTTGATTTGGTCAGTAGAAAGGTTGTTACCTTTGGACAAATCATGGAGATGTATCCTAAGTTATAGAGGCAATGGAAGTATGTGGTCAATCCTATGAAGAAGGAGACTTCTAGGGGGTCTGTGAGAGTCCTATCTTTGAATGAGCTACCTGATATATGCCCTACTGTGGATGCATGGCATAAGAGGAAGTGCATTGAAGAGGCATATATATATTGATAGAGGTGCACAAGTACGCGTTATCACTCAAGCTTGTGTATCAAAGTTGGGACTCAACATGGTGAGGAATTCAGGTTTTTGTATAAAGTTGCAAACCAATCAAGGGTGAGTGTTTGAGAGTTATAAAGGACTTGGAGGTGGATTTATTTGATGTTAAAGTGTTGGTCACTTGCCATGTTATCTCCACATGCATTGGTGCATTCCCTCGCATCCTTGGAAGACCATGGTTATAGGCAACCAAATCCATACAAGATTGGGGGCACAGTACCATCACTCTCTACAGTAGAAGGGGTGATAAGAAGAGATTTGACATGGCTAACAAGAAATCTTTGGATGTTGATTTTGATGAGCAAGATGATGAAGAAGAGTACTCAAAAGCGGAGAACCGGGTGTGGAGGAAGTAGACACACTGCCAACATTGAAGTGAGAAGGATCCCTCTTTTTTACATGGCTCCACACCTTGGAGTATGTTTGACCATGCTCAAATGTATCCTTAAGAGACTCAAAAAACTCGAATAGATGAGAGTTGATATCAAACATTGAACTACGAGCATTAGCTACCACATTGTTTCGTCCTTTATGATACTAGAGCTTTGCATCATAATCCTAAAGAATCTCAACCCACCTAGCCTTTTGACCCTTCAAGTCGGATTGTTGTATAACCATTTTATACTTTACGGTCAAAAATTGGTTCAAAATGTGAACCATACAAATAATGTCGCCATGTTTCCAAAGCCGAAACTATTGCATAGAGTTCTCTTTTGTAAGAAGAATAATTCTATTGTGTAGAATCTAGTTTTTTGCTTTCAAATGAGATTGGCCTTTCTTCTTGCAAGAGAACTTCGCCAATCTCTCAATTACTAGCATCTACCTCAAGCACAAAAGGTTTCATTGGATCCACAATAGCTAAAATTGGTGTAGTAGTTAGAACAATCTTAAGTGCATCAAAGATTTGCTATTGAGCTTCTCCCCAATGAAATGATTTTCCCTTGGTCTGTCATAGGAACATCAATTTTGGCATATTTTTTAATGAATCTACAATTAAAATCTGCATAGCAACTAGCAATTAGACGCAAAGGCTAACACAAAAAAAAAACCTTAGTCATGGAATGGGATATCTATGCTCATAGAGCTATGCCATTTGACCTAACCAATGCTCTAGCTACTTTCTAGAGATTGATAAGTCATGCATTTAAAGAATATTTTCAAATTGTATGGATGACCTCTGCATTCATTCTTTACTAAAAGGACCACATAGAGCATCTAAGGAAAGTGTTGAGAAGTGCTATCAGGTGCATGTGTGCTCAATCAAGTGAAGGTAACAGGTACTTCCCCATTTACTATGCTTGTAGGAAATTAAATAATGCTAAAAGAAACTATATCACCACCAAAAAAGAAGAGTTGGGAATGATCTATACAATAAATAAAGTACATACAATATTTATTTGAAAACCCAATTCACATTCTTTATAGATCATCAAGCATTGTTATATCTATTGGAACAAACCCTACAATATAGGATGTATTGTTAGATGGTTCATCATTGCTAGAATTTGACTTCCAAATAGTGCTCCTCGCACATATTCACTGCATCTCCACTCACATACAAGAGATAAAGCTCATCATAGCTTGACCAAGATAACTCAGTCTCCCGACTCATGTCAGTAGAGCTTCTATCACTCAGCTCAACCTCTTCCTCTGTCTCGAGCTAAGGAATCTCTTCTAGCTTCACCGCTTTGACCTCATCTGCAAACCACACCCTTTGACCTCTAGCACTCTTCAACAACAGCCATACCTTGAATCAAAAATACATCTTTTGCTTGATCTGGAACCACCTGTACATTCTCCACAATTGGAGCCTCTCTAGCTAGCATCCTTCGCATAGGAACCACCCTGTGTCTCTGCAACCATAGAACCCTAGGTTCGTCTTGCACAGGAACATCCCTTTGTACCAGTCTTGGCTTGGCTACCACCCCTTCAATCTGCTTTGGCATCACAACACCTAGCAAACCTTCTCTAGCTTTGTGCTTCATCAAAATCTTCTTGGTCCGCCGTTTTGCTAGAGCCATCACTTCTTTGTATGACACCATGCCATTCATCTCCACTTTGTCGCACACTTACTCATGCAGAAAATCCAAAAAGTTACTCAACTTTAAAAACCCAACATTCTTAGCAGCAATTACCTTGATTAGCTTTTCCCAAAGAACCTTGAACTCCCATTCGAACGCTTGAAAATCCCCTTCCAAGCACTACTTCAACCTGTCCAGCTTATGCTTCACTTCCTCTAGCTGCACATCTGCTATGAATTTGCTTTGAAAAGCCGCTTCTAGGGCTTCTCAATCGGTCTTTTCTTCTTCACATAGGCCATCAAACCATAGCCTCGCTTTTTCACCAACCAGGAGTGGGAACACCTGCACCGCACCTTCTTCTCTCAATAAACCGCTCTCCAACACCAACAATCCATAATCTTGAAGGCTGGTTTTTGCATCTTTGACCCAGAGAAAATTGGAAACCCTATCGAGGCCATCTCTAGCATCACCTGCTCTTCAAAGGCTGCACCTTTGGCATCACCAAAATCACCGCTTTGTCTTCAAACAGGAGCACCAATGCACTCCTTCATGTGGGCACCAGAAGATGGAGAGGGGGAATGGGGGAACACACCCGACACACAAACAGATTGCCTCTCTATAGCCCAGGTTATACACAACATCCCAATCCACTAGAGTTCACCTTTGAAACTCTACACTCACACATGAAAACCATCGTTTGCGCACAACAGACGCACCCACGTGTTGTCAAAACACCACACCACATTGACGTTCCACCGTTGTCTATCTCTACCCTCTCAACACACACATCAACATTCTGATTCACCCTCTCAACACAAGAAACCGCCGGTTAGGGTGGCCACACACTTCCACAAACCGACATCGCAAGCAAAAGATGAAAGCAGAGAAAGAGAAGGGGGAGAGTGGAGAATCGGTACCAACACGGCATAAAGAATGCTCTCTTTCTTCATTGAAAACCCTTTACACAAGCACGAGTGCAAAAGCATGGCCGGCTCAATGAACAGACACATCCTTTGAAGCTTTACTATGTAAAAACCTTCATGAGGGAGAGCCCTCATTGACTCCCCCGCCGTTGCTCTGCTAGCTTCACCAATGAACTCGCCTCCACAGGCACACTCCTTCGTGGGAATGGCCTCCAAAAAAAACCCCAAATGTTTGGCTACAAAAGCTTCAGAGAGAGCCCCAAAAAAATGAGTGTGTTTTATAGAACTCCCCATGTTTTTTCAACTTTCTAAAACAAGGCCAAGCAGAAGCGCACTAGTGCTCTTTGCCTTCACAAACGTGTTTTCCCCTTCCTCTTCTCCTTAAGTCAACTTTGGACTCCTTTGGCTTATTCAAAACCTCCAGCCACCACTTCCCTTCCGAATTCATAACCAAAAGAGTTTTTGGCGTTCGTTTCCCATATGGTTAGTGCTTCCACCGACTCAAACTCACCAGATACCTATTGTGCCATTCCACTTTGGAATTTCATTTTTGCTATCATCGAACCCCAAGAACTTTGTTGCATCATGACCGCCCCATGGCCTTGAACAACGAGTCGTAAAATTGGGAAAAAAGCTCGATTCGTCGTTGTCACAATTGTCTGCCAAATTGAATCGGATGAATCAAGGTGCCCATGACTCTGATTGATAAGCTATATATTTTGGCTCACTCCCCACATTGCAGGCAGCTCTTGAGAACCTTGGCGATCTATAAAAATCGCTTTCGGCATGTCTATCGACAACCCCCGGTATATCTTCCACATGCCATAACTTGCTCATTCGAGACTCGTTGACAATATAGAAAGACCGACATGCTCCATAGCTTGAGCACTTCAATCCTATCTACTTACCCCAGCTATGGCCATCTGTCCATGTCTTCCCTATCCGTCAGGGATCTGCTACGCATTCCAACTTTAGATACCCGTATCTTGCTCACCATGAGTCCATTTGATGAGCCATCTAGATGGGCTTCTATAGCATCTCAAGCATCAAATTCTTAGGCAATATCCATGCACTTGAGACACTTTGACTTGGCATCCCAAGTGGACCTTTCTGGAGCCTTCTTAGCCTTAAAAACCGCATCATACATACATTTTTGCTGCCACTTGCATGCCCATGGCCTTCATACGTGCTCTAGCCTTCTGCAATGTACCTGCATGAAGCCTTAGCCTGGCATTGCACACTTCCAGGCATCGAACAACTTGGCTTGCACCACTGTCATAAAATCACTTGGCATTAAAATGCATGTTTACAATAGAAATGGTTAGTGTTAGAAATTTATCATTTTTCTACCCGATGCTTGCTATTTCGTCATCTTGTCTCTAACCATTGCCGAAAACGATCGTTTGCACTCGAAGCATGATATGATTGTAATTGCGTCACATTAACTATTTTCACTATTCTGCATTTTAGAGTTTTTTGCACTCTAGTTTTCTTCCGCTCTCTCCTTGATAAAACTCTGTAGAACCAATTGAAAATCTCATGTAGGGCATTTCTCCTCTTTATTCCACCTCCATGACTTGTATTTTATTTTTGAAGTATACTACTTTATCTTGATAGTTTGAACGTTCCATTCCTTGGCTACTCTAGATGCCCAATGAACCATAGGTGTCGAGAAAAAATGCACCATGTGCAAAAAGAATGTTCTGAAAAAAAACATAATTCATTCAAACACATATACATTTTAACTCTAGAGACCAAGTGTTTAACCCACCATGTAATGTTTTATGTGTGTTTCCCCCAAGCATCAACCATTTGCGATGATGTGAAAGTATTGATTACAAACTTCGAAGTGGATATCTCATCAGAGGTTAGCTTTCCCTTTTCAAGGAGAAGAAAAATTTCATCAATAAACTGCCACACACGGGTACTCTTAATTCCAAAGGCTGCTTCGTTATCTCTGTAGGTGGTAATGTCACAACCTTTTTCCACAATTGAACTCAGTGGGACTTTGTGAGTCAAAATAGTCAAAAAGCAAATACATAGCTTTACTACCACCCATACATATTTTATTAGGACTATCGCATGTCCTTCCAGATGCCTTCTCATCCTTTGACAGCTCAAATTCACCACCATGGAGATCAACACTTGATAGAATAGCCTTGAGTTCTCTAATGCACTATTCTATTCTTTTTACATGCTCCATATTACAAGCATAATTAATATGGAGTATTAGCAATTTGTCAAGAATTTGTAGATGGGCATGAAGGGTGTACACATGCATTTGTATTAGTGGAATAGTAGAATAGGATCCCAATTTTGATAATCCATGTCTCGATTAGAGGGCAGACTTTGATCACAACTAGAACACCTTTCTTAGAGTTGACTAAACCTTTGCTACCCTTTCCCTTATCACCCTTTAACTTGCTGCCCTTTGCACCCTTGGCTTCAATTCCCATGGAGACTTTATTGTAGCAACAATAAATGCATGGAAAGAGGGTCATTGCACCTTGCTTGCACCCTAGCATACACTTGAGAGTTTTCAAGTTTCTTGCCAAATGCCACTTAACTTGGAATGTACCTAAACCTGAAACCTGCAATCATTTTCCTTTCTGCTGTTGCCAGATGATGTCAACAATTGACATGTGATTAAAATACCATTTCAGGGACTCATGTATGTCATGCGAGAGATAAAAATCTACTAGCCACCATCTTTTGAAAATGAACACCTAAACACGTGTTTCCCTTCTCATTAGAATTTAGCTCAACATAGACGTCCACCAAGGCACTGTTCATCTATGTTATGCTTACCCTTTTGATCCATTGATCTTTGACAATCTGACACTCATCAAGCTTCATGAAAAATATAAATTTACCATCACACTCTTCCTGTGTCAAATAGAATCTAATCATTGACTCCTGGAGCTTCAACAAGTAAACATACACATTGTTGAACTCGTTGTAGCGGAAGGATTTGCTATCTTCTAATGGCATAACATCCTCCAAATATTGAAATCCACCTAACAAGCTTGGTGCATTTTTCACAACGCTGACATTGTAAGGTGTTGGCAACAACCCAAACAATTGTTTTGCTATGTGCCCTAGCACTAGAATTCTGTATAAGGCTTCCTAGGCCTTGAAACTAATTCTTGCACTATTACACACCTCCATTATCTCCTGAGGCGACACAAAGTTCTTTAGTTCATTGAAGTACTTCTAACGTAAAACTTTGGCAATGCTAGCATTGGATGGATCATCCAATAGCTCCACCGACTCCTTTGGCATGATGATGTGCTATAGTAGAGTACGTCATGCCGCTTGAACATCGAAATAGATTCCGATCATCATTCAAGCCAAATTCTTGCAGATTGAAATAAAATTACAACAGCCTACAAGAAATGTAGCAAATTGAAAGCTTGCATTCTTACCCTCACCTAGTTTGAATGATACGTTTCTTTTGAGCTCCACCACTTGAAGATAGAATAAAAATTGTTTATTTCTTGCGTTTACAAATGTGGTAGCCAAGGGGAACAAGTGTGAGATGATCGATTCACCGATGCATATTACGTGCACTGTGTTGTAGTTGAACGTAATTGTCTAGCCAACGCTCTTCCTTCTTTTTTTGATGCTCTAATTTTTTATTAGGCTTTGCCATCTTATCATTCAACTGCTTCTTCTTCTCATTGGCTTCCTCTCTGACTTCCTGAGTGTCCTTCACGTACTTTTCCCGCAATAATGAATTTGCAGCAAAGAGTTGTTTTCTTGCTTCCCTTTCATTGAAATAATATGAATGTATCCTCCAGTAGTAGCCAAACAGGCGATCTCTTCCACCTTGTACAAAACGCGTTAGCTCAATGACATTCCAAAAGGGTGGTGATACATTGGTTAGAGGATCGCTTAGGTAAATATGGCCATCGACCCATAAGTTAATTGCCTTGCACCCAATGTTCCATAGCTGATATGTAGCATTGGGATTAGATGTGCCAAGTCACACAGCACTGTACTCCTGCTCCAAGTCAGTATTTAATTCGATATTGTCTTGAATTATTGGTAATTTCTTGAAGTGGGGATTGGATGACATTTGTGTTAGCTTATCAAGAAAATTCAAGAGAGAGGTGAAATGGTGACTGCCACAAGCATAGGAGGCTAGCTATGGAGAGAAGAAATGGAGAGTACTTAGAGATATGAGAAAAGGATTATGTTGTGGAGGGAAGAAAGAGCTGGAATGCAGCTTAATCTCCTTTGAATTCAAACCATTGATCATGAATGTTTTAGAGAGGGAAATGTTGCTGCACACAGAGGTAATAGAGTTTTCCATTGCTCTCAACTGGAGTTGGAGTGGGAGAAGCATGAGAGAGAGAGAGAGAGAGAGAGAGAGAGAGAGAGAGAGAGAGAGAGAGAGAATAAAGGAAGAGAGAGTGGGAGAGAGAGCATATCTGTAACCTTGGAGGATCTGCAGTTTTTGTCAGGAGAATACATCAAAAAATGTCCCTTCAATGATTAGGAGAGGGATGTGACAAGAGAGAGAAGGAGAGGAGAGATAGAGAGTTGGCTGACATTTTAGAGAGAGAATGTAGTGAGAGAATGTGAAAATTCTGTTTTTCTAATAGGGGGAGGGCTGAAAAGTGCTTTCTTTAATGAGATCTAAGTGAGAGAGAGTGGTTTATATGTAAAAGAGAGTGGACAAGGATGGGAAAAAGACATTTTAAAATTCAAAAATATATATTAGAAAACTTTTCAATTACCACCTCTCTTTTGGATTAAAATAGTCTATTTTCAAATTTGTTTTTATAGAAATGGCATTTTTAAAAATCCCAACATAGGTCATTTTGCCCACTCTTTTAGGCTTGGTCAAACTTGGCTTAAGCTTTAAACATTTTCTTAAACTTCCAAATAAAGAGGCCCTTCTCTACCCCATTCAGTTCCTAATGAAAGGACCTTGCACAAGGGGGCAATTATGGAGCGAGCCTTGTTTTATAACATCCCACCACAACTACCATCCATTGCCGCCACTTAGCACCCATCACCACCACCACCCTAGCCAACCACTAGATGTTGGTGGTTCTATCTTGCTACCACCATGTGCCGCCCCTACTCCTACCATCACCGTCCATTGCCATCTTTCCCTCCAACAGAGTAGCCTCCCCCCCCTTCTCTCTCTCTCTCTCTCTCTCTCTCTCTCTCTCTCTCTCTCTCTCTCTCTCTCTCTCTCTCTCTCTCTCTCTCTCTCTCTCTCTCTCGTCTCCTCCAAACCTTTAAGAGATTACTCTCATTTAACTCTCATCAAGGGTCCGACCCATGTTTTATTTCACAAAGCCTTTTGAAGGCTTGCCTTTTTAACATTCCTTTAAAACGTAGAGCTATTGATTTCCTCGAGTGCTTGAGAGAGAGAGAGAGAGAGAGAGAGAGAGAGAGAGAGAGAGAGAGAGAGAGAGAGTCACCCTATTGCTAGTGTTGTCACTCCTCAAGATTTGGGGCATCACCTCCAGGCCTTAGCACCCTCATTTCTCTTATTTCCACACTCATAAAGTGCTTCTCCCCCCCAATGCTTGCCAATCAAGACAACTCTTTGGCATTGCCTTAATGATGTCAATTAGCACGTGTTTTGTGTCTAGCTATACTTACAAGCACTTGAGCTTTACGAGGACGTTCTCTGTTTGATGTTTTCAACACTATATAATTTGAATAAAGGGAGATATTTGATGTGATAAAGAGACTTTTAAAGGTTCAATATAAAGAGTTTAATCAGATTAAGTTTCAACAGGATCAACATTGGTTCCTTTGAATATGGTATACAATTGAAAAGTTTTAGATTAAACCGTGGAAAACCAAGATGCAATTACTTATGATGAAGGAAGGTGCCTAAAAAAAAGCTACATAAGAAGAGCTAGAGAATGTCTGTACTAATCCACTTCAACATTCTGATTGGGTGAACAAGAATGAATCTACATTGCATATCGTTGTTCTTGACTTAGCCAATAACTTGCTTCATTGTCTAACCGCAAAAGCCAAGGAAGTCCAATTACTTTTGGTGGCACATTAACAATTCTAAATTGTTTCTTAAAATACTATTACATATTCTCACTTATCAACCTACAAACACTCACAAAACACAACCAAGATAGGCAAGGAAGTACGGTCTACTCTTTAGGTTACTTTTGGTGGATACATTGGAAATTTCCTTAAATGCAATTATAAATTTTCACTTATCTATCTACAAATACTCTCAAAACTCACTTAGATGTACTAAGTCTCTTATTTGAGTAGCTAGCTACTCTAAATTGCTCTTGAACGATGACATCAAAAGGATGTACTTGCCAAAAAGCAGAGGTTTGTGGAGATCGCCCTTTTCTTCAAGGTTGCTAGAGAAATGAAGTATGAAGAAATAATTTTGCCATTCTTATGGAAGCTAGAGTATAAGTTTCGTACAAAGCTCAAGAAGTGTAATTTTGTAAACAGCTTGGTCACACTATTGAATAGTGTTTTAAAAAATTTGCCAAGCAACAACAACTACATCATGCTAATGTTATTTCTCAATCTAAAGATGCTAAATTCTCTACAACACAGACATAACAAGCAATGCCTTCTATTGTTGACTCATGTAAATGCAAATCTGGGAGCAAGCTTGCCCCGACAAGCAAAGCTGTTAAGGTTGGCCATAAACAAATATAGCGGCCAGATAGACCTACTATTTACTAAAAAAGAGCTTGGCTATTATAGGGTGTGAGAAGATCTATGGATAAAGAAGAAAATAAAAGAATCTTATCAATGCTTTCTTGAAGAAAATGCAAAAAAGCAAGCAAAAATGGAAGAACCCCACAAGCAAATAATTGTGGATGTCACGAAGATAACACATAGTCTTGAGGCTACATTGAGTGAGATTTCATAAAGCATTGGGTTAATGATCATTGTACTAGTAGAAAAGGGCCCCCATTGAGTTCTAAGTGAGTAAGTAGGTCAAGTGAAGCAATAATGGAGCCTGCGATGCTTCTTACATTGACATGATTAGCTGGTTAGTGCAGACCTATATCACTATGGCCATAAACACCTTTGGTGCATGCAAAAAAATTTGATAAACAAAGATTTTCACCTTTCTGCATGTGCCAAAGGTGTTTTCCCTTATTCACATGCATTGCAATTTTCATAGCCTTAGCCCAAGTGCTATTCTCAACTTAGCATGCGAAGATACTGTAAAATTTATGCAATTCATCCTCTTGTAGTTCCTTTTTGGGCAAGTGCATGAGGATTGATAAGCTCTCTTAATGCCATGGGCATCATATAAGTGTTGGAGTTAAAGGGAGACATATTCTCTACAAGTGTCAATCCTCAAGCACTTAAGATTCTTCTCTAACTGATTTTGGACCTCCAAAATCCATTTTTGAGTGATACATATAGTTATTCATCTTCATGCCTCAAAGGATATGGCCAAAGCTCATGCGTTGCAAATAGCCTATGAAAATGAGAAAGTAAGCAACACCACCTGGTGACTTAGTACACAAATCTGAATGCGCTAGACAAAGCTTCTTCTTGCCATAGAAAATGGGTAGAAGCTAATCTTGTATGTATGCATAGCCTAGGGTCTAAGCATTGGCAGGCTGTCAAGATGATTTTTTTCTACTTGAGTGGCACTTTATATCTTGGCTTGTTTTATCCTACGGGGAGATCGTTGCCGCCAGATTTACATGCTTTTTCAAACTCAAATTGGGTTGGTTGTTTTGACACGCGAGTGTCCACGAGTGGTTTTTGTTTCATGCTAGGCAGTTCATGTATCTCATAGTTGAGCAAGAAGCAATCTACTGTGGCCACTTCCAATTGTGTGGTTGAGTAAAACGTCTTCACAACTACGGTTGAATGTATGGCTCAAACGCCTTATGGTTGATTTGGGTGTTGCATAGGACACTGCCAACACTATATACACTGATGGTCAAAGCGCATTGGCAACTGCAAGGAGCTCAGTTTTTCATGCTCGCACAAAGTACATTGTGGTGCATTACCACTATGTCAGGGAGAGGCTCTCAGCAGTAGAGATCAATTTGGCTTATGTGCCAACATAGGACAAATTTGCAAATCTTTTCACAAAGGCATTGTCTCGTGAGAAGTTCAAAGCTTTCCGCAAAGCTTTGGGCTTACTCCCCTTTGTGGACTAATCATCTCCTCAGGGCATGGCACTTTTCTATACTCTATGTGCCAGCTCTACGCATCACTCCCAGGGGGGATTTGTTACCATATACATGTGGTAGTGATGTGTATGAACACACTTAGGACTACTGAGGCATTTTTCCCCTCACTAGGAGGTTTTTTTCCCATGCATCGTATATACACCCATCACTCTAGCGCTAACTTATCTTTCCATTGCACACTAAGTAATACACTCTTTGTTGTGTACCTTGAGCTTCCTTCGTCTTCTCCAAGATGTGTGTGTTTTCTTGCAACCCTAATTCCAACAATCTAGCCAAGATCAAAAGATCCATTCTGAATCTTCCACAAGCCATTGCTAAAACTTGAATGAAAGCCACAATCATCTAGTTGCCCAATAGACACTCTGAGATTTGACACATGTTTCACATTGCTTAGAACAAAAGGAGAACCATTGGTAAGACTCAAATGCATCTCAACCGCACTAACTATGCTACAAGCAAAGTTTACCCGAGTCTACACATCCAACCTTGCTACCATCATAAGTAGAGAACCACTCTCTATAAGGAGTAAACCATACCCACAATAACCATCATTGTTCATTGTTTTTCTGGCTTCTATCTCAATCTTGCATTGACTCCCTTTGCCACACACTATCAATAAAGAAAGCTATCTTCATCAACCAACGCTCACCACTATCATGCCCAAGAAAGATATTAATTGGTTCGTCCTCATTCTCGCTATCTTTCAAATATATATTGCACTTGCATGCGCTGAGTGACCTTCGGCATACCAATACAAGCCAAGGTGTGTGGGAGGAATAGGGTAGAGAGAGAGAGAGAGAGAGAGAGAGAGAGAGAGAGAGAGAGAGAGAGATGCCATCATAAGGAATAATTCTTCTTGATTTACCCCTTTCATAGCTGTAAGGTCTCTTCTAGTTATAATAGGGACAATGTTTACATTTCCTTAGTGTAAATGGTGTTCTTGAAGTATCACAAAGGGTAATAATAGCTAATAAGTGCACTAGCTCTCACATTAGGATCCAATAATCTAATTTTTTCATTGAGGTGTTGTTTGTATTTATCGTGTAAAACCAATTGATAATTGGAAAAGTCAAATCACTAGGCATATTTACACGTCTTGCTGGAAACCAAGATCTTGTATAAAGATATGAACCTCAACTCTGTTGATGAACATTATCTTTGAAAACTCAATGGAACCTGAACTCTGTTGATGAACATTACCTTTGACAACTCAATGGAAGGAAGGAGAGAACAAAAAAATCTTTCTTTTTTGCAAAACTCACAATTGTGAGTGGATAGTATTAAGAACAAAAATATACACCAATCCCCGAGCTCGGACCGAGCCTTGAGGGTCAAAGGATTACAAGTTATCTGCTTGGCAGAGAAACCACTCCTACTCCTCGGCTTTACTTATTACAAGATGTTATGTATTGTTCTAGACCAGTCCTCTGAGGCTTGTTTGCATCCGATCATGGGGATCATCAATCTGCTCTCTTGCGTGATTTCACGAAAGCTTGCCACAGCTAGATCCCCCTCAAACACGCGGCGGTTCCTTGCTTGCCAAATATGGTGCACTCAAATAATGAGGTAGAACAAAAAATCTTCTTAAATCTTCATACGATACAAAGTATTGATAAATGTAGAAGGGTTCAACAAAATATGAACTCAAAGAATAGGTAAAAGGTTACAAAACAACAAAGGCCCAAAATTTTCAAGATTTGGAGGATAGAGGCAAATATGATGGATTCCGGGACCATTTTCTATAGTGGTGAAGTGAGGTTCTATGTACACTCATTGTTGTGACTTTTTACAAGATCACTTAATCATTTAAGGAACTTGGACCTTCAACTACAACTAAATTTGCCATGGTATAAATTCACTTGAGTTCCCATTGGTCCAATTTAGGGTGGTTGGTTGGCCTTCTTTTAGGTATATGCTACTACTATGAGGAAGCTTACTAGCAAGAGCCCTCAACACTTGATGAAATGCATCCCCATACTTTGATTTCCTTGAAAAGAGCAATGCTTGCTTTATACTTGGGCTAGATAGCATCTTTTGCTTCATTGTTACCTCCTCCATGGATATGTTTGTCAATATGGATTCCAAAATATCCACATCCTTCTCGGGAACAAACACTACCATGTCATCCCATGGTATAACATTTCTAAATGGCAACACTATGTTATCAGCAATGACGACAGGTATGCACCCAAATTCCACTGCCTCAACTATGCGTGGACTCCATGGCGCCCACCCCAATGGACACAAGCAAAATATGGATCTTTGCATGTCCTCATAGTATGTTGTTGGATGTTCAGAAGATATGTCAAAGAGGACATTGTCCTTGTATATCTCCCATATGGTTGCTCTCACCCCCCTACAAGTATATTGAACAAATAAAACAGGTGAGATAAACAATATGAAATTTATCACAGAGATTATACTTATATTCTTGAGTGCTAGTATACTACACTTGCTTTTATCACGTGTTGACATGATTCTATTTGAAAAAAGTATACATTTTATATCTTTATTTGGAAATTTTCTCAAACTTTCAATTAGGAAATAATTAGTGGATAACATGTGTAGAGTTTCACCTAGCATAGTAATCCCCTTTTGGACCATCAACATCATAGAAGGCTCCACGAAAGTAGACAAAAGTTGAACGAGGTGTGCTAGCATGTAAGATGTGGTTTGAGATCCTCCTGGGCAGGACATATGGAGGTATAATGATGGAGTCATCTTTGAAGCATGAGTGATTTACCTGCCCAAATGTTTGTATAAGAGTTGCGTGTTGAAGAAGAGGAAATATACCACGCATGATTGCTTCCTTCTCCTGCATGACAAGATGTTTAGATTAGTGTTTGCAAATACACCGCGGCTCATCGTATGGTGAACTAATGTATGCTTGGATCTATATATTTGTGTCTAGATTTTTACAAAGCATAAATATAAAAATAAAGGAACTAGAGTAAAGGAGATAACTAATGTGAACCTTCAAATTCAAAATTATAATTACATTGTGCAAAAGTACTTTAAGATTAGGGTCATCTTACATGATAATGAAAGCAAGCTCCAAGTCATGGGGAACAACAAAGAAATGGTCAACACCGTCTGTTCGATTCCAATAGGGCCACTTGGTAGAGAGGTAGTGGATTGCACTACGCATCATGCGAGGCATGTATTTGACAAAGGGAAGCCCAGTTGTGGTGAGGTCACAATTGGTGTAGACAGGGGTGTAGAACCAATCGGCCTCCTCAGGGTCAAGTGTGCGTACTGTGCTAGACAATAAGAAAAGATGCATATGTATCTCAATTGAAAACATGTGCATTAGGCACCGCATGTCTTTTTGTACCACTCTCTTGTTGAACTTGCTTGGCATGTCATATACATACACCTTCATCTTTCTCATTGGATCTTCACCCAACTCCACATTTGGACCTTCATGACCTGGCTTTCTTGCAACAAGGAACTTGATTAATTTTCTAAACTTATATGGAGGATTTTTTTAATAAAAAAAGGATACGTGAGCTTGATTAGATTAAGCATTAGTTTCATGCCATGATAGTGGATATAAGGGGGCAATATGTATGTTGATGTTGACTTAAACCATAATCAAATTCAAAATAAATTTAAGTGTTGTACAAGCCATTGATGACTATAGATGCATGCTTGTACCTAGGTTATATCTATGCATCATTTGAATGAATGACTTTTGAGAGGAAGATGAATAATTCTTCAAATGAGCATATAGTAAAAGGTACAAGAATGCTAAACAAGGGTGTAAAGGCAGTACAAGTGATCAATTTCAAGTCTTATCATTAGATTTTAGCAGGCCAAAAATAGAAAAATATTTCTCATGCTGGGCAACATATACATAAGATGATGCAGGATTTGAGGTAGCAAGCTTCGTAGAAATTATACAAGAAAGCAAAGTGCTCATATGGGCACTCGGGCACAAGCATCACTCGGAGGATTGGTCTAGGACTACTTGTGCCTTGTTGTCAGCAGATGGAATGTTTAGGATGGGGGCAAACCTTGGCCATCGATAAATAAAAGACAAGAGTATGGGCTTTGTGTATCAAGGATGTGGAGGCGGGGTGGTAGCTGAGGTGGCTGTTCTGATAGCCGTTGTAATTTTGATCCATGGATGTTGTCATGGCTTAACATGAGCGTGATAAAACCTTGTAATTTTTTGGGTTGCTCAATATAATCCACTCACAATTGTGAGTTTTGCTATAACAAAAAAGATGATGCTAAGTTTATTTCTTTTCGGGTAAAAAATGATGTCAGTTTGAGGGATTCTACTGGTTAGTGGCTTTGATTTAACATGATACATTTAGCCTATGTAGTCTATGTAGAGAGTGAAAACTCTTTTTGCAAAAGAATGAAAGTAAGTCTTTTGACGTTCACGGTCAAAAAATTGTCAAAAGGTCATTCCATCCGTCCCACCCCTTCATATGTTTTGTAAGTAAAAAAATTCAAATTAACTAATGAGTGACACGTGGAGACTCTCTTCTCATTAGATATAGTACTAATACGACCGATCGCCTTTGACAGCCTCTCCCTCTCTCCCCTCTTTATCGCGTGCAAAAGGGTTTTTTTTTGTTTTGGACTTTAGCTTTCAAGTCACAAATTGCGACACGTGTAAAGGGCTCTCCTTTTCGCCATATTATGTTAGTAGATAGAAGTATAGATAGAAGACGATGCCAAGTTATTGACCCTCCCTAAGAAGAAAGAGGAGGAACACAAATATGTGGCAGTGATCCACAAGGTTTTTCTAGCAGTCCACACAGTTTCTCCCAAGAGCTCCATGCTTTACTAAGGCCTTAGGCCAAAAAGGTTTTCTATTATTAACTTTCCAAGTGGCAATAATCTATAAGCTTCATCCAACTCTGATTGTTCACAATAGTCCCTAAAAGTTCCACGATTTGATAAGGTCTTATATATACTAGTGTGGTCGGCGGGCTCCACCTGCCTCTCTCTCGATTTTCATGCAAGTTCTCTCTCTCTCTCTCTCTCTCTCTCTCTCTCTCTCTCTCGCGAGAGAGAGAGAGAGAGAGAGAGAGAGAGAGAGAGAGAGAATGGAGGGAGGGATTCCAGCCCCTCCTCCTTGCCATGCATCGGGAGCGTAGAGAGAGAGAGAGAGGGAGAGAGCCATAGTATCTTGATATATATCCAAAGCTTCAAAATTTTGGCAAGAGACTCATGAAAAGATTGGATCTTCTTCAATAAAACCACGATTGATGATGGCATTACACGCTCTCAAGGTGATTCACTATAGATAGACATAAAATGCCACTAACTATGAGCTCATTGGCGAAAACTTTTGTTTAGGACACTAAACAATAGATCTCTATTATAGAAGCGAATGACAAAGAGAAAAATTGGAGCAAACCCTCCAAAATTGACACAAGGGTATCAAGAATTTTTCAAAAATTTGAGGGATAGTTTATGGATTTCTTAAAATTTAAACGCTATTTAAAATGAATTAAGAAATCCCCACTATGAGAGGTGTAAGGTTGAGCCGGAGCGGAGACTCCTTAGGGTTTGCTACCTACAAGGCCGTTGAGAGGGAGGCTCAAGTCAATGCTACAACAGGGTAGCTTTCGAGGGTGGTTGGTGGGCTCGGTAGTGGAGAGGTGGGCATGTCTTGTGGAGCAACGGGGGAAGAGCCCGGGTTGCTCCATCCTCTACATCTTGCTAGGTTCCTTGATTGCGTCTCGCTTGAGCCACTCTATTTTTGGGAATAGGAAGGACGCCCCTCTAGGCTTTGACTTAAACGGCGTCTGTGGTCGTGTTGAGATCTTTCCGGCATGCAGGGTGGAAAGTGGCAGTTTCTTCCCTCCATGGTGGCACCGGAAGCTTCTCGTGGTGGGGTGGGCTCTCCTCTTAGCCCTGTACGATGGTATTGTCTTGTTCTTGCAACAGCTTTCTATAGAGTGCGTACTGGCTCCTCTCTTCACCCTTTTTTGTTTGGTGACTGGCTCATTGGCGGATGGGGATGGGCGTTCCATCCTTCCTCCTGCGGTGGCAAGCTTCTCGAGTGGGCTTTGGTAATCCTTGCATCGCCCCGTTTGTGTGGTGGCTCCCATGCTTTCCTCCCCTGTGAGGGGTCTTATGGTGATGTGGACCTTGGGCCCCGCCCTATCGGCTCTAACTGGTATGTGATGTTGGGGATGGCCTCCCTTATTCGATCGGTGTTGATATTTTGTCTCCTTGTCTATGGTCTCTCTGATGTTTACTTGATGCCTTCGCTTGACATGTGAGCACGGCTTGCCATGTAAGTTTTTTTGATTTATTCAATTCTACTCACGGTGGTGAGTTTTGAAAAAAATTAAAAATTAAAAAACAATTTGGCTAATCACCCTTTTCCTTTCCTACCTTCTCCTCACTTTGTAGTACTCGTTAACTTTATCTTCGTGGACCTATAATCTTATTGTCGTCCTTCCTTTGTCCTCTTTCTCATAACCACCTCCACTTTTGTTCTCTTTCATAAAATATAGTGATTCCTAAGCAACATCCTTATCTTTTTCCATTCATGCAACAATTTTTTACGAAAATCTTTATACCCAATTCAACAACCCCTTGATAGTTCATTATATAGTGGTAAAAATGCAAACCACGCGGCAGTTCGTTAGGGGTGGCTGCCCATATAGCCGATGTAACTGTGGTCCTTGGATGATGTCATGGTTCAACACTAGCATGTTACAAATCTAATATTTTCACCGTAGTAGAACTCATCTCTCTCTCTCTCTCTTTAGTTACTTCTTTAAACATGTACCAACCATCCTCTTCTACCTTTACCTTATCTCTCTAACTTTTCTAACTTGTAAATTAAGATGCTCACTTTTCTCTCTCTAGCTTTAAAGCGGTGGCCCACTCTCCACCTTTGAGTAATTGTACCAACAGTTATATAGTATGGGGGTCTATCAATTTTCTAAGGAGTGTGCTTTTCTCTTCGTTTCTCCGTCCAAAGCATAGCTAATGGATTTTTGGCTTTCTAAAAGAAGCCTTAGTGTTGAGTCTAGTTAAGCATCCTTCCAATGTTTTCAATGACAACGATGGAGACTCATCTTAAATGTTGATGGAGTTTGTCAAATGGGTCCCTTTCATCTCATAGCCTTACAATGCTTTTTAAGACTTTGCCTTGTTTATTTTTTTTTGTCCTTACTCATCTTATATTATTTTCAACATGAACACAATTTATACTCGTTCTTTTTTCTTGGGATGGACTACATTGCTTTTATTTTGTGTACCTTTTTATTTTTAAATCTTTTAAAGAGTAAAGAGCTTTTTTCATAAGAACAAGCGATTGTGACTCTCTCTCTCTCTCTCTCTCTCTCTCTATATATATATATATATATATATATGTATTTTTATTTTTGAAAAGCCATCGTAAAATCTTACCTTTTTTTTGCATGTCATTGTTTTAGAATGCTAAAGTGAAGCTTCACCTTGCATAACTCTAATAAATCTATACACACACATATATTAATTAGTTCTTTTTACTTCACCTTTCATTTCACAACTTCACATGGCTTTGCATTTCTTGCATTCTATATTTTGATTCAAGTGAGTATTAACATTCGAGAAAGTCTCTTTTATTATGCGGCTGTTGGTTGAGTTTCCTCCTCACAAAGAAGAAAACCGGAAATATTAGCAAAAATGTTGAAATTTGTAAAATTTTTGAACGACTTTCTCACATATTTCATCGGTTTTTCTTCTGCTTATCATGGTTTGCAGCTAGCTAGTCTCAACTTTCAATCGGCTCAAGACTAAGCTAAGGCAATCCTTTCCCAAACACTAATACCAGTTTAATTCAACCTAGCAATTTTATCACTTTCTTATTGTTATTGAAAGCCATCATGACCCTTTCACTTGTTTTTTCATATTTAACGCATTGATATATAATGTTAACACATCTGTATCTTTTTTAATAGTCGTACCCACCATTCTTGTAGACGATGGTACAAACACGCCTTCGAGCATTCACTAGATCATTCGAACGCACTTAAACCCATCACCTGGGTGACGGAGGACAAGTACTCAACCAACCGAGCTAGCTCCTGTCTCGGTAACACATCCATATCTTATGAAGATATTATTTTTGGCCTTCCAAAGGAAAGTCATATGGAGGGGGTAAAATTTTATACCTAAGTCCAAAATGATGATGACTTCTTAGTGTGAGTTCTCTCGCTTAGCTCTCCTTTTTTGATTTTTCGAGTCCATTGTTCAAGATGCAAGCATATGTGATTGCATCTGCAAAGACACCCTTGCTTTGTATCCTGTCGAAAACAGCCCAGAGCTTCTTGGCCCTGCCCAAGTTGGGCATATCCCACAATCTTCATTCCAAGAGACGACGTCCCTGATAGGAAGCTCCTCAAGCACTTTTTGTGCTTTATGAAGTGCACCACATTTGGCATACATGTCGACCAAGGCAGTGCCAAGCATGACGTTTTCTTTCAACAACCACTGACTAACATATCATGGTGAATTATTTTGGCCATATCAGCATCTTGGGCACCACCCACAATCAGTGCATCCCAAGAGACGACATCCTGGACAAGATTGCAAGTTGATGCTCCTCAAGCACTTTTTGTGCTTAATGAAGTGCACCACATCTAGTATACATGTCGAGCAAGGCAGAGTCAAGCACGATTTTTCCTTTCAGCAACCACTGACTAACCATATCATCGTGAATTCTTTTGGCCATATCAGCATCTTGGGCATATCCCAGAATCACTTCATTTCAAGGTACGACATCTCGGATAGGAATCTTCTCAAGCACTTTTGTGTTTTTATGAAGTGTACCACATTTGGCATACATGATGTACGTAATTGCATTTGGACAGATCTTTGCAAATGTTGAAAACAGACCGGAGCCATTGGAAATTATGATTTGCATACTTGTGACTTGAGACCTTGCAAAACACTAGAGAAGGAAGGTCTGCATAGCTAAGCATGTGAGGAGGAGAAGAGCCCATCTAGCTGCCACCATGGCTGATGATGCGGTTTGTTGCGCTCTGTCAAGTCCATTTGAACTTGACATACATACAGACTAACGTGTTGCCTAAGTATGTGTTCTTTTCAAGCAACCCACTATCACAAATATCAGCATGTATCTTATTGCCTTGGTACAAATCCTTCTTCTTAGCACAGTCTTTAAGTGAGCTCACAAAAGAAAGACTTATTATCTTCCCCTGCATGTTTGCCTTCAAGATGCAAGTGTATGGGATTGCATTTGGAGAGACCCTTGCTTCGCATCTGCCAAAAACACCCCTAAGATTCTTGGCCCTACGCAAGTTGGACATATCTGCAATCAATGCATTCCAAGAGACGACATCTCATGGTATCACTCCATGTGATCCACGTGCATACCAAGCTTACCGCTTAAGGCAATCAAGCTATGGTGCTTGCAGAAAGTTGACGATCAAGATCCCCTTTCAAGCTATGGTCCTTGCGCTGAGTTGGCGATCAAGCTTTTCGCACACAAAGTTGACGATCACGCTCTTCTGGCCCTCACGCAGAGGCGATGATCAATCTCCCCTCTCAACCTGTGTCTCACTCACACACACACACACACACACACACACACACACACAGTTGATGATGAAGCTCCCTTGTCAATGCTGCAGAGTAAATCAAGTCCCCCCCCCCCCCCCAACACACACACACACACAAAAGAGTTGATGAAGCTTCATTCATATTTTTTTCTCATTCTTTCATACTTTGTTTAACTTCATATTTTTCTACTTAGGTAGCCATGAGAATCCCTCCTAGATCGGCACTTCTTCTTCTTGTTTTTCCATCCTTGTGATTTCCTAGCCCATAGCATCACTAGCAATTTTGTGCATCCTCTTGTAGGCTCCTTTGCCATGAAGGATAACATCCTATTTGGATGCTATGGTGGAGAGCGGACATTGAATAAAAACAATGGAGGAGGAGGAGGAGGTGATGACATGCTGGGTAATCAACTAAGAGAGGAAGAGACTCAGTATGAGGCGAGCCAGAGTTGTTGCACCAACATAAGGAAGCAGGCAACGGGGAGAAGACAAGGATGAAGATCATGGAAGGAAGAAGGCATTGCCCAATGTTGAGTAGGCGTCACAATCCCCCTCTATCTCTCTCTCGATAGTTTCCTACGACGTTAAAATTCTCTTATTCTTATTCTTTCTCTCTCTCTCTCTCTCTCTCTCTCTCTCTCTCTCTCTCTCTCTCCGCACAAAGAATACTTCCTGGAATCGCCGGATGGAGGAGCTACTGACGTGTGACAAGGAGTCGTCCCTCCCCCCATTGTAGATAGTATAGATTCTTGTTATATATATATCCAAATTAAATTATGGTAAAAATAAATTAGTTCAACTTGAGTTTATGGCGTCCTAAACAATCTTGCTACTTCTTGCTCTACCCTAGATGTTGCAACTTGCAATTCACATTCAAAGATCAAAACAATGCTAGTTGCTCTAAATTGCCAGAGATCATTCTAATCGTACAATCATGAAGGAGGGGTGTTCTTTAGTTCATGGATTGCTAAGTCCCAGTACCTTTGTTGGCAAGCTAAAACATGCTTTAGAGAGAAGAAGAGAGATTAGAATACGTTAATTTGTTTGTGCATTTTTTTTTTTAGCTTGCAAAGGGTCCCTCTACTATTCAATGGGCCATTTCTTTGTTTTAGAATGCCCATGTGATGCTTTGCTGAGGTGGTTTGAGAGTGACAAAGACTTTAGTGTTTGATTGGTTTTTTTAAAGCTTTGGGGCAATGCTTCAAATTTTTTTTGCTCAAAAGTTTAGGAAACCTACGGATGAGATTTTTTTTTTTGGGGTAAAATTGACTAAATTTGAAGGTTTTTACACTAAATTGCTCTAGATTTTGAAGATTTTCTCACCTTCAAATTTAAAATTTATAGGTGGAATTACAATAAACTTAAGTTCGTTTCGAGCACTGCTTTGGAGATAGGGTAATGATGGTCATAAGTAGATATATTCAAATAATTATTTATTCTTTAATGTTAAATCTTCGATTAAAAAAAACAAAGATGACTCTCTTTACTATTGCACTAATTTCTTGAGCCCACTCTCTCCATTCTCTCTCTCTCTCTCTCTCTCTCTCTCTCTCACACACACACACACACACACACACACACACACACCCATCTTCAACAATACTATTGTTTATTTTTGGACAGGCCATCTCTTTTTTTTTTTTGTTTGGTTGGGGGGTGGAGGGGGGGGGGGGGGGGGGAGTTTCACAACAGTGAGGAAGAATGTGTTAACCGAAAGACTATCATTTCTTATTCTTGGTTTCAATATAGGAACTATGTACCTGTAGTAGTGAAGCGAGTTTGCAGGGCTACAAGATCTCGCACGCCAAAGCCCAGGAGCAACGTCAATGAGAGCAAGTGGCTCCATGTCCTTAATGTTGATGTTCGCCCCTCATCATCCTCCTCTTCAAGCTAATCAATTGCACACCTTCAATGCCCCAAGCAGAAAAATTGCCTCATAATTATTCCAACAACTATTAGAACCTGCTCATGTTAACAAATGAAGAAGAAATTATTACAACGTATATCAAAACACGCACACACTATCTCTCTCCCCCCCACCCACCCCCCCCCCCCTCCCTCCCCTCCCCTCTCTCTCTCTCTCTCTCTCTCTCTCTCACACACACACACACACACACACACACACACACACATGGGTCAGTACTACCCTAGAAGAGCTATGGCAGGCGCAGAAGAGAGAGAGAGAGAGAGAGAGAGCAAACAATGCAGGCTTTATTCATACTGGGCTGCAAGGGCGACGGAAAACCTAGAGGAAAGAAGACGGATACCCACTACACTGTGTGTGCGCGTGCGCGCGAGAGAGAGAGAGAGAGAGAGAGAGAGAGAGAGAGAGAGAGAGAGAGAGAGCATCACTCCGATACGCCACAGTGAAAGTTTAACAGGACTGAGAACTACGTCATTAGTTTTAATGTGTGTGTGTTGTGTGTAGAGAAGAGAGAGAGAGAGGAGAGAGAGAGAGACTTGGTTCATTACCTTTTTTTCTCATCATACACAACACTCTCTATGATTCTTCCAAAAGAAGAAAAATTTTGAGCTAATACTATTATTACACAATTTTCCTCAAGATCTAGGTGGATTTTTTTCCCCTTTTCCTCTTGCGACATTCTTGAATCTTACACGAATGTAAGTTGAGGCACACTTTTTTGGAACATTGTATCGAACCATATGGTTTAGCTAGTTTCCTTGTCCATGTGATTGAGACAAACATGTTTACATTTGTCGAGATTTAGTGGCATTGAATATCCTTCATGTCAAAGGATATTGATGATAATTTACCTTGTCTTGCATGTCTCTAAACGCACACGCACGAGCACGAGCACGAGAGAGAGAGAGAGAGAGAGAGAGAGAGAGAGAGAGAGAGAATATGTCTAGACATACTTACACACACATACACGCACATAGATGTATGAATATATGTGTATATGTATGTATACAAGTATAACAAAAGGTAAATACATATCTCTATTCAAGTATGTATGTGTGTATGTGCATACGCTCACTTTTATAGGGATACATATAGAAATTAGAACATGCTAAGTTTATGATGAAGGACTCAATCAAAGGACTTAGAAAGTGTCACATACATAGTGGAGGGTAGGAGACATGTACAAGATTGAAATGCCACATTAGGTAGCATGCTTGTAGTTGTCCAATTGTCTTGTTCCCCTTTATGCTCAACATTGAAGAAGACATAAGGAGCCAAAACCAAACTAACCAAAGCGATATCGTTGTGCAAGGACATAGCTTCAACTTCTTGAAGATAAACCTCTCACAAGGGTGATTCCTTTTGTATATAGATGCAAGGAAAAAAAAAAAGGGTCCTATTTACATGAGAAAAAATATCCCCTTCACTTGCACATGACATCTCTCTCTCTCTCTCTCTCTCTCCACGTTATAGCTCCCCGCTTTTTCACCTGAAACGGATGAGAGCATCTCATTAGATACTATCTAACGACACCGAAATCCAAAATTGAACCTCCCTATTTGATGCTTTTCATTTACCCATTAGAATGTCTAGATTTTTATGTCACTGAGAATTGTGTCACCTTTACAATCTTTACTTAGGAACAATAATTACAAGAAATTTCAGTTCTTATATCAAGTCAAAGACAACCAATTGATTTAATCCCAAGGCTTGCCGAGAGGTACACAGTGTCCAAGTCACGAGAGAATTTTCACAATTTAAAAGCCCATCAACTCAATGTTTAGTCTTGAATGTACACCTAAACAACTTTAAAATACAATAAAGTGAAATCTTGAGAGCACATGTTGCCTTTCTTTAGAGCCATAATAAATGGCCACCACTAAAAACAATTTATAATAGATTTTACCAACCTAATTTTACACCAATCAACATAAAATGACTAGAAAATAGACAATCTCGATGGATTTTTGCATAATCATAAAATGCCATATTTATTACCCCCAATAGCATAACTTTTCAAGATGAATAAACAAAATAGAATTTTTAAGCCAAAAGGATAATCAATGTTTTTGGCAGGCTCAAAGCATGGTCTTGCCCTATTGGTCGGCCAAAAGCATAGCTCCCAAAGCTTTTAGAAGTATAGTGGACTCACGATGTTCTCCTTGCGCGATATTGTGGCCAAAGAACTCCGCAAATTCTTTTGCACAGCCATAAGGAATTTCAATGCAAATGAGAGTTTTTTTGGAGTACATAAGGAGTCCTTAGTAAAGGGTTGGACTTTTGAATTACATAAGGAGTCCTTAGCAAAGAGTTGGATTTTGGGTGCATCTCTAAAGCATTGGATAAAATTTACAGCATTAGTGCCACATGTCAAGCTAATGATAATAAACTTTCATTATTATTTCTTTTAGGCCCTTGTGAGAGTGTGTTGACATTTGTGTACCTCTTTTTTTTTTTTTGGGGGCAAAATTCACAATTGTCAGTGAATTATATTGATCAACCCAAAAAATTACAAGGTCTTGTTATACTCATGTTGAGCCATGACATCATCGAGGGACCAAAATACATTGGCTATCAGGGCAGCCACTCCTACCAACCCGCCCCCTTATCCTCGATACACAAAGTCCATTGTCATGTTCTTTTGATATCTTTTAATTACCGATGGCTAGGATTTTTCCTCGCCCTAAGCATGCCATCTGTTGACAACAAGGCACAAGTAGTCCTAGACCAATCCTCCGAGTGTTGCTTGCACTCGAGTGTCCATATTAGCACTTTGATTTCTTGTATAATTTTTGCGAAGCTTGCCACCTCGAAACCTCCTTCAAACACACGGCGTTTCCTTGTCTGCCATATGCTATGTAAGAAGAAGTACCGGGCGATTTGAGTGCTGATGAGGAGGGCAGGACTACCTAAATTCTTCCCTCCAAGGAATAGATCAATCTTGAAAAAACCAATTTTCTATGTTCTTTGGATCCACTTGCATATTTTCCCTGCGAGGCCTTTGATAGTTGGGCAATCCATAAAGAGGTGGGCTAGATCTTCACTAGCAAACCTACACCCCAAGCATTGATCTGAGCCAATCCCCCTCTCATGAATCTTCACCCCCGTCGGTAGAGCACCCCAGATTACCTTCCACAAAAATACCTTCATGTGCTGCAGAACCTTAGGCTTCTAGATGTTCTCCATTACTTGCTCCCACCTATCCTCCGTCCATGGTTTTTTCCATATCTTGTAAGGGGGCTAGACCAATTCTTCTTATGTATCATTGTATGATAAATGTATTTAGGATGGGGTTTCCATAAGAGACTGCTTCCGGGCCATTTCCTGGCATTCTAGTCAAACTCCGAATCACAGATTGGCATCACTATATTGTCAAGCTCTTTCATCACTTTGTGGACAAGCAAGACCTCCAAGCTATTAAGTTGGTACTGGGTAACTAGAAGATCAATGGTTTTCCAACTCTTGTTGTCACTATCCCAGAAGTGCCCAAGTCAATTCAGACCCTTATTATTCAGCTTCCTGGCTGTCTCTATCCAATAGGGAATTTGTGGTGGATCTACAACTTTGGACAGTCAGGGGGACCAATGCAAAATGGAGTTCTTGAAGTATCTGGTTTGTTCCCCCCACTTTAAGACTCCTGCTGCTCTATTCCATTTTTTAATCAATTCTCCTGAGCTGCCCCCCAGTCTTAGGGTAGACCACGACAGGGAAAATAGTTTGTCATGAATCTCCACCCCTCTCTATTTACCACCTTTTGAGCCAAGTTTAGTTGCTTCTATCATATCTTTGATCATGACAACCCAAACTTGATCTTGTTTAGCCAAGGAAACAACAAATTTGGCACAACAAGATTCTGCATGGGGGGCCACTTGGTTGAGAATTCCAAGGCCTCCTTGATTCACCGGTCAAGCAACTGATTCCCAACGGGCCCATTGCCATGGCCTGAGGATTTCGTGTTGTTTTTCCATAAAAACCTTTCTACTGGTTTTAAGAACTCTTTCTAGTGACACTTAGCCATCTTGAGAAGCGGGCTAGTGAAGGCAATATAAGGAATCATAAAGGCATTTATAACTTTTATCCGACTTTGGAATGGGAGAAGAGCATACTCCCATCTACTCATTTTTGTTTTGATTTTTTCAAGCACCCACTCGAATCATTTTTTGTGAGTTATGTCCACCCCCAAGGGTGCTCCCATATGTCTGAAGATATTCCCTTTTGTGACAATCTCCCCTGACCAATGAGAAGGGTCAAATGAGTCATTTTTCCGATAGGGAGATCAACCTTGACTTCTCTATATTACACTTGGACCCCGAAGCTACCACGAATATTTGTACAATCTCCAGAGCTTTCCTGATGACTTGGGGGCACGCCTTCAAGAAGAGGAGAGAATCGTCTGCAAAAAGTTTTGCTAGGAGTTGGCTATTTCCTGGTAAAGCCAGGCCTTGCAACTCCCATCGTTCCTGTACTAGCTTCAAGCGTCATGATTAAAGGATGCGATCCTATGGCGATCCTATGGCAAAAATCAGGGGGTCCAAGGGGCATCCCTGCTTAATAGACCTTTTGACCTCAAAAGAGCCCACAATTCTATCGTTGAATAGGAGCTCTGAGTGGCTTCCAGCCCCTAGTACACGTACCAGACGACATAGGCGAGGCCTAAAGCCCAGAGCTTCCATGACGGCTTCTATATATGTCCATGTTATTCTGTCATAAGGCTAATCCAGGTCCAACTGCAGCAGAATTCACTCTTGCTTTGTGACAATTGCGTTTTGATGCCCACCATTGCTGCCAAGGTGTTATCGTAAATGGACCTTCCTTTCATGAACCCATGTTAATGGGGAGAGATGATCTTGTTTAGTAAGGGGACAAGTATGAGGGCTACTGCTTTAGCAATAATTTTGTAGGCCACAGACATCATTGTTGTAGGGCGCCAATGTTTCAGTTGAGAACAACAGATCTGCTTTGGGGTGGGTTTGATAAGCCCTCTCTTTACACTTATCTCCAACGACCCTTCGACAATGGCTTTATTGGCCAACCTTGTGATTGGGCCCTTGAGACCATCCCAAAATTCTCTACAAAATTCTACCGTCATCCCATCCCAACCAGGGGACTTTTCCTTGCCAAGGGCGTGCAATGCTAGTAAACATTAGTCTTCGGAAAATGCCCTTTCCAAGCTATTAGCTTCTAAGTGGGAATCTTATTCTTGACACTCTGAAGTAAGGTCCCTCTGGCTTCTTCCACTTCTTGGGATTGGATCTCTGGCCGTCCAATGATTTGACTAAGATAGCTCAACATTAGATGAGTCATCTCATCCTGGTTATGAACTGCTGTCCCTTTTTCATCATAGAGCGAGCGGACGTGGCCCGGCTCTTCTTGATTTTTAAAGCCCTAAAAAACTGAGCTTGATTAGAGGCTTCAGGTTGAAGGAAAGTCTCCTTGGAGAGAAGCCTTGCCTTTCTGATATCTTCTAACTGCTCATTAGCAAGGTTAGATTTGGCTTCGATCCATCGTTTGTGCTCATTCTCAGTAGCAAGCCCATTGGAGTTTTTGGAGGTAAGCAATTGTACCTCCGCTGCAAGATGCATAAGGTGTACCTCCCTAACTCTCTTGATTCGGGGGCCCGAGGTTTTGATTGTTTTATGGATGCTCCGAGCAAAGAGGTCCCACACATTGTGTTTGTTGAGGTCAACATCTTTTCTAAGCTTACCTAGTGCTTTCTTGGTTAGATTCCTGAAAAGAGGGTCTCTGAATAGGTGTGCCCCTGTTACTAACAGTTTTTTCTTGCCTCTTGGGGTCTGATCCTCCCCTGTACTTAAAATGTATGTGCAGCGGTATGTGATCTGAAAGGCTTTTTGTTGGGACTATCTTCATCTCCATCAATGGCAGAATCCAGTCAGCTTAGTGTGAGCAATAGCATATGTCCAGCCTGGAGGCAGTGCGAGCATACAGGAGGCTTGTGTAGGTGAAACCAGGCGTGCTGTTCCATGGGCCGACTTCTCATAAGTCAATCATTTCCCACTTTTCGCACAAACTTTGCCATTTAGACCTTTCCAAGCCATCCAACATACTGGAGGATCCTGTTCTATCCCTGCTCTTTTCTACCGTGTTGAAGTCGCCAACCAACAACCACTCACCTTCAATAGGAGTATCTCTAAGATGCATCCATAGTTTAGCTCTATCTTTTGCATTGCAAGAGCTGTACACATTCACACTAGTGAAGGGATACCCTTCCCATCTGATTCTACTCCCCAGGATTCTGTCGGAACGATGGTTTAGAACCAACTTCGGCTCCAATTATCTTTTCGCAATGCTGAGGACGCCACTAAAATCGTTACTTCCTTCTCCATAGAATACAAGTTTCTTTCCTAGCACCTGCTTTCTCTTGCAAGCTATGGGCATCTAAGTGGTGTTCCTGGATGGCCCAACAGTTGATTGCCTTCTCCTTTTTTATTTCCCCTCTCTGTTTTTGGCATGTGGAAAGCCATAGGGTTCATTGTGCAAGGTTGTTCCAACACCGAAGCCGTTGGATTCTTTGGTTTGATGATCGCCACATGGCAAGGGTCTTTGTAAAATAACTTTGTTGTCCCTTCAATTGTTTCCTTACATCACCTTTTCATGGATGTTATGCAAGTTTATTGTTTCCTTATAGTGATTAGATCTACCTTTTCATACAAACAATTATAAAATTCTCTGTTTTTTGTTTGTAAATATTTTCATTCGTTTCACAGTGTTACTATGGCTTGACTTTCCATTCCTGATTCTTTTAGAATGCCTATGTGAAGTTTCATATTGTTTCTTACAATTCACATATAATTTCTTCTAAATCTTAGCAAATATAAGCCTTGTTATGGTATTTAATTGGTGTTCTTGAGAGGTCTAACAAGAATCCCAGCTAAGTGAGTCTCTTATTTATTATTTATAGAGTCATGGCCTATTAGCTTAAAGACCTTCAATAAAGTAAGTGTCTCTAATTGTCTCTTGTATGAATGTATCTAAACCATCTCTCATTAATTCACTTAGGCTATTTAAGAATTATTTGGGATAATAATTAGTGATATTTATGAAAACTTTAAAGACTTTCTTTTACATTGCAAAACTGCACACTCAAAGTTCTTGTTTAACACGCAATATAAGCTATTAAGATGAGCATGACTTCAAAAAGTTACATCGATCAATAAATCATAGCAAACTCCACAAAAAAAATCTTACTAAAGCATTTATATTCTCATTTCCATGCTTAGATAGTCACAATTAAATTAATATTTTGATAAGTTTTATTGAACCAAACCTCAAGATGCATAACAGTGTATACAATTTATGTAAATTGAATCTCAAAATAATTTGTATTTGATTGGTTTTAATCTATAGAATCACTTTAAAGCGTACTTTTTAACTAAAATTACCACATTGATTTTTGTCTTTCTAAAAGAAGCCTTAGACGAGAGTTGAGTTAAGCATACTTTCAATGTTTTCGGTGATGATTGAGATTTACCTTAAATGTTATTTAAACTTTATAATATTAAATGGATCTTTTATTGCACCTTTCATTTTGCATCCTCACGTTGTTACCATTTACATGTGGTAGTGATGTGTGTGAACACACTAGGACCGCCGGGGTGTTTTTTCCCTCTTTAGGGGGTTTTTTTCCCCCGTGCATTGTATATACGCCCATCACTCTAGAGCTATCTATTTTTCCATTTCACACAAAGTAATACACTCTCTATTAGTATCAGAGCAGGTTGCGTTCTCCCGGGCTTAGTCGCCAGCAGCTCCACCACACGCATGCCCACTTTCTTCGATTATAGTGAGCTTTAGCCTCCGTTTCCACTACAGGTAGTATTGCACAAGCTATTTCGTCATTTTGTGAAAAATTTCTATCATTGCTTTTTTCTGCATGATAGGTGCCTTACAGTCTTCTACGGTTTGTGCTATATAGCATGTGTTGTTCCCGCTTTGTTTCTCCTCTTTTTGGGTAGTTTTCACATCAGGTGCAGCATTTACCATGGCTGACAACAACACGGATGTGTTCAAGATGTTTGCTGTTGAGGATAGATTGGATGGGGAAAATTACCCTATGTGGGCTTACATGATGCAACATGTTCTTGTGTCAAAGGGTGTCTGTAATGTTGTGTAGGGAATTGATGTATGTCCTGGTTCTCAGGATGTAGGCGATATTGAGGATGTTGCAGGTCTTGCTGCAAGGATTGCTGCTGCTAGAGTTGTTTTGCTTACGATAGAACAAGCTCATTGGGATGTAAAGGATGCGCAAGCTCATGCATTGATTGTGGTGTGTGTGAAGCGCACCATTACTCCTCACATTTGTTAAGCAAAATCTGCAAAACAGGCTTGGGATATTCTGGATGGTCTTTATGCAAGTCACGATGAGGCTAAAATTGCATTGCTGCGTAAAGAGATGGAGTCAAAGATTATGCATGAGGAAGATGATATGGACACTTTCTTGCTGGTGTCAAGGATATCAATGAGCAACTTATTTCTGCAGGTGAAGTCATTTCAGACAATTCCCTTGTGCAGACTGTTCACGATGCCTTACCAGATTCTTACCAGACTTTTGTTGTACTTGGAGACTTATGACCCGAAGAAATCCTGAAGTTGTCAAGTTTGATGTATTGTGCACATTGCTGTAGCAAGAGTCACTTTCCAAAAAAAACAGGACTAGACAGCATACAGTTGAACATGCTTTTATTGCTTCTCAAAGAAAGGGTGGTAACATCAATGCAGCCACTTGTTATGGTTCTTCTACGAGTGGAAAATCACATGTTCTTAATGCTTATGCTGACAGCAATTCGTCTGGAAATTCTGGTGATAAGGGCAAAAAGAAGATGCGTTGTTATTATTGTAAAGCTAATGAGCAGTGTCCTAAGTTGAACTCCAAAGAGGCTAAGAAGAAAGAGGGTGATTCCACTGCGAATGCTGGTTCCACTACAAATGCATCCATTGTTGAGTCTTCTCTGAAAGGAGACTGTGATGCTGATGTTGATGCAGAATGGGCTTTTAGTGCAGAGTACACTTACAATCTTGTTGTCCATGATGCATGCATGTTAGTTGCTGCAGATTCACATGTGTGGTATTTCGACAGTGGTGCTACAAAGCATATTACCTCACATCGTGAATTGTTCACCTCTCTCGAGTCTGTCCTTCATGGGAATTCAGTCACTTGTGCCAACAATGCCTCTTATCCGGCTCAGGGGGTTGGACAGATTGTGCTTACTGTTGAAAATGGCAGTTCTTTCACACTTGTAGTGATGCACTTTATGTACTTGGGATCACGAAGAATCTTTTGTCTGTATCTGCACTTGCTAGACGGACTTGTAGTCAAATTTGTGGATGACAAATGTACAATTCATGATCTCAGTTTTGATGATGAAATTGGTGCATCTGGCCTTTTGTGTCATGGGCTGTATAAGCTCACTTTGTATGACAAGTGTGGACAAAATTTTGCAAATGCAGTTGCAAATTCAAGGGCTGTTTCAAATACAAAATTGTTGCATGCACGTTTTGGACTTTTGAATATTGCGAGTTTGCTGCATTTGCAGAAATCTAATATGGTTGCTTCTTTGCTGCCTCTTGAAGCACCTGTCAAACATGTTTGTGAAGATTGTATTTTGGGTAAGATGCAGCGTTTGAAGTTTGCAAAGGATGGTTCAGTTAGGGCCACATGTAGGTTGAAGCTTGTGCATAATGATGTTTGTGGGCCATGCGAACTCCGTCCTTGGGCAATTACCTTTACTTTGTGACTTTCATTGATAATTACTCCAAGCATACATGGGTATTTCCGCTTAAAGCGAAGTCCAAAGTTTTTATGTGCTTCAAACAATTTTTGGCTATGGCTGAAAATGTATCGAAATGTACTATGGGCACCCTCCGTTCTGATCGAGGGGGAGAGTATATCTCTCATGAATTTAATGCATTTCTGGCTAGTCGTCGAATAAAACACCAATGTGCAGTGCCTTATACCCCTCAACAAAATGGTGTTGCTGAGAGGAAAAACCGGTCACTTACAGAAATGGCACGATGTATGGTAAAAAGTCAAGCTTTGCCGCATTCTTTTTGGCTTGAGGCCATCATGTGTGCCACTTATGTACTAAACAGGTGTCCTACAAAAGCTTTGCAATCTATTACTCCATATGAAGCATGGCATGATAGAAAGCCTTCTATTGAGCACATGCGTATTTTTGGTTGTTTGGCATATGCTTTGGTGCCACAAACACAGCGTAGAAAATTGGATGATAAGGCTGTCAAATGTATTTTTGTTAGTTATAGTGCTGAAAGCAAAGGTTACAGGTTGTATCATCCACAAACAAAGTGTATTTTGGTTTCACGGGATGTAGTGTTTGTGAAAGATTCTGTTCAGCCCTTGCTGTCATGTACTAGAGACAGTAATGTAAGCTCACAGGACATTTATGACACTCTTTTGCCTCTTTTTAGTGGTGGAAGTTCGAATGTAAATTCCAATGAGGCAAATACACAGCCTATGGGGGTTTTCGAAAATGTTATAGATCAGCCTATTACTGCAGATGTACATGATAAGGAAAGGGCCAAAATGGTTGGTGCATACATTGCGTGACAGTAAATTGGATGCACCTTTGTCTAGTCGTACTCATTCAGGCTCTGGCCATGCATCTATGCATCAGATTGTTATGCTTTGGCTGTGTCTAGCTTCCATGATGTTGAGGAACCTCTATCTTTTGATGAAGCATAGAATTGAGAAAATTGGATGGTTGCCATGCAATCAAAATATGATGCACTTATAGAAAATGACACATGGACTTTATGTGGTTTGCCTCCTGGAAAAAAGGTCATTGGTACGAAGTGGGTTTACAAGTTGAAACACAAGCCGGATGGTGAGATCGATCGCCATAAGGCTTGACTTGTTGCAAAGGGTTATGCACAACAAAAAGGCATAGATTATGCAGAGACTTTTGCTCCCACTTGTCGTATGACTACTGTGTGTTTTCTATGTGCATTGGTAGCTCATTTTGGTTGGGATGTACATCAATCAGACATTGTTACTGCTTTCTTGAATGGTGACATATTTGAGGAAGTTTATGTAATGCAGCCTCATGGTTCTGTCATGAAAGGACAAGAGGACAAAGTGTGCAGATGTAAGAAGGCTTTGTATGGGTTAAAGCAATCTCCTTGTGCTTGGTATGAGAAAAATGACACTCATTTGGTCAAACGAGGATTTCGTAACAGTCCAACAAAAATCACATTGTATGTAAAGCGGCGTGAGGGTGATGTACTTTTCATTGTGGTTCTTTATGTAGATGATTTGCTAATCACTGGACCAAATGAGAGACATATTGCTGAGTTTAAGACTGATTTGAATGCTACTTTCAAGATGCAAGATTTGGGGTTGTTGCATCATTACTTGGGTATACAGTTTAAGCAGTGTGATGGTGGTATTGCCTTGTGTCAGAAAAGTTACATAGAGACATTGTATGTAAGTTTGGACTTGAGGATTGCAAACCTATTGCCACTCCCATGGAAACAGGTTTTAAATTGAGTCTTCATGATGCTAGTGATCCTGTAGATGTCACTCTTTACCAAAATGCTGTTTGATGCCTCATTTATGTATGCAACACGAGGCCGGATATTCAATTTGCAGTTTCACAGGTCAACAGATTTATGCATAGCCCAGGGTCTAAGCATTGGCAGACTGACAAAAGGATTTTCCGCTACCTTAGTGGCACTTTACATCTTGGCTTGTTTTATCCCAAGGGGGGATCATTGCCGCCAGACTTAGATGCTTTTTCGGACTTAGATTGGGCTGGTTGTTTTGACACGAGAGTGTCCACAAGTGGTTTTTGTTTCATGCTTGGCAGTTCATGTATATCATGGTTGAGCAAGAAGCAACCTTCTGTGGCCACTTCGAGTTGTGAGGCTGAGTATAGGGCAGTCTTCACTGCTACAGTTGAGTGTGTATGGCTCAGATGCCTTATGGCTGATTTGGGTGTTGGATAGGACACTTCCAACACTATCTACAGTGACAGTCAGAGCGCATTGGCAGTTGCAAGGAACCCAGTTTTTCATGCTCGCACAAAGCACATTGATGTGCATTACCACTATGTCAAGGAGAGGCTCTCAACAGGAGAGATCAGCTTGGCTTATGTGCCAACACAGGACAACCTTGCAGATCTTTTCACAAAGGCATTGTCTCATGAGAAGCTTGAAGCTTTCCGGAAAGCTTTGGGCTTACTCCCCTTTGTGAACTGATCATGTCCTCAGGGCATGGTACTTCCCTTCACTGATGTGCCAACTCTCATTCATCGCATCACTCCAGGGGGGATTTGTTACCATTTACATGTTGTAGTGATGTGTGTGAATACACTAGGACCATTGGGGCATTTTTTCCCTCTTTAGGAGGTCCCCCCCCCCCCCCCCGTGCATTGTATATACGTCCGTCACTCTAGGGCTATCTATTTTTCCATTGCACACTAAGTAATACACTCTCTATTGTGTGCCTTGAGCTTTCTTCGTCTTCTCCAAGCTGTGTGTGTTTTCTTGCAACCCTAATTCCAACACACATGGCTTGACTTCTCTTGCATTCTATTCTTTTAGAATGCTAAAGTGAAGCTTCACCTTACATAATTCTAGTAAATTTTATACATACACACATACACACACACACACACACACACACACACACACACATATATGTACTTATGTTTATTAAACCTGGCTTTTTTTATGAAGGCATTAAAAAATAAGTCCTTAAATAACAAGACATTAGGTAGGGTGTTTATAGCATAATCCGTTGTTGAAGACAATGGTGGGCGTCAAATCGATCAGTAAGCCGTTCTGGAACCGCTAGTTGTAATTGTGTTTATATGGACAATACAATTTTATATTGAAACAATACAACTACAACACTGATTAAGACCTACTTTCGATAAATCTTTCCTTCCCCCTTCTTCAATAGGCCATCATGACTCCTCACCTTGTTTCAATCATTATTATTTATGCTTTTGGAATATATTGTAATATAAATAGTTCATTGTTACTTTTTTCCCCAAAAAAAACCATAATATCACATGTTTCACAGTACTCGTGTCACTTTCTATAGTGAATTTTCACCTTGTTTTTTTTAAACTTGAAACTTTGATCTTACAACACCATGCATTATATATGTTATGCCACCCTAGTATATAATGACTCTCTAAGGGAGTTGTTCCCATGGTCAAATGAACATAGATATTTTTCATGAAATAAATAAATAAATATATATATATATATATATATATATATATATATAGAGAGAGAGAGAGAGAGAGAGAGAGAGATCACACAAGATCGATAGCATGTTGAAACATAGAATCAATTGGTGGCTTTTATAGCCAAGTGAATAGGGAGACAATATCATTGCTTTGGTTAATGAATTTTGAGCTAGCATAGAGCGGGTTTTGATTGGCATAGACTCTAGGTAGGTGAAAAACTAGCCAACATCTCGTCATAGGTAAAATGAACCTACGAGATGACACCTAAGAAAAGCGACTTAAAAGGATAAACCTGGTAGGAATATTGAAGCATTAGTTAGCATGGACTTCAGAAAACTAGACAGGCTGAGAGGCCAACCAAAGCCAACATGGGGTTTGAGGGATGTGTTCAAGATAGACTTAAAGGCTCCCGCAATTTATTTTTTCTTGGCACAAATTTACTTGATTGAACATGAGAATGGTAACAAAAAAAAGCTAATTGAGAAAAGGGACCGTAACATTTGTGAGAGATAGATATTAGCACTTATTGCGTGTAAAAATCAACCAAAACATTTTTTAAATGGTCACATAGGGGTTCCGGCGTGATGTGGAGGAGAGATGATTTGTGAGCTAGCCGACAATAATGAGCATAGGTACTTCTCAAACTTGATGGAAATTAAAGCCTGAAAGCTAGATTCAGGTACTTTGGAGGATAATGATCTAGAGTATATTTAGCCCACATTAATTAGCAATTGTCTTGCATGTGATTAGGGGTCATGTGACATCACACACATGTTCACAAAGTAAACCTGACTATTAGTGTATATTTCACTGATTAAAAATCCCAAAAATTTGGATAGATTGCAAGCTTTTCTTAAAGAAAACCAGAAGAAATCTATACATTTTCTTGAAATGGGGGAAGGAATTTAAATCGTCCTTTTTCCACTTCTTGAAAAAATAGATTTCTTTTTTTGTTTTGTGAATATTGACTAAAAAAAGGATAACATTGACAAACTAAAATGGTAAAACATGAAAATTAAATTGCCCAAACCATCCGAAAAGCATGCATGATTGAAATCATACTCAATGTTTTGACATTAAATTCTTTTGGAGAAAAAAAAAACATTCAGTTGAAGGAAGTGCTCCATGCAAGTTCTATGTGTTCTGCATGAGAACTCACATATTTTAAATTAAAAAGAAACCACATATGAAGTGTCTTGTGCAATTGTTTACAAGGTTGGATTCAAAGGGTCAAATGGAAGAGGGCTTGTGACCTTAACATGTTATGTCATTGTGATCTTCACACCATTTGGAGACATAACTTATACAAATTCATTCAAGTATGCTCATGAAAAAGATTTGTTGGTCGTCAAAACTTACATTCGCACCTAGATTCTTTTCTATTTGCGTGCCCAAGCAAGTGCGCGCATGTTCTTTGGTCAAGCCATTGAGCCACCTCCCTCCTTGAGAAAGCCACTGTAGCATTGGAAGTGTGTGTACGCTTGGATTCAATTAGGCATCCTCTGTATCCCTTCCCTAATCCATCTATACTAATATCCTCTTTCCAAGCCATGTTTGTGCAAAACGACACACATCCATAATACATTATCTTAAAATTTAGTATTAAGATGATTTTCTCTAGCTTGTCGAGCTGTATGAACCTAATGTATCCCGTGAACAATCTTTTTAGGTGGCTTCTCTCGCTTATGCATTGGCCTTGGGAAGGCCATGGATTGTTATGGGGGATAGTAATTAAGTTCTTAGTCATTGCAATCTTTGTACCCCAGCTACAATGGTGCTTCTAGAGTTACTTTGGAATAGTGCTTAGACCATTGGACTAGGGGAAATTTCATATGTTGTTGGATTGGTGGACCTACCAATGTTGCTACTTGTGTACGAGCACTTTGGTAGGAGGTGGACTAGTGATAGTAGAACCCATTTGCCTCATCCACTCATCGCTGATGATAACGATTTTATCATTGTACATATGTGATTCTATGACATCAAGATCATCATCATTATAGCTCTGCGAGTTTCTGTCATAAAGCCAAAATATAGAGTCACACAACACTTGGCCTTGCATTATCTAGCCTCGTCACCCCCTTGTATTTGAGTAGCACAATATCTGGTATGGAGATGACTGTGCCACCAAGCAAGGTCTTGTACTTGGGGGTCTTTGCAGTATATTGAGGCTTGATTGGGTAGTCCTTGGGTTTTCTGTCTTCTATTGTTTCATTTTTTTTCTTTACACAATTTGTGTTATCGTAATGTGCTAGTTCTGTCCTTTACACAGTTTGCATTGTTACAATGCGCCAGTTCTATTCTTTCATAGTTTATCACATTTTTCTATATGTCGTTGGACGCTTGAGTGAGACTATGAGCATATTGCTCTAAGGCTACTCTTTACGCACAAAGCACCATAATAGGTTTTTGTACCACATGTGCTCTCATTCTTTGGCATGCATGATGGGACCTCAATTGAAGTCTTGCCTTGCTTGCTCAAACTAGTGGCATAGCTAGGTGTAGTCAGCGCATGGTGAGTCGTAGACTAGTATACTAGTCAATCAAGATTAGGCCGAGAGGCTAGCTGGTCGTAATAGTTCAAGGTGTCAGTTGGTCTAAGTAAGTCCCAACAAGTCACAAAGGTTGACTTGTTGTAACAAGTCAAGAGGTTTGTGAGCATGTTAAGAGATTTAGTCAAAGAAGACCTATTGATATGCCAAGTTCAACATGGACTACTCCTAGATAACTATTACCATAAATCATCATCATTGGCGCACCTTGGCGGATACACTTATCTTCGCTAGTCCAATTGTAGTGTCACCACAACTAAACTACATCAACTCGGTCTACCTGTTGAAGTGAGGCACACTTATCCATCCATCTCACTCACTAGTGGTTCACATTAGACCATTATACTAGTTTCCCTTTATGTTGTATTTTCAATTTTATGCATTGTAGGCTTCTTAACTTGAGCTAGTGAAGAAGAAGGTTTTGCCTCCGTGTATGTGTGTGTTTGTGTGTGTGTGCGCGCTTGCAAGAGCTCAAGCTCTCTCCTTCTCTACATCTTAACATGGTATCAAAGCTTGGCTATGTCTATAGTAGTATGAGGCGCTTGGAACAGCAAGCGAAAGTAGCAGAAAAATTAGGCTTGGGATTCTCAGAATCCATCCCCAAGAGATCCCTGAGGTGCTTCTTTTTAGAGATTGTGTGCGGGTTTGTCTAATGTGCATCTAGATTTTCCACCGCATAGAAAGCAAGACGTGGGTTCCCAGTAAATTTTTACATATGGACATAATGCACGATGTCAAAAGGGTCTGTGGATTTATTTTTGTGGGTTTTTTAGCTTGCTTTAGCAAGCACATGTACATGGAGTGCAAGTCGCTAGTGTAGTGCCAACTGTCGGGTTTTCCCATTAGTGAGTTTTTTGAAGAGTCACTTGTTTAAAAGTAAAACTTATGTAAAAACATAAAAAATTTCAGCCAAAGTTCAAAATTCGTAGGTTTTGGGTCGTTTTGGCTTCTCTATGTTTTTGGATGCAGTTTTTTGCCCTCAACTAGCCTTCTCTACGTGTAGTCATATCGAGGGAGCTCTTTGTTTGCACTAAATTTTTATGTATTGGAGTGTAGAATCAATTTTGATCATCTTCAGCATTCTTGCTAGTCATTTTTACAAATTTCCTCCAAGATTTAAAGTGCCCCAATTGGAGTTATGCTCTTCAAGTTACGACTACTTCTCTGTAGGGTTATGGCTATGTCAGCTAAGTGGTTGCATAATGTGTGAGGAAAGATTGGGATGCCATGTATCTATGAATTGTGTGTTGGTTGGTGTGTGCTATAAATCCATGCTCTGATAGGATTTTGCTCCTATGCGCTATGGTCCTTTGGGTGGGTGTGTGCTTGTAAATTCCCAAGGGAGCATATGTCTTTTGTATGGGGTTTATTGAAGGTATTTTTGGTATACGTTTGGTGATTAGGTTGAAGTTTGAACGCTTTTGGGCTATATACCTATAGAGGTGTCCTCCTTTTTCTTATACCCAATAGTGTTTTGGTGCCCGTCGTTGAGGAATTGCTTCAAGTTACCTTCAATTTACAGGTTTTGGAAGACATGGCATTTAGTTTTCTAGAGTTTAAAGGAAAAGCAAATGAAAGTGCCAAAGGTTTTGTTGAGCAAATGAAGTTTGCTTGCCTACTTGCTGACAAGTAGGACCCAGCATTGGTGCTATAAATCGTTTACTTCTGTTTCAAGGGAGATGCTCGAGAGTGGTTAGAAGGCTACAAAAAAGAGTTGCAATCAGCCCAACCTCCTTAAGTTATGACCTATGAAATGGCAAGACATGCTTTCTTCACACATTTTCAACATGTAGAAGACCCACAAAAGGTATGAAAATCTATCAAAATCTTAGTGCATGGTGAAAGTCACACCATAGAGGATTTTGTGAAGGTATTCAATGTATTATGGACAAAGTGGTGTACATCTTTGGGGGATGAAATTCCTCCAGCCATGTTAAAAAAGGACACGTTCCTTGCAAGCTTGAGAAGAGGCCTACGCTTGAAGGTGGAGCTCAAGCAGGCAAAGACCTTTGTAGAGATGGTTGAAATTGCAAAGAATAAAGAGTGGAAGGTAGAGCACTTAATCAACTTGGAATCAATGTAGACGAAAACGTTGAAGGGAAAGTTGTAGAGCAGCTAAGCATCCTCATTAGGGAGCCAAGACATGATCAACAAGATTCTCAAGATATGAATGATTTTTGCAAGGAGATGCAAGAGGTGGTAGGTCTTATGAAGAACCTCAGTGTACATATGATGGAAAGTGGAAGAGGTCAAAGACATGTTTATGGTTGTGGCTACGGATGCAGTGAGGGATTTGCAGAGGGTAGAGGAAGAGGCATGGCTTGAAGAGGGGATATGTTTCAATGTTACAACTATGGTGAATGTGATCATAAAAGCCTTCAATGTGACAAACCAAAGAGAATGTGTGGTGATATGTTTCCTCTTCCTTCACAGATTCCTTCTCGAGCTCAAGATTATGGTATTGAGATCAAAGGGGAAGCAGGGCTAAGTGGTTTGATAGCTGAAGAGAAGGGAAAAACAAAGGTGGTAAGCATGATCCATTTGGAGAAGAATGAGGATGATTTGGGAGATATGTTCGTGCTTGTAGGTAAGAGGGCTACAAGAGATCACGAAATGAGCGATGCAAGTCCTAGCCATAAAAAAGGAAAACAGATTGAAACAAGTACTAGTAAAGAGAAGAGGAAGAGAAAACCCAAGCAAAGTTACAATGCACCCAATTTTCCTTTGGGAGAAGGGCAACCAAATTATAGTTTAAGGGTTGATTTGGTCAGTAGAAAGGTTGTTACCTTTGGACAAATCATGGAGATGTATCCTAAGTTATAGAGGCAATGGAAGTATGTGGTCAATCCTATGAAGAAGGAGACTTCTAGGGGGTCTGTGAGAGTCCTATCTTTGAATGAGCTACCTGATATATGCCCTACTGTGGATGCATGGCATAAGAGGAAGTGCATTGAAGAGGCATATATATATTGATAGAGGTGCACAAGTACGCGTTATCACTCAAGCTTGTGTATCAAAGTTGGGACTCAACATGGTGAGGAATTCAGGTTTTTGTATAAAGTTGCAAACCAATCAAGGGTGAGTGTTTGAGAGTTATAAAGGACTTGGAGGTGGATTTATTTGATGTTAAAGTGTTGGTCACTTGCCATGTTATCTCCACATGCATTGGTGCATTCCCTCGCATCCTTGGAAGACCATGGTTATAGGCAACCAAATCCATACAAGATTGGGGGCACAGTACCATCACTCTCTACAGTAGAAGGGGTGATAAGAAGAGATTTGACATGGCTAACAAGAAATCTTTGGATGTTGATTTTGATGAGCAAGATGATGAAGAAGAGTACTCAAAAGCGGAGAACCGGGTGTGGAGGAAGTAGACACACTGCCAACATTGAATGAGAAGGATCCCTCTTTTTTACATGGCTCCACACTTGGAGTATGTTTGACCATGCTCAAATGTATCCTTAAGAACTCAAAAAACTCAATAGATGAGATTGAGATCAAACATTGAACTACGTGCATTAGCTACCACATTGTTTCGTCCTTTATGATACTAGAGCTTTGCATCATAATCCTAAAGAATCTCACCCACCTAGCCTTTTGACCCTTCAAGTCGGATTGTTGTATAACCATTTTATACTTTACGGTCAAAAATTGGTTCAAAATGTGAACCATACAAATAATGTCGCCATGTTTCCAAAGCCGAAACTATTGCATAGAGTTCTCTTTTGTAAGAAGAATAATTCTATTGTGTAGAATCTAGTTTTTTGCTTTCAAATGAGATTGGCCTTTCTTCTTGCAAGAGAACTTCGCCAATCGCTCAATTACTAGCATCTACCTCAAGCACAAAAGGTTTCATTGGATCCACAATAGCTAAAATTGGTGTAGTAGTTAGAACAATCTTAAGTGCATCAAAGATTTGCTATTGAGCTTCTCCCCAATGAAATGATTTTCCCTTGGTCTGTCATAGGAACATCAATTTTGGCATATTTTTTAATGAATCTACAATTAAAATCTGCATAGCAACTAGCAATTAGACGCAAAGGCTAACACAAAAAAAAAAACCTTAGTCATGGAATGGGATATCTATGCTCATAGAGCTATGCCATTTGACCTAACCAATGCTCTAGCTACTTTCTAGAGATTGATAAGTCATGCATTTAAAGAATATTTTCAAATTGTATGGATGACCTCTGCATTCATTCTTTACTAAAAGGACCACATAGAGCATCTAAGGAAAGTGTTGAGAAGTGCTATCATGTGTGCTCAATCAAGTGAAGGTAACAGGTACTTCCCCATTTACTATGCTTGTAGGAAATTAAATAATGCTAAAAGAAACTATATCACCACCAAAAAAGAAGAGTTGGAATGATCTATACAATAAATAAAGTACATACAATATTTATTGAAAACCCAATTCACATTCTTTATAGATCATCAAGCATTGTTATATCTATTGGAACAAACCCTACAATATAGGATGTATTGTTAGATGGTTCATCATTGCTAGAATTTGACTTCCAAATAGTGCTCCTCGCACATATTCACGGCATCTCCACTCACATACAAGAGATAAAGCTCATCATAGCTTGACCAAGATAACTCAGTCTCCGACTCATGTCAGTAGAGCTTCTATCACTCAGCTCAACCTCTTCCTCTGTCTCGAGCTAAGGAATCTCTTCTAGCTTCACCGCTTTGACCTCATCTGCAAACCACACCCTTTGACCTCTAGCACTCTTCAACAACAGCCATACCTTGAATCAAAAATACATCTTTTGCTTGATCTGGAACCACCTGTACATTCTCCACAATTGGAGCCTCTCTAGCTAGCATCCTTCGCATAGGAACCACCCTGTGTCTCTGCAACCATAGAACCCTAGGTTCGTCTTGCACAGGAACATCCCTTTGTACCAGTCTTGGCTTGGCTACCACCCCTTCAATCTGCTTTGGCATCACAACACCTAGCAAACCTTCTCTAGCTTTGTGCTTCATCAAAATCTTCTTGGTCCGCCGTTTTGCTAGAGCCATCACTTCTTTGTATGACACCATGCCATTCATCTCCACTTTGTCGCACACTTACTCATGCAGAAAATCCAAAAAGTTACTCAACTTTAAAAACCCAACATTCTTAGCAGCAATTACCTTGATTAGCTTTTCCCAAAGAACCTTGAACTCCCATTCGAACGCTTGAAAATCCCCTTCCAAGCACTACTTCAACCTGTCCAGCTTATGCTTCACTTCCTCTAGCTGCACATCTGCTATGAATTTGCTTTGAAAAGCCGCTTCTAGGGCTTCTCAATCGGTCTTTTCTTCTTCACATAGGCCATCAAACCATAGCCTCGCTTTTTCACCAACCAGGAGTGGGAACACCTGCACCGCACCTTCTTCTCTCAATAAACCGCTCTCCAACACCAACAATCCATAATCTTGAAGGCTGGTTTTTGCATCTTTGACCCAGAGAAAATTGGAAACCCTATCGAGGCCATCTCTAGCATCACCTGCTCTTCAAAGGCTGCACCTTTGGCATCACCAAAATCACCGCTTTGTCTTCAAACAGGAGCACCAATGCACTCCTTCATGTGGGCACCAGAAGATGGAGAGGGGAAATGGGGGAACACACCCGACACACAAACAGATTGCCTCTCTATAGCCCAGGTTATACACAACATCCCAATCCACTAGAGTTCACCTTTGAAACTCTACACTCACACATGAAAACCATCGTTTGCGCACAACAGACGCACCCACGTGTTGTCAAAACACCACACCACATTGACGTTCCACCGTTGTCTATCTCTACCCTCTCAACACACACATCAACATTCTGATTCACCCTCTCAACACAAGAAACCGCCGGTTAGGGTGGCCACACACTTCCACAAACCGACATCGCAAGCAAAAGATGAAAGCAGAGAAAGAGAAGGGGAGAGTGGAGAATCGGTACCAACACGGCATAAAGAATGCTCTCTTTCTTCATTGAAAACCCTTTACACAAGCACGAGTGCAAAAGCATGGCCGGCTCAATGAACAGACACATCCTTTGAAGCTTTACTATGTAAAAACCTTCATGAGGGAGAGCCCTCATTGACTCCCCCGCCGTTGCTCTGCTAGCTTCACCAATGAACTCGCCTCCACAGGCACACTCCTTCGTGGGAATGGCCTCCAAAAAAAACCCCAAATGTTTGGCTACAAAAGCTTCAGAGAGAGCCCCAAAAAAATGAGTGTGTTTTATAGAACTCCCCATGTTTTTTCAACTTTCTAAAACAAGGCCAAGCAGAAGCGCACTAGTGCTCTTTGCCTTCACAAACGTGTTTTCCCCTTCCTCTTCTCCTTAAGTCAACTTTGGACTCCTTTGGCTTATTCAAAACCTCCAGCCACCACTTCCCTTCCGAATTCATAACCAAAAGAGTTTTTGGCGTTCGTTTCCCATATGGTTAGTGCTTCCACCGACTCAAACTCACCAGATACCTATTGTGCCATTCCACTTTGGAATTTCATTTTTGCTATCATCGAACCCCAAGAACTTTGTTGCATCATGACCGCCCCATGGCCTTGAACAACGAGTCGTAAAATTGGGAAAAAAGCTCGATTCGTCGTTGTCACAATTGTCTGCCAAATTGAATCGGATGAATCAAGGTGCCCATGACTCTGATTGATAAGCTATATATTTTGGCTCACTCCCCACATTGCAGGCAGCTCTTGAGAACCTTGGCGATCTATAAAAATCGCTTTCGGCATGTCTATCGACAACCCCCGGTATATCTTCCACATGCCATAACTTGCTCATTCGAGACTCGTTGACAATATAGAAAGACCGACATGCTCCATAGCTTGAGCACTTCAATCCTATCTACTTACCCCAGCTATGGCCATCTGTCCATGTCTTCCCTATCCGTCAGGGATCTGCTACGCATTCCAACTTTAGATACCCGTATCTTGCTCACCATGAGTCCATTTGATGAGCCATCTAGATGGGCTTCTATAGCATCTCAAGCATCAAATTCTTAGGCAATATCCATGCACTTGAGACACTTTGACTTGGCATCCCAAGTGGACCTTTCTGGAGCCTTCTTAGCCTTAAAAACCGCATCATACATACATTTTTGCTGCCACTTGCATGCCCATGGCCTTCATACGTGCTCTAGCCTTCTGCAATGTACCTGCATGAAGCCTTAGCCTGGCATTGCACACTTCCAGGCATCGAACAACTTGGCTTGCACCACTGTCATAAAATCACTTGGCATTAAAATGCATGTTTACAATAGAAATGGTTAGTGTTAGAAATTTATCATTTTTCTACCCGATGCTTGCTATTTCGTCATCTTGTCTCTAACCATTGCCGAAAACGATCGTTTGCACTCGAAGCATGATATGATTGTAATTGCGTCACATTAACTATTTTCACTATTCTGCATTTTAGAGTTTTTTGCACTCTAGTTTTCTTCCGCTCTCTCCTTGATAAAACTCTGTAGAACCAATTGAAAATCTCATGTAGGGCATTTCTCCTCTTTATTCCACCTCCATGACTTGTATTTTATTTTTGAAGTATACTACTTTATCTTGATAGTTTGAACGTTCCATTCCTTGGCTACTCTAGATGCCCAATGAACCATAGGTGTCGAGAAAAAATGCACCATGTGCAAAAAGAATGTTCTGAAAAAAAACATAATTCATTCAAACACATATACATTTTAACTCTAGAGACCAAGTGTTTAACCCACCATGTAATGTTTTATGTGTGTTTTTCCCCAAGCATCAACCATTTGCGATGATGTGAAAGTATTGATTACAAACTTCGAAGTGGATATCTCATCAGAGGTTAGCTTTCCCTTTTCAAGGAGAAGAAAAATTTCATCAATAAACTGCCACACACGGGTACTCTTAATTCCAAAGGCTGCTTCGTTATCTCTGTAGGTGGTAATGTCACAACCTTTTTCCACAATTGAACTCAGTGGGACTTTGTGAGTCAAAATAGTCAAAAAGCAAATACATAGCTTTACTACCACCCATACATATTTTATTAGGACTATCGCATGTCCTTCCAGATGCCTTCTCATCCTTTGACAGCTCAAATTCACCACCATGGAGATCAACACTTGATAGAATAGCCTTGAGTTCTCTAATGCACTATTCTATTCTTTTTACATGCTCCATATTACAAGCATAATTAATATGGAGTATTAGCAATTTGTCAAGAATTTGTAGATGGGCATGAAGGGTGTACACATGCATTTGTATTAGTGGAATAGTAGAATAGGATCCCAATTTTGATAATCCATGTCTCGATTAGAGGGCAGACTTTGATCACAACTAGAACACCTTTCTTAGAGTTGACTAAACCTTTGCTACCCTTTCCCTTATCACCCTTTAACTTGCTGCCCTTTGCACCCTTGGCTTCAATTCCCATGGAGACTTTATTGTAGCAACAATAAATGCATGGAAAGAGGGTCATTGCACCTTGCTTGCACCCTAGCATACACTTGAGAGTTTTCAAGTTTCTTGCCAAATGCCACTTAACTTGGAATGTACCTAAACCTGAAACCTGCAATCATTTTCCTTTCTGCTGTTGCCAGATGATGTCAACAATTGACATGTGATTAAAATACCATTTCAGGGACTCATGTATGTCATGCGAGAGATAAAAATCTACTAGCCACCAATTATTCTTTTTAAAATGAACACCTAAACACGTGTTTCCCTTCTCATTAGAATTTAGCTCAACATAGACGTCCACCAAGGCACTGTTCATCTATGTTATGCTTACCCTTTTGATCCATTGATCTTTGACAATCTGACACTCATCAAGCTTCATGAAAAATATAAATTTACCATCACACTCTTCCTGTGTCAAATAGAATCTAATCATTGACTCCTGGAGCTTCAACAAGTAAACATACACATTGCTGAACTCGTTGTAGCGGAAGGATTTGCTATCTTCTAATGGCATAACATCCTCCAAATATTGAAATCCACCTAACAAGCTTGGTGCATTTTTCACAACGCTGACATTGTAAGGTGTTGGCAACAACCCAAACAATTGTTTTGCTATGTGCCCTAGCACTAGAATTCTGTATAAGGCTTCCTAGGCCTTGAAACTAATTCTTGCACTATTACACACCTCCATTATCTCCTGAGGCGACACAAAGTTCTTTAGTTCATTGAAGTACTTCTAACGTAAAACTTTGGCAATGCTAGCATTGGATGGATCATCCAATAGCTCCACCGACTCCTTTGGCATGATGATGTGCTATAGTAGAGTACGTCATGCCGCTTGAACATCGAAATAGATTCCGATCATCATTCAAGCCAAATTCTTGCAGATTGAAATAAAATTACAACAGCCTACAAGAAATGTAGCAAATTGAAAGCTTGCATTCTTACCCTCACCTAGTTTGAATGATACGTTTCTTTTGAGCTCCACCACTTGAAGATAGAATAAAAATTGTTTATTTCTTGCGTTTACAAATGTGGTAGCCAAGGGGAACAAGTGTGAGATGATCGATTCACCGATGCATATTACGTGCACTGTGTTGTAGTTGAACGTAATTGTCTAGCCAACGCTCTTCTTTCTTTTTTTGATGCTCTAATTTTTTATTAGGCTTTGCCATCTTATCATTCAACTGCTTCTTCTTCTCATTGGCTTCCTCTCTGACTTCCTGAGTGTCCTTCACGTACTTTTCCCGCAATAATGAATTTGCAGCAAAGAGTTGTTTTCTTGCTTCCCTTTCATTGAAATAATATGAATGTATCCTCCAGTAGTAGCCAAACAGGCGATCTCTTCCACCTTGTACAAAACGCGTTAGCTCAATGACATTCCAAAAGGGTGGTGATACATTGGTTAGAGGATCGCTTAGGTAAATATGGCCATCGACCCATAAGTTAATTGCCTTGCACCCAATGTTCCATAGCTGATATGTAGCATTGGGATTAGATGTGCCAAGTCACACAGCACTGTACTCCTGCTCCAAGTCAGTATTTAATTCGATATTGTCTTGAATTATTGGTAATTTCTTGAAGTGGGGATTGGATGACATTTGTGTTAGCTTATCAAGAAAATTCAAGAGAGAGGTGAAATGGTGACTGCCACAAGCATAGGAGGCTAGCTATGGAGAGAAGAAATGGAGAGTACTTAGAGATATGAGAAAAGGATTATGTTGTGGAGGGAAGAAAGAGCTGGAATGCAGCTTAATCTCCTTTGAATTCAAACCATTGATCATGAATGTTTTAGAGAGGGAAATGTTGCTGCACACAGAGGTAATAGAGTTTTCCATTGCTCTCAACTGGAGTTGGAGTGGGAGAAGCATGAGAGAGAGAGAGAGAGAGAGAGAGAGAGAGAGAGAGAGAGAGAATAAAGGAAGAGAGAGTGGGAGAGAGAGCATATCTGTAACCTTGGAGGATCTGCAGTTTTTGTCAGGAGAATACATCAAAAAATGTCCCTTCAATGATTAGGAGAGGGATGTGACAAGAGAGAGAAGGAGAGGAGAGATAGAGAGTTGGCTGACATTTTAGAGAGAGAATGCAGTGAGAGAATGTGAAAATTCTGTTTTTCTAATAGGGGGAGGGCTGAAAAGTGCTTTCTTTAATGAGATCTAAGTGAGAGAGAGTGGTTTATATGTAAAAGAGAGTGGACAAGGATGGGAAAAAGACATTTTAAAATTCAAAAATATATATTAGAAAACTTTTCAATTACCACCTCTCTTTTGGATTAAAATAGTCTATTTTCAAATTTGTTTTTATAGAAATGGCATTTTTAAAAATCCCAACATAGGTCATTTTGCCCACTCTTTTAGGCTTGGTCAAACTTGGCTTAAGCTTTAAACATTTTCTTAAACTTCCAAATAAAGAGGCCCTTCTCTACCCCATTCAGTTCCTAATGAAAGGACCTTGCACAAGGGGGCAATTATGGAGCGAGCCTTGTTTTATAACATCCCACCACAACTACCATCCATTGCCGCCACTTAGCACCCATCACCACCACCACCCTAGCCAACCACTAGATGTTGGTGGTTCTATCTTGCTACCACCATGTGCCGCCCCTACTCCTACCATCACCGTCCATTGCCATCTTTCCCTCCAACAGAGTAGCCTCCCCCCCCTTCTCTCTCTCTCTCTCTCTCTCCTCTCTCTCTCTCTCTCTCTCTCTCTCTCTCTCTCTCTCTCTCTCTCTCTCTCTCTCTCTCTCTCGTCTCCTCCAAACCTTTAAGAGATTACTCTCATTTAACTCTCATCAAGGGTCCGACCCATGTTTTATTTCACAAAGCCTTTTGAAGGCTTGCCTTTTTAACATTCTTTAAAACGTAGAGCTATTGATTTCCTCGAGTGCTTGAGAGAGAGAGAGAGAGAGAGAGAGAGAGAGAGAGAGAGAGTCACCCTATTGCTAGTGTTGTCACTCCTCAAGATTTGGGGCATCACCTCCAGGCCTTAGCACCCTCATTTCTCTTATTTCCACACTCATAAAGTGCTTCTCCCCCCCAATGCTTGCCAATCAAGACAACTCTTTGGCATTGCCTTAATGATGTCAATTAGCACGTGTTTTGTGTCTAGCTATACTTACAAGCACTTGAGCTTTACGAGGACGTTCTCTGTTTGATGTTTTCAACACTATATAATTTGAATAAAGGGAGATATTTGATGTGATAAAGAGACTTTTAAAGGTTCAATATAAAGAGTTTAATCAGATTAAGTTTCAACAGGATCAGCATTGGTTCCTTTGAATATGGTATACAATTGAAAAGTTTTAGATTAAACCGTGGAAAACCAAGATGCAATTACTTATGATGAAGGAAGGTGCCTAAAAAAAAGCTACATAAGAAGAGCTAGAGAATGTCTGTACTAATCCACTTCAACATTCTGATTGGGTGAACAAGAATGAATCTACATTGCATATCGTTGTTCTTGACTTAGCCAATAACTTGCTTCATTGTCTAACCGCAAAAGCCAAGGAAGTCCGATAACTTTTGGTGGCACATTAACAATTCTAAACTGTTTCTTAAAATACTATTACATATTCTCACTTATCAACCTACAAACACTCACAAAACACAACCAAGATAGGCAAGGAAGTACGGTCTACTCTTTAGGTTACTTTTGGTGGATACATTGGAAATTTCCTTAAATGCAATTATAAATTTTCACTTATCTATCTACAAATACTCTCAAAACTCACTTAGATGTACTAAGTCTCTTATTTGAGTAGCTAGCTACTCTAAATTGCTCTTGAACGATGACATCAAAAGGATGTACTTGCCAAAAAGCAGAGGTTTGTGGAGATCGCCCTTTTCTTCAAGGTTGCTAGAGAAATGAAGTATGAAGAAATAATTTTGCCATTCTTATGGAAGCTAGAGTATAAGTTTCGTACAAAGCTCAAGAAGTGTAATTTTGTAAACAGCTTGGTCACACTATTGAATAGTGTTTTAAAAAATTTGCCAAGCAACAACAACTACATCATGCTAATGTTATTTCTCAATCTAAAGATGCTAAATTCTCTACAACACAGACATAACAAGCAATGCCTTCTATTGTTGACTCATGTAAATGCAAATCTGGGAGCAAGCTTGCCCCGACAAGCAAAGCTGTTAAGGTTGGCCATAAACAAATATAGCGGCCAGATAGACCTACTATTTACTAAAAAAGAGCTTGGCTATTATAGGGTGTGAGAAGATCTATGGATAAAGAAGAAAATAAAAGAATCTTATCAATGCTTTCTTGAAGAAAATGCAAAAAAGCAAGCAAAAATGGAAGAACCCCACAAGCAAATAATTGTGGATGTCACGAAGATAACACATAGTCTTGAGGCTACATTGAGTGAGATTTCATAAAGCATTGGGTTAATGATCATTGTACTAGTAGAAAAGGGCCCCCATTGAGTTCTAAGTGAGTAAGTAGGTCAAGTGAAGCAATAATGGAGCCTGCGATGCTTCTTACATTGACATGATTAGCTGGTTAGTGCAGACCTATATCACTATGGCCATAAACACCTTTGGTGCATGCAAAAAAATTTGATAAACAAAGATTTTCACCTTTCTGCATGTGCCAAAGGTGTTTTCCCTTATTCACATGCATTGCAATTTTCATAGCCTTAGCCCAAGTGCTATTCTCAACTTAGCATGCGAAGATACTGTAAAATTTATGCAATTCATCCTCTTGTAGTTCCTTTTTGGGCAAGTGCATGAGGATTGATAAGCTCTCTTAATGCCATGGGCATCATATAAGTGTTGGAGTTAAAGGGAGACATATTCTCTACAAGTGTCAATCCTCAAGCACTTAAGATTCTTCTCTAACTGATTTTGGACCTCCAAAATCCATTTTTGAGTGATACATATAGTTATTCATCTTCATGCCTCAAAGGATATGGCCAAAGCTCATGCGTTGCAAATAGCCTATGAAAATGAGAAAGTAAGCAACACCACCTGGTGACTTAGTACACAAATCTGAATGCGCTAGACAAAGCTTCTTCTTGCCATAGAAAATGGGTAGAAGCTAATCTTGTATGTATGCATAGCCTAGGGTCTAAGCATTGGCAGGCTGTCAAGATGATTTTTTTCTACTTGAGTGGCACTTTATATCTTGGCTTGTTTTATCCTACGGGGAGATCGTTGCCGCCAGATTTACATGCTTTTTCAAACTCAAATTGGGTTGGTTGTTTTGACACGCGAGTGTCCACGAGTGGTTTTTGTTTCATGCTAGGCAGTTCATGTATCTCATAGTTGAGCAAGAAGCAATCTACTGTGGCCACTTCCAATTGTGTGGTTGAGTAAAACGTCTTCACAACTACGGTTGAATGTATGGCTCAAACGCCTTATGGTTGATTTGGGTGTTGCATAGGACACTGCCAACACTATATACACTGATGGTCAAAGCGCATTGGCAACTGCAAGGAGCTCAGTTTTTCATGCTCGCACAAAGTACATTGTGGTGCATTACCACTATGTCAGGGAGAGGCTCTCAGCAGTAGAGATCAATTTGGCTTATGTGCCAACATAGGACAAATTTGCAAATCTTTTCACAAAGGCATTGTCTCGTGAGAAGTTCAAAGCTTTCCGCAAAGCTTTGGGCTTACTCCCCTTTGTGGACTAATCATCTCCTCAGGGCATGGCACTTTTCTATACTCTATGTGCCAGCTCTACGCATCACTCCCAGGGGGATTTGTTACCATATACATGTGGTAGTGATGTGTATGAACACACTTAGGACTACTGAGGCATTTTTCCCCTCACTAGGAGGTTTTTTTCCCATGCATCGTATATACACCCATCACTCTAGCGCTAACTTATCTTTCCATTGCACACTAAGTAATACACTCTTTGTTGTGTACCTTGAGCTTCCTTCGTCTTCTCCAAGATGTGTGTGTTTTCTTGCAACCCTAATTCCAACAATCTAGCCAAGATCAAAAGATCCATTCTGAATCTTCCACAAGCCATTGCTAAAACTTGAATGAAAGCCACAATCATCTAGTTGCCCAATAGACACTCTGAGATTTGACACATGTTTCACATTGCTTAGAACAAAAGGAGAACCATTGGTAAGACTCAAATGCATCTCAACCGCACTAACTATGCTACAAGCAAAGTTTACCCGAGTCTACACATCCAACCTTGCTACCATCATAAGTAGAGAACCACTCTCTATAAGGAGTAAACCATACCCACAATAACCATCATTGTTCATTGTTTTTCTGGCTTCTATCTCAATCTTGCATTGACTCCCTTTGCCACACACTATCAATAAAGAAAGCTATCTTCATCAACCAACGCTCACCACTATCATGCCCAAGAAAGATATTAATTGGTTCGTCCTCATTCTCGCTATCTTTCAAATATATATTGCACTTGCATGCGCTGAGTGACCTTCGGCATACCAATACAAGCCAAGGTGTGTGGGAGGAATAGGGTAGAGAGAAGAGAGAGAGAGAGAGAGAGAGAGAGAGAGAGAGAGAGATGCCATCATAAGGAATAATTCTTCTTGATTTACCCCTTTCATAGCTGTAAGGTCTCTTCTAGTTATAATAGGGACAATGTTTACATTTCCTTAGTGTAAATGGTGTTCTTGAAGTATCACAAAGGGTAATAATAGCTAATAAGTGCACTAGCTCTCACATTAGGATCCAATAATCTAATTTTTTCATTGAGGTGTTGTTTGTATTTATCGTGTAAAACCAATTGATAATTGGAAAAGTCAAATCACTAGGCATATTTACACGTCTTGCTGGAAACCAAGATCTTGTATAAAGATATGAACCTCAACTCTGTTGATGAACATTATCTTTGAAAACTCAATGGAACCTGAACTCTGTTGATGAACATTACCTTTGACAACTCAATGGAAGGAAGGAGAGAACAAAAAAATCTTTCTTTTTTGCAAAACTCACAATTGTGAGTGGATAGTATTAAGAACAAAAATATACACCAATCCCCGAGCTCGGACCGAGCCTTGAGGGTCAAAGGATTACAAGTTATCTGCTTGGCAGAGAAACCACTCCTACTCCTCGGCTTTACTTATTACAAGATGTTATGTATTGTTCTAGACCAGTCCTCTGAGGCTTGTTTGCATCCGATCATGGGGATCATCAATCTGCTCTCTTGCGTGATTTCACGAAAGCTTGCCACAGCTAGATCCCCCTCAAACACGCGGCGGTTCCTTGCTTGCCAAATATGGTGCACTCAAATAATGAGGTAGAACAAAAAATCTTCTTAAATCTTCATACGATACAAAGTATTGATAAATGTAGAAGGGTTCAACAAAATATGAACTCAAAGAATAGGTAAAAGGTTACAAAACAACAAAGGCCCAAAATTTTCAAGATTTGGAGGATAGAGGCAAATATGATGGATTCCGGGACCATTTTCTATAGTGGTGAAGTGAGGTTCTATGTACACTCATTGTTGTGACTTTTTACAAGATCACTTAATCATTTAAGGAACTTGGACCTTCAACTACAACTAAATTTGCCATGGTATAAATTCACTTGAGTTCCCATTGGTCCAATTTAGGGTGGTTGGTTGGCCTTCTTTTAGGTATATGCTACTACTATGAGGAAGCTTACTAGCAAGAGCCCTCAACACTTGATGAAATGCATCCCCATACTTTGATTTCCTTGAAAAGAGCAATGCTTGCTTTATACTTGGGCTAGATAGCATCTTTTGCTTCATTGTTACCTCCTCCATGGATATGTTTGTCAATATGGATTCCAAAATATCCACATCCTTCTCGGGAACAAACACTACCATGTCATCCCATGGTATAACATTTCTAAATGGCAACACTATGTTATCAGCAATGACGACAGGTATGCACCCAAATTCCACTGCCTCAACTATGCGTGGACTCCATGGCGCCCACCCCAATGGACACAAGCAAAATATGGATCTTTGCATGTCCTCATAGTATGTTGTTGGATGTTCAGAAGATATGTCAAAGAGGACATTGTCCTTGTATATCTCCCATATGGTTGCTCTCACCCCCCTACAAGTATATTGAACAAATAAAACAGGTGAGATAAACAATATGAAATTTATGACAGAGATTATACTTATATTCTTGAGTGCTAGTATACTACACTTGCTTTTATCACGTGTTGACATGATTCTATTTGAAAAAAGTATACATTTTATATCTTTATTTGGAAATTTTCTCAAACTTTCAATTAGGAAATAATTAGTGGATAACATGTGTAGAGTTTCACCTAGCATAGTAATCCCCTTTTGGACCATCAACATCATAGAAGGCTCCACGAAAGTAGACAAAAGTTGAACGAGGTGTGCTAGCATGTAAGATGTGGTTTGAGATCCTCCTGGGCAGGACATATGGAGGTATAATGATGGAGTCATCTTTGAAGCATGAGTGATTTACCTGCCCAAATGTTTGTATAAGAGTTGCGTGTTGAAGAAGAGGAAATATACCACGCATGATTGCTTCCTTCTCCTGCATGACAAGATGTTTAGATTAGTGTTTGCAAATACACCGCGGCTCATCGTATGGTGAACTAATGTATGCTTGGATCTATATATTTGTGTCTAGATTTTTACAAAGCATAAATATAAAAATAAAGGAACTAGAGTAAAGGAGATAACTAATGTGAACCTTCAAATTCAAAATTATAATTACATTGTGCAAAAGTACTTTAAGATTAGGGTCATCTTACATGATAATGAAAGCAAGCTCCAAAGTCATGGGGAACAACAAAGAAATGGTCAACACCGTCTGTTCGATTCCAATAGGGCCACTTGGTAGAGAGGTAGTGGATTGCACTACGCATCATGCGAGGCATGTATTTGACAAAGGGAAGCCCAGTTGTGGTGAGGTCACAATTGGTGTAGACAGGGGTGTAGAACCAATCGGCCTCCTCAGGGTCAAGTGTGCGTACTGTGCTAGACAATAAGAAAAGATGCATATGTATCTCAATTGAAAACATGTGCATTAGGCACCGCATGTCTTTTTGTACCACTCTCTTGTTGAACTTGCTTGGCATGTCATATACATACACCTTCATCTTTCTCATTGGATCTTCACCCAACTCCACATTTGGACCTTCATGACCTGGCTTTCTTGCAACAAGGAACTTGATTAATTTTCTAAACTTATATGGAGGATTTTTTTAATAAAAAAAGGATACGTGAGCTTGATTAGATTAAGCATTAGTTTCATGCCATGATAGTGGATATAAGGGGGCAATATGTATGTTGATGTTGACTTAAACCATAATCAAATTCAAAATAAATTTAAGTGTTGTACAAGCCATTGATGACTATAGATGCATGCTTGTACCTAGGTTATATCTATGCATCATTTGAATGAATGACTTTTGAGAGGAAGATGAATAATTCTTCAAATGAGCATATAGTAAAAGGTACAAGAATGCTAAACAAGGGTGTAAAGGCAGTACAAGTGATCAATTTCAAGTCTTATCATTAGATTTTAGCAGGCCAAAAATAGAAAAATATTTCTCATGCTGGGCAACATATACATAAGATGATGCAGGATTTGAGGTAGCAAGCTTCGTAGAAATTATACAAGAAAGCAAAGTGCTCATATGGGCACTCGGGCACAAGCATCACTCGGAGGATTGGTCTAGGACTACTTGTGCCTTGTTGTCAGCAGATGGAATGTTTAGGATGGGGGCAAACCTTGGCCATCGATAAATAAAAGACAAGAGTATGGGCTTTGTGTATCAAGGATGTGGAGGCGGGGTGGTAGCTGAGGTGGCTGTTCTGATAGCCGTTGTAATTTTGATCCATGGATGTTGTCATGGCTTAACATGAGCGTGATAAAACCTTGTAATTTTTTGGGTTGCTCAATATAATCCACTCACAATTGTGAGTTTTGCTATAACAAAAAAGATGATGCTAAGTTTATTTCTTTTCGGGTAAAAAATGATGTCAGTTTGAGGGATTCTACTGGTTAGTGGCTTTGATTTAACATGATACATTTAGCCTATGTAGTCTATGTAGAGAGTGAAAACTCTTTTTGCAAAAGAATGAAAGTAAGTCTTTTGACGTTCACGGTCAAAAAATTGTCAAAAGGTCATTCCATCCGTCCCACCCCTTCATATGTTTTGTAAGTAAAAAAATTCAAATTAACTAATGAGTGACACGTGGAGACTCTCTTCTCATTAGATATAGTACTAATACGACCGATCGCCTTTGACAGCCTCTCCCTCTCTCCCCTCTTTATCGCGTGCAAAAGGGTTTTTTTTTTTTTTGGACTTTAGCTTTCAAGTCACAAATTGCGACACGTGTAAAGGGCTCTCCTTTTCGCCATATTATGTTAGTAGATAGAAGTATAGATAGAAGACGATGCCAAGTTATTGACCCTCCCTAAGAAGAAAGAGGAGGAACACAAATATGTGGCAGTGACCCACAAGGTTTTTCTAGCAGTCCACACAGTTTCTCCCGAGAGCTCCATGCTTTACTAAGGCCTTAGGCCAAAAAGGTTTTCTATTATTAACTTTCCAAGTGGCAATAATCTATAAGCTTCATCCAACTCTGATTGTTCACAATAGTCCCTAAGAGTTCCACGATTTGATAAGGTCTTATATATACTAGTGTGGTCGGCGGGCTCCACCTGCCTCTCTCTCGATTTTCATGCAAGTTCTCTCTCTCTCTCTCTCTCTCTCTCTCTCTCTCTCTCTCTCTCGCGAGAGAGAGAGAGAGAGAGAGAGAGAGAGAGAGAATGGAGGGAGGGATTCCAGCCCCTCCTCCTTGCCATGCATCAGGAGCGTAGAGAGAGAGAGAGAGAGGGAGAGAGCCATAGTATCTTGATATATATCCAAAGCTTCAAAATTTTGGCAAGAGACTCATGAAAAGATTGGATCTTCCTCAATAAAACCACGATTGATGATGGCATTACACGCTCTCAAGGTGATTCACTATAGATAGACATAAAATGCCACTAACTATGAGCTCATTGGCGAAAACTTTTGTTTAGGACACTAAACAATAGATCTCTATTATAGAAGCGAATGACAAAGAGAAAAATTGGAGCAAACCCTCCAAAATTGACACAAGGGTATCAAGAATTTTTCAAAAATTTGAGGGATAGTTTATGGATTTCTTAAAATTTAAACGCTATTTAAAATGAATTAAGAAATCTCCACTATGAGAGGTGTAAGGTTGAGCCGGAGCGGAGACTCCTTAGGGTTTGCTACCTACAAGGCCGTTGAGAGGGAGGCTCAAGTCAATGCTACAACAGGGTAGCTTTCGAGGGTGGTTGGTGGGCTCGGTAGTGGAGAGGTGGGCATGTCTTGTGGAGCAACGGGGGAAGAGCCCGGGTTGCTCCATCCTCTACATCTTGCTAGGTTCCTTGATTGCGTCTCGCTTGAGCCACTCTATTTTTGGGAATAGGAAGGACGCCCCTCTAGGCTTTGACTTAAACGGCGTCTGTGGTCGTGTTGAGATCTTTCCGGCATGCAGGGTGGAAAGTGGCAGTTTCTTCCCTCCATGGTGGCACCGGAAGCTTCTCGTGGTGGGGTGGGCTCTCCTCTTAGCCCTGTATGATGGTATTGTCTTGTTCTTGCAACAGCTTTCTATAGAGTGCGTACTGGCTCCTCTCTTCACCCTTTTTTGTTTGGTGACTGGCTCATTGGCGGATGGGGATGGGCGTTCCATCCTTCCTCCTGCGGTGGCAAGCTTCTCGAGTGGGCTTTGGTAATCCTTGCATCGCCCCGTTTTTGTGGTGGCTCCCATGCTTTCCTCCCCTGTGAGGGGTCTTATGGTGATGTGGACCTTGGGCCCCGCCCTATCGGCTCTAACTGGTATGTGATGTTGGGGATGGCCTCCCTTATTCGATCGGTGTTGATATTTTGTCTCCTTGTCTATGGTCTCTCTGATGTTTACTTGATGCCTTGGCTTGACATGTGAGCACGGTTTGCCATGTAAGTTTTTTTGATTTATTCAATTCTACTCACGGTGGTGAGTTTTGAAAAAAATTAAAAATTAAAAAACAATTTGGCTAATCACCCTTTTCCTTTCCTACCTTCTCCTCACTTTGTAGTACTCGTTAACTTTATCTTCGTGGACCTATAATCTTATTGTCGTCCTTCCTTTGTCCTCTTTCTCATAACCACCTCCACTTTTGTTCTCTTTCATAAAATATAGTGATTCCTAAGCAACATCCTTATCTTTTTCCATTCATGCAACAATTTTTTACGAAAATCTTTATACCCAATTCAACAACCCCTTGATAGTTCATTATATAGTGGTAAAAATGCAAACCACGCGGCAGTTCGTTAGGGGTGGTTGCCCATATAGCCGATGTAACTGTGGTCCTTGGATGATGTCATGGTTCAACACTAGCATGTTACAAATCTAATATTTTCACCGTAGGGTAGAACTCATCTCTCTCTCTCTCTCTTTAGTTACTTCTTTAAACATGTACCAACCATCCTCTTCTACCTTTACCTTATCTCTCTAACTTTTCTAACTTGTAAATTAAGATGCTCACTTTTCTCTCTCTAGCTTTAAAGCGGTGGCCCACTCTCCACCTTTGAGTAATTGTACCAACAGTTATATAGTATGGGGGTCTATCAATTTTCTAAGGAGTGTGCTTTTCTCTTCGTTTCTCCGTCCAAAGCATAGCTAATGGATTTTTGGCTTTCTAAAAGAAGCCTTAGTGTTGAGTCTAGTTAAGCATCCTTCCAATGTTTTCAATGACAACGATGGAGACTCATCTTAAATGTTGATGGAGTTTGTCAAATGGGTCCCTTTCATCTCATAGCCTTACAATGCTTTTTAAGACTTTGCCTTGTTTATTTTTTTTTGTCCTTACTCATCTTATATTATTTTCAACATGAACACAATTTATACTCGTTCTTTTTTCTTGGGATGGACTACATTGCTTTTATTTTGTGTACCTTTTTATTTTTAAATCTTTTAAAGAGTAAAGAGCTTTTTTCATAAGAACAAGCGATTGTGACTCTCTCTCTCTCTCTCTCTCTCTCTCTATATATATATATATATATATATATGTATTTTTATTTTTGAAAAGCCATCGTAAAATCTTACCTTTTTTTGCATGTCATTGTTTTAGAATGCTAAAGTGAAGCTTCACCTTGCATAATTCTAATAAATCTATACACACACATATATTAATTAGTTCTTTTTACTTCACCTTTCATTTCACAACTTCACATGGCTTTGCATTTCTTGCATTCTATATTTTGATTCAAGTGAGTATTAACATTCGAGAAAGTCTCTTTTATTATGCGGCTGTTGGTTGAGTTTCCTCCTCACAAAGAAGAAAACCGGAAATATTAGCAAAAATGTTGAAATTTGTAAAATTTTTGGACGACTTTCTCACATATTTCATCGGTTTTTCTTCTGCTTATCATGGTTTGCAGCTAGCTAGTCTCAACTTTCAATCGGCTCAAGACTAAGCTAAGGCAATCCTTTCCCAAACACTAATACCAGTTTAATTCAACCTAGCAATTTTATCACTTTCTTATTGTTATTGAAAGCCATCGTGACCCTTTCACTTGTTTTTTCATATTTAACGCATTGATATATAATGTTAACACATCTGTATCTTTTTTAATAGTCGTACCCACCATTCTTGTAGACGATGGTACAAACACGCCTTCGAGCATTCACTAGATCATTCGAACGCACTTAAACCCATCACCTGGGTGACGGAGGACAAGTACTCAACCAACCGAGCTAGCTCCTGTCTCGGTAACACATCCATATCTTATGAAGATATTATTTTTGGCCTTCCAAAGGAAAGTCATATGGAGGGGGTAAAATTTTATACCTAAGTCCAAAATGATGATGACTTCTTAGTGTGAGTTCTCTCGCTTAGCTCTCCTTTTTTGATTTTTCGAGTCCATTGTTCAAGATGCAAGCATATGTGATTGCATCTGCAAAGACACCCTTGCTTTGTATCCTGTCGAAAACAGCCCAGAGCTTCTTGGCCCTGCCCAAGTTGGGCATATCCCACAATCTTCATTCCAAGAGACGACGTCCCTGATAGGAAGCTCCTCAAGCACTTTTTGTGCTTTATGAAGTGCACCACATTTGGCATACATGTCGACCAAGGCAGTGCCAAGCATGACGTTTTCTTTCAACACCACTGACTAACATATCATGGTGAATTATTTTGGCCATATCAGCATCTTGGGCACCACCACACAATCAGTGCAACCCAAGAGACGACATCCTGTACAAGAATGCAAGTTGATGCTCCTCAAGCACTTTTTGTGCTTAATGAAGTGCACCACATCTAGTATACATGTCGAGCAAGGCAGAGTCAAGCACGATTTTTTGCCTTCAGCAACCACTGACTAACCATATCATCGTGAATTCTTTGGCCATATCAGCATCTGGGCAATCCCAGAATCACTTCATTTCAAGGTACCATCTCGATAGAATCTTCTCAAGCACTTTTGTGTTTATGAAGTGGACCACATTTGCATACATGATAACGTAATTGCATTTGGACAGATCTTTGCAAATTTTTGAAAACAGACCGGAGCCATTTGAAAATATGATTTCATACTTGTGACTTGAGTGGCACCTTGCAAAACACTAGAGAGGAAGTCTACAGTAAGCTACCCATGTAGGAGAGAAGAGCCCATCTAGCTTGCCCACCCATGGCTGATGATGCGTTTGTGCGCTCTTCAAGTCACAAGTTCCCCCCCCCCCCCCCCCCCCCGCCCCCCAAAAAGAGTTGATGAAGCTTCATTCATATTTTTTTTCTCATTCTTTCATACTTTGTTTAACTTCATATTTTTCTACTTAGGTAGCCATGAGAATCCCTCCTAGATCGGCACTTCTTCTTCTTGTTTTTCCATCCTTGTGATTTCCTAGCCCATAGCATCACTAGCAATTTTGTGCATCCTCTTGTAGGCTCCTTTGCCATGAAGGATAACATCCTATTTGGATGCTATGGTGGAGAGCGGACATTGAATAAAAACAATGGAGGAGGAGGAGGAGGTGATGACATGCTGGGTAATCAACTAAGAGAGAAGAGACTCAGTATGAGGCGAGCCAGAGTTGTTGCACCAACATAAGGAAGCAGGCAACGGGAGAAGACAAGGATGAAGATCATGGAAGGAAGAAGGCATTGCCCAATGTTGAGTAGGCGTCACAATCCCCCTCTATCTCTCTCTCGATAGTTTCCTACGACGTTAAAATTCTCTTATTCTATCTTCTTCTCTCTCTCTCCTCTCTCTCTCTCTCTCTCTCTCTCCGCACAAAGAATACTTCCTGGAATCGCCGGATGGAGGAGCTACTGACGTGTGACAAGGAGTCGTCCCTCCCCCCATTGTAGATAGTATAGATTCTTGTTATATATATATCCAAATTAAATTATGGTAAAAATAAATTAGTTCAACTTGAGTTTATGGCGTCCTAAACAATCTTGCTACTTCTTGCTCTGCCCTAGATGTTGCAACTTGCAATTCACATTCAAAGATCAAAACAATGCTAGTTGCTCTAAATTGCCAGAGATCATTCTAATCGTACAATCATGAAGGAGGGGTGTTCTTTAGTTCATGGATTGCTAAGTCCCATCTTTCTTTGATATACCTTTGTTGGCAAGCTAAAACATGCTTTAGAGAGAAGAAGAGAGATTAGAATACGTTAATTTGTTTGTGCACTTTTTCCTCTACTATTCAATGGGCCATTTCTTTGTTTTAGAATGCCCATGTGATGCTTTGCTGAGGTGGTTTGAGAGTGACAAAGACTTTAGTGTTTGATTGGTTTTTTTTAAGCTTTGGGGCAATGCTTCAAATTTTTTTTGCTCAAAAGTTTAGGAAACCTACGGATGAGATTTTTTTTTTTTGGGGTAAAATTGACTAAATTTTTACACTAAATTGCTCTAGATTTTGAAGATTTTCTCACCTTCAAATTTAAAATTTATAGGTGGAATTACAATAAACTTAAGTTCGTTTCGAGCACTGCTTTGGAGATAGGGTAAGTAGATATATTCAAATAATTATTTATTCTTTAATGTTAAATCTTCGATTAAAAAAAACAAAGATGACTCTCTTTACTATTGCACTAATTTCTTGAGCCCACTCTCTCCATTTCTCTCTCTCTCTCTCTCTCTCTCTCTCACACACACACACACACACACACACACAGACACACCCATCTTCAACAATACTATTGTTTATTTTTGGACAGGCCATCTCTTTTTTTGGGGGTTGGTGGGGGGGGGGGGGGGAGTTTCACAACAGTGAGGAAGAATGTGTTAACCGAAAGACTATCATTTCTTATTCTTGGTTTCAATATAGGAACTATGTACCTGTAGTAGTGAAGCGAGTTTGCAGGGCTACAAGATCTCGCACGCAAAGCCCAGCAGCAACGTCAATGAGAGCAAGTGGCTCCATGTCCTTAATGTTGATGTTCGCCCCCTCATCATCCTCCTCTTCAAGCTAATCAATTGCACACCTTCAATGCCCCAAGCAGAAAAATTGCCTCATAATTATTCCAGCAACTATTAGAACCTGCTCATGTTAACAAATGAAGAAGAAATTATTACAACGTATATCAAAACACGCACACACTATCTCTCTCCCCCCCACCCCCCCCACCCCCCCCCCTCCCCTCCCTCTCTCTCTCTCTCTCTCTCTCTCTCTCTCTCTCACACACACACACACACACACACACACACACACACACTGGGTCAGTACTACTCACCCTAGAAGAGCTATGGCAGGCGCAGAGAGAGAGAGAGAGAGAGAGAGAGAGAGCAAACAATGCAGGCTTTATTCATACTGGGCTGCAAGGGCGACGGAAAACCTAGAGGGAAGACGACATACCCACTACACTGTGTGTGCGCGCGTGCGCGCGAGAGAGAGAGAGAGAGAGAGAGAGAGAGAGAGAGAGAGAGAGAGAGAGAGAGAGAGATCACGCTCCGATACGCCACAGTGAAAGTTTAACAGGACTGAGAACTACGTCATTAGTTTCTAATGTGTGTGTGTGTGTGTGTGTGTGTGAGAGAGAGAGAGAGAGAGAGAGAGAGAGAGGCTTGCCTCTTTTACTCTTGTGCAAATCTAACTACAGCACCTTTACTTGTAAGAGCCTGTTGTGAAAAAATTAAAAAATTAAAAATATATATAAATATATATATATATATATATGATATAGAGAGAGAGAGAGAGAGAGAGAGAGAGAGAGAGAGAGAAATAATTAAGGATAGCAATTTGCATGATAATGCTATTTTCTTGAGCGTGCTTTTTACGATTTGCGATGCACTTCAGTTGATTAAGAAAAGAATCTATTATTAAGCTCGTTTCAAGATAACTACTAGATTTAGGCATTAATTCTTGAGCAAAAACATGAGGAGGATGACGGCCTTACAAGCAAAGCAAGGCCAAGTCAAGGTAGCTTAATGAGGCAATGGATACTAGGCCTACTACTCTCTCAATTAACAAGGCGTTTGTTAGATAACTTTTAAGGTATTTGTTTGGGTCATATTTTCAACGCTCAAGGTAGCCTTAGTAGGAAGCCCATCAATTTACAGTGGTGGAGGCAAAGTAGGCATCACAACCATCGCCCCAAAGAACAAAGTAAAAGTGCTTTAAGCTTAACGAAAGCATATTAAAGGCATCAAGTTTAATTAGTTGTTGGTTATCTCTAACGTACCCCTTCTAATAATGTCCACCTACTATAGGACAAGAATCTACTTGGTTCATTAACCCCTTTCCATTTTCTCAATCATACACAATTCCTCTCTATGATTCTTCCAAAAGAAGAATTTAAAATTTTGAGCTAATTTTTACTATTATTACACAATTTTCCTCAAGATCTAGGTGGATTTTTTTCCCCTTTTCCTCTTGCGACATTCTTGAATCTTACACGAATGTAAGTTGAGGCACACTTTTTTGGAACATTGTATCGAACCATATGGTTTAGCTAGTTTCCTTGTCCATGTGATTGAGACAAACATGTTTACATTTGTCGAGATTTAGTGGCATTGAATATCCTTCATGTCAAAGGATATTGATGATAATTTACCTTGTCTTGCATGTCTCTAAACGCACACGCACGAGCACGAGCACGAGAGAGAGAGAGAGAGAGAGAGAGAGAGAGAGAGAGAATATGTCTACACATACTTACACACACATACACGCACATAGATGTATGAATATATGTGTATATGTATGTATACAAGTATAACAAAAGGTAAATACATATCTCTATTCAAGTATGTATGTGTGTATGTGCATACGCTCACTTTTATAGGGATACATATAGAAATTAGAACATGCTAAGTTTATGATGAAGGACTCAATCAAAGGACTTAGAAAGTGTCACATACATAGTGGAGGGTAGGAGACATGTACAAGATTGAAATGCCACATTAGGTAGCATGCTTGTAGTTGTCCAATTGTCTTGTTCCCCTTTATGCTCAACATTGAAGAAGACATAAGGAGCCAAAACCAAACTAACCAAAGCGATATAGTTGTGCAAGGACATAGCTTCAACTTCTTGAAGATAAACCTCTCACAAGGGTGATTCCTTTTGTATATAGATGCAAGGAAAAAAAAAGGGTCCTATTTACATGAGAAAAAATATCCCCTTCACTTGCACATGACATCTCTCTCTCTCTCTCTCTCTCCACGTTATAGCTCCCCGCTTTTTCACCTGAAACGGATGAGAGCATCTCATTAGATACTATCTAACGACACCGAAATCCAAAATTGAACCTCCCTATTTGATGCTTTTCATTTACCCATTAGAATGTCTAGATTTTTATGTCACTGAGAATTGTGTCACCTTTACAATCTTTACTTAGGAACAATAATTACAAGAAATTTCAGTTCTTATATCAAGTCAAAGACAACCAATTGATTTAATCCCAAGGCTTGCCGAGAGGTACACGGTGTCCAAGTCACGAGAGAATTTTCACAATTTAAAAGCCCATCAACTCAATGTTTAGTCTTGAATGTACACCTAAACAACTTTAAAATACAATAAAGTGAAATCTTGAGAGCACATGTTGCCTTTCTTTAGAGCCATAATAAATGGCCACCACTAAAAACAATTTATAATAGATTTTACCAACCTAATTTTACACCAATCAACATAAAATGACTAGAAAATAGACAATCTCGATGGATTTTTGCATAATCATAAAATGCCATATTTATTACCCCCAATAGCATAACTTTTCAAGATGAATAAACAAAATAGAATTTTTAAGCCAAAAGGATAATCAATGTTTTTGGCAGGCTCAAAGCATGGTCTTGCCCTATTGGTCGGCCAAAAGCATAGCTCCCAAAGCTTTTAGAAGTATAGTGGACTCACGATGTTCTCCTTGCGCGATATTGTGGCCAAAGAACTCCGCAAATTCTTTTGCACAGCCATAAGGAATTTCAATGCAAATGAGAGTTTTTTTGGAGTACATAAGGAGTCCTTAGTAAAGGGTTGGACTTTTGAATTACATAAGGAGTCCTTAGCAAAGAGTTGGATTTTGGGTGCATCTCTAAAGCATTGGATAAAATTTACAGCATTAGTGCCACATGTCAAGCTAATGATAATAAACTTTCATTATTATTTCTTTTAGGCCCTGTGAGAGTGTGTTGACATTTGTGTACCTCTCTTTTTTTTTTTTTGGGGGCAAAATTCACAATTGTCAGTGAATTATATTGATCAACCCAAAAAATTACAAGGTCTTGTTATACTCATGTTGAGCCATGACATCATCGAGGGACCAAAATACATTGGCTATCAGGGCAGCCACTCCTACCAACCCGCCCCCTTATCCTCGATACACAAAGTCCATTGTCATGTTCTTTTGATATCTTTTAATTACCGATGGCTAGGATTTTTCCTCGCCCTAAGCATGCCATCTGTTGACAACAAGGCACAAGTAGTCCTAGACCAATCCTCCGAGTGTTGCTTGCACTCGAGTGTCCATATTAGCACTTTGATTTCTTGTATAATTTTTGCGAAGCTTGCCACCTCGAAACCTCCTTCAAACACACGGCGTTTCCTTGTCTGCCATATGCTATGTAAGAAGAAGTACCGGGCGATTTGAGTGCTGATGAGGAGGGCAGGACTACCTAAATTCTTCCCTCCAAGGAATAGATCAATCTTGAAAAAACCAATTTTCTATGTTCTTTGGATCCACTTGCATATTTTCCCTGCGAGGCCTTTGATAGTTGGGCAATCCATAAAGAGGTGGGCTAGATCTTCACTAGCAAACCTACACCCCAAGCATTGATCTGAGCCAATCCCCCTCTCATGAATCTTCACCCCCGTCGGTAGAGCACCCCAGATTACCTTCCACAAAAATACCTTCATGTGCTGCAGAACCTTAGGCTTCTAGATGTTCTCCATTACTTGCTCCCACCTATCCTCCGTCCATGGTTTTTTTCCAGTAAGGGGGCTAGACCAATTCTTCTTATGTATCATTGTATGATAAATGTATTTAGGATGGGGTTTCCATAAGAGACTGCTTCCGGGCCATTTCCTGGCATTCTAGTCAAACTCCGAATCACAGATTGGCATCACTATATTGTCAAGCTCTTTCATCACTTTGTGGACAAGCAAGACCTCCAAGCTATTAAGTTGGTACTGGGTAACTAGAAGATCAATGGTTTTCCAACTCTTGTTGTCACTATCCCAGAAGTGCCCAAGTCAATTCAGACCCTTATTATTCAGCTTCCTGGCTGTCTCTATCCAATAGGGAATTTGTGGTGGATCTACAACTTTGGACAGTCAGGGGGACCAATGCAAAATGGAGTTCTTGAAGTATCTGGTTTGTTCCCCCCACTTTAAGACTCCTGCTGCTCTATTCCATTTTTTAATCAATTCTCCTGAGCTGCCCCCCAGTCTTAGGGTAGACCACGACAGGAAAATAGTTTGTCATGAATCTCCACCCCTCTCTATTTACCACCTTTTGAGCCAAGTTTAGTTGCTTCTATCATATCTTTGATCATGACAACCCAAACTTGATCTTGTTTAGCCAAGGAAACAACAAATTTGGCACAACAAGATTCTGCATGGGGGGCCACTTGGTTGAGAATTCCAAGGCCTCCTTGATTCACCGGTCAAGCAACTGATTCCCAACGGGCCCATTGCCATGGCCTGAGGATTTCGTGTTGTTTTTCCATAAAAACCTTTCTACTGGTTTTAAGAACTCTTTCTAGTGACACTTAGCCATCTTGAGAAGCGGGCTAGTGAAGGCAATATAAGGAATCATAAAGGCATTTATAACTTTTATCCGACTTTGGAATGGGAGAAGAGCATACTCCCATCTACTCATTTTTGTTTTGATTTTTTCAAGCACCCACTCGAATCATTTTTTGTGAGTTATGTCCACCCCCAAGGGTGCTCCCATATGTCTGAAGATATTCCCTTTTGTGACAATCTCCCCTGACCAATGAGAAGGGTCAAATGAGTCATTTTTCCGATAGGGAGATCAACCTTGACTTCTCTATATTACACTTGGACCCCGAAGCTACCACGAATATTTGTACAATCTCCAGAGCTTTCCTGATGACTTGGGGGCACGCCTTCAAGAAGAGGAGAGAATCGTCTGCAAAAAGTTTTGCTAGGAGTTGGCTATTTCCTGGTAAAGCCAGGCCTTGCAACTCCCATCGTTCCTGTACTAGCTTCAAGCGTCATGATTAAAGGATGCGATCCTATGGCGATCCTATGGCAAAAATCAGGGGGTCCAAGGGGCATCCCTGCTTAATAGACCTTTTGACCTCAAAAGAGCCCACAATTCTATCGTTGAATAGGAGCTCTGAGTGGCTTCCAGCCCCTAGTACACGTACCAGACGACATAGGCGAGGCCTAAAGCCCAGAGCTTCCATGACGGCTTCTATATATGTCCATGTTATTCTGTCATAAGGCTAATCCAGGTCCAACTGCAGCAGAATTCACTCTTGCTTTGTGACAATTGCGTTTTGATGCCCACCATTGCTGCCAAGGTGTTATCGTAAATGGACCTTCCTTTCATGAACCCATGTTAATGGGGAGAGATGATCTTGTTTAGTAAGGGGACAAGTATGAGGGCTACTGCTTTAGCAATAATTTTGTAGGCCACAGACATCATTGTTGTAGGGCGCCAATGTTTCAGTTGAGAACAACAGATCTGCTTTGGGGTGGGTTTGATAAGCCCTCTCTTTACACTTATCTCCAACGACCCTTCGACAATGGCTTTATTGGCCAACCTTGTGATTGGGCCCTTGAGACCATCCCAAAATTCTCTACAAAATTCTACCGTCATCCCATCCCAACCAGGGGACTTTTCCTTGCCAAGGGCGTGCAATGCTAGTAAACATTAGTCTTCGGAAAATGCCCTTTCCAAGCTATTAGCTTCTAAGTGGGAATCTTATTCTTGACACTCTGAAGTAAGGTCCCTCTGGCTTCTTCCACTTCTTGGGATTGGATCTCTGGCCGTCCAATGATTTGACTAAGATAGCTCAACATTAGATGAGTCATCTCATCCTGGTTATGAACTGCTGTCCCTTTTTCATCATAGAGCGAGCGGACGTGGCCCCGGCTCTTCTTGATTTTTAAAGCCCTAAAAAACTGAGCTTGATTAGAGGCTTCAGGTTGAAGGAAAGTCTCCTTGGAGAGAAGCCTTGCCTTTCTGATATCTTCTAACTGCTCATTAGCAAGGTTAGATTTGGCTTCGATCCATCGTTTGTGCTCATTCTCAGTAGCAAGCCCATTGGAGTTTTTGGAGGTAAGCAATTGTACCTCCGCTGCAAGATGCATAAGGTGTACCTCCCTAACTCTCTTGATTCGGGGGCCCGAGGTTTTGATTGTTTTATGGATGCTCCGAGCAAAGAGGTCCCACACATTGTGTTTGTTGAGGTCAACATCTTTTCTAAGCTTACCTAGTGCTTTCTTGGTTAGATTCCTGAAAAGAGGGTCTCTGAATAGGTGTGCCCCTGTTACTAACAGTTTTTTCTTGCCTCTTGGGGTCTGATCCTCCCCTGTACTTAAAATGTATGTGCAGCGGTATGTGATCTGAAAGGCTTTTTGTTGGGACTATCTTCATCTCCATCAATGGCAGAATCCAGTCAGCTTAGTGTGAGCAATAGCATATGTCCAGCCTGGAGGCAGTGCGAGCATACAGGAGGCTTGTGTAGGTGAAACCAGGCGTGCTGTTCCATGGGCCGACTTCTCATAAGTCAATCATTTCCCACTTTTCGCACAAACTTTGCCATTTAGACCTTTCCAAGCCATCCAACATACTGGAGGATCCTGTTCTATCCCTGCTCTTTTCTACCGTGTTGAAGTCGCCAACCAACAACCACTCACCTTCAATAGGAGTATCTCTAAGATGCATCCATAGTTTAGCTCTATCTTTTGCATTGCAAGAGCTGTACACATTCACACTAGTGAAGGGATACCCTTCCCATCTGATTCTACTCCCCAGGATTCTGTCGGAACGATGGTTTAGAACCAACTTCGGCTCCAATTATCTTTTCGCAATGCTGAGGACGCCACTAAAATCGTTACTTCCTTCTCCATAGAATACAAGTTTCTTTCCTAGCACCTGCTTTCTCTTGCAAGCTATGGGCATCTAAGTGGTGTTCCTGGATGGCCCAACAGTTGATTGCCTTCTCCTTTTTTATTTCCCCTCTGTTTTTGGCATGTGGAAAGCCATAGGGTTCATTGTGCAAGGTTGTTCCAACACCGAAGCCGTTGGATTCTTTGGTTTGATGATCGCCACATGGCAAGGGTCTTTGTAAAATAACTTTGTTGTCCCTTCAATTGTTTCCTTACATCACCTTTTCATGGATGTTATGCAAGTTTATTGTTTCCTTATAGTGATTAGATCTACCTTTTCATACAAACAATTATAAAATTCTCTGTTTTTTGTTTGTAAATATTTTCATTCGTTTCACAGTGTTACTATGGCTTGACTTTCCATTCCTGATTCTTTTAGAATGCCTATGTGAAGTTTCATATTGTTTCTTACAATTCACATATAATTTCTTCTAAATCTTAGCAAATATAAGCCTTGTTATGGTATTTAATTGGTGTTCTTGAGAGGTCTAACAAGAATCCCAGCTAAGTGAGTCTCTTATTTATTATTTATAGAGTCATGGCCTATTAGCTTAAAGACCTTCAATAAAGTAAGTGTCTCTAATTGTCTCTTGTATGAATGTATCTAAACCATCTCTCATTAATTCACTTAGGCTATTTAAGAATTATTTGGGATAATAATTAGTGATATTTATGAAAACTTTAAAGACTTTCTTTTACATTGCAAAACTGCACACTCAAAGTTCTTGTTTAACACGCAATATAAGCTATTAAGATGAGCATGACTTCAAAAAGTTACATCGATCAATAAATCATAGCAAACTCCACAAAAAAAATCTTACTAAAGCATTTATATTCTCATTTCCATGCTTAGATAGTCACAATTAAATTAATATTTTGATAAGTTTTATTGAACCAAACCTCAAGATGCATAACAGTGTATACAATTTATGTAAATTGAATCTCAAAATAATTTGTATTTGATTGGTTTTAATCTATAGAATCACTTTAAAGCGTACTTTTTAACTAAAATTACCACATTGATTTTTGTCTTTCTAAAAGAAGCCTTAGACGAGAGTTGAGTTAAGCATACTTTCAATGTTTTCGGTGATGATTGAGATTTACCTTAAATGTTATTTAAACTTTATAATATTAAATGGATCTTTTATTGCACCTTTCATTTTGCATCCTCACGTTGTTACCATTTACATGTGGTAGTGATGTGTGTGAACACACTAGGACCGCCGGGTGTTTTTTCCCTCTTTAGGGGGTTTTTTTCCCCCGTGCATTGTATATACGCCCATCACTCTAGAGCTATCTATTTTTCCATTTCACACAAAGTAATACACTCTCTATTAGTATCAGAGCAGGTTGCGTTCTCCCGGGCTTAGTCGCCAGCAGCTCCAGCACACGCATGCCCACTTTCTTCGATTATAGTGAGCTTTAGCCTCCGTTTCCACTACAGGTAGTATTGCACAGGCTATTTCGTCATTTTGTGAAAAATTTCTATCATTGCTTTTTTCTGCATGATAGGTGCCTTACAGTCTTCTACGGTTTGTGCTATATAGCATGTGTTGTTCCCGCTTTGTTTCTCCTCTTTTTGGGTAGTTTTCACATCAGGTGCAGCATTTACCATGGCTGACAACAACACAGATGTGTTCAAGATGTTTGCTGTTGAGGACAGATTGGATGGGGAAAATTACCCTATGTGGGCTTACATGATGCAACATGTTCTTGTGTCAAAGGGTGTCTGTAATGTTGTGTAGGGAATTGATGTATGTCCTGGTTCTCAGGATGTAGGCGATATTGAGGATGTTGCAGGTCTTGCTGCAAGGATTGCTGCTGCTAGAGTTGTTTTGCTTACGATAGAACAAGCTCATTGGGATGTAAAGGATGCGCAAGCTCATGCATTGATTGTGGTGTGTGTGAAGCGCACCATTACTCCTCACATTTGTTAAGCAAAATCTGCAAAACAGGCTTGGGATATTCTGGATGGTCTTTATGCAAGTCACGATGAGGCTAAAATTGCATTGCTGCGTAAAGAGATGGAGTCAAAGATTATGCATGAGGAAGATGATATGGACACTTTCTTGCTGGTGTCAAGGATATCAATGAGCAACTTATTTCTGCAGGTGAAGTCATTTCAGACAATTCCCTTGTGCAGACTGTTCACGATGCCTTACCAGATTCTTACCAGACTTTTGTTGTACTTGGAGACTTATGACCCGAAGAAATCCTGAAGTTGTCAAGTTTGATGTATTGTGCACATTGCTGTAGCAAGAGTCACTTTCCAAAAAAAACAGGACTAGACAGCATACAGTTGAACATGCTTTTATTGCTTCTCAAAGAAAGGGTGGTAACATCAATGCAGCCACTTGTTATGGTTCTTCTACGAGTGGAAAATCACATGTCCTTAATGCTTATGCTGACAGCAATTCGTCTGGAAATTCTGGTGATAAGGGCAAAAAGAAGATGCGTTGTTATTATTATAAAGCTAATGAGCAGTGTCCTAAGTTGAACTCCAAAGAGGCTAAGAAGAAAGAGGGTGATTCCACTGCGAATGCTGGTTCCACTACAAATGCATCCATTGTTGAGTCTTCTCTGAAAGGAGACTGTGATGCTGATGTTGATGCAGAATGGGCTTTTAGTGCAGAGTACACTTACAATCTTGTTGTCCATGATGCATGCATGTTAGTTGCTGCAGATTCACATGTGTGGTATTTCGACAGTGGTGCTACAAAGCATATTACCTCACATCGTGAATTGTTCACCTCTCTCGAGTCTGTCCTTCATGGGAATTCAGTCACTTGTGCCAACAATGCCTCTTATCCGGCTCAGGGGGTTGGACAGATTGTGCTTACTGTTGAAAATGGCAGTTCTTTCACACTTGTAGTGATGCACTTTATGTACTTGGGATCACGAAGAATCTTTTGTCTGTATCTGCACTTGCTAGACGGACTTGTAGTCAAATTTGTGGATGACAAATGTACAATTCATGATCTCAGTTTTGATGATGAAATTGGTGCATCTGGCCTTTTGTGTCATGGGCTGTATAAGCTCACTTTGTATGACAAGTGTGGACAAAATTTTGCAAATGCAGTTGCAAATTCAAGGGCTGTTTCAAATACAAAATTGTTGCATGCACGTTTTGGACTTTTGAATATTGCGAGTTTGCTGCATTTGCAGAAATCTAATATGGTTGCTTCTTTGCTGCCTCTTGAAGCACCTGTCAAACATGTTTGTGAAGATTGTATTTTGGGTAAGATGCAGCGTTTGAAGTTTGCAAAGGATGGTTCAGTTAGGGCCACATGTAGGTTGAAGCTTGTGCATAATGATGTTTGTGGGCCATGCGAACTCCGTCCTTGGGCAATTACCTTTACTTTGTGACTTTCATTGATAATTACTCCAAGCATACATGGGTATTTCCGCTTAAAGCGAAGTCCAAAGTTTTTATGTGCTTCAAACAATTTTTGGCTATGGCTGAAAATGTATCGAAATGTACTATGGGCACCCTCCGTTCTGATCGAGGGGGAGAGTATATCTCTCATGAATTTAATGCATTTCTGGCTAGTCGTCGAATAAAACACCAATGTGCAGTGCCTTATACCCCTCAACAAAATGGTGTTGCTGAGAGGAAAAACCGGTCACTTACAGAAATGGCACGATGTATGGTAAAAAGTCAAGCTTTGCCGCATTCTTTTTGGCTTGAGGCCATCATGTGTGCCACTTATGTACTAAACAGGTGTCCTACAAAAGCTTTGCAATCTATTACTCCATATGAAGCATGGCATGATAGAAAGCCTTCTATTGAGCACATGCGTATTTTTGGTTGTTTGGCATATGCTTTGGTGCCACAAACACAGCGTAGAAAATTGGATGATAAGGCTGTCAAATGTATTTTTGTTAGTTATAGTGCTGAAAGCAAAGGTTACAGGTTGTATCATCCACAAACAAAGTGTATTTTGGTTTCACGGGATGTAGTGTTTGTGAAAGATTCTGTTCAGCCCTTGCTGTCATGTACTAGAGACAGTAATGTAAGCTCACAGGACATTTATGACACTCTTTTGCCTCTTTTTAGTGGTGGAAGTTCGAATGTAAATTCCAATGAGGCAAATACACAGCCTATGGGGGTTTTCGAAAATGTTATAGATCAGCCTATTACTGCAGATGTACATGATAAGGAAAGGGCCAAAATGGTTGGTGCATACATTGCGTGACAGTAAATTGGATGCACCTTTGTCTAGTCGTACTCATTCAGGCTCTGGCCATGCATCTATGCATCAGATTGTTATGCTTTGGCTGTGTCTAGCTTCCATGATGTTGAGGAACCTCTATCTTTTGATGAAGCACAGAATTGAGAAAATTGGATGGTTGCCATGCAATCAAAATATGATGCACTTATAGAAAATGACACATGGACTTTATGTGGTTTGCCTCCTGGAAAAAAGGTCATTGGTACGAAGTGGGTTTACAAGTTGAAACACAAGCCGGATGGTGAGATCGATCGCCATAAGGCTTGACTTGTTGCAAAGGGTTATGCACAACAAAAAGGCATAGATTATGCAGAGACTTTTGCTCCCACTTGTCGTATGACTACTGTGTGTTTTCTATGTGCATTGGTAGCTCATTTTGGTTGGGATGTACATCAATCAGACATTGTTACTGCTTTCTTGAATGGTGACATATTTGAGGAAGTTTATGTAATGCAGCCTCATGGTTCTGTCATGAAAGGACAAGAGGACAAAGTGTGCAGATGTAAGAAGGCTTTGTATGGGTTAAAGCAATCTCCTTGTGCTTGGTATGAGAAAAACTGACACTCATTTGGTCAAACGAGGATTTCGTAACAGTCCAACAAAAATCACATTGTATGTAAAGCGGCCGTGAGGGTGATGTACTTTTCATTGTGGTTCTTTATGTAGATGATTTGCTAATCACTGGACCAAATGAGAGACATATTGCTGAGTTTAAGACTGATTTGAATGCTACTTTCAAGATGCAAGATTTGGGGTTGTTGCATCATTACTTGGGTATACAGTTTAAGCAGTGTGATGGTGGTATTGCCTTGTGTCAGAAAAGTTACATAGAGACATTGTATGTAAGTTTGGACTTGAGGATTGCAAACCTATTGCCACTCCCATGGAAACAGGTTTTAAATTGAGTCTTCATGATGCTAGTGATCCTGTAGATGTCACTCTTTACCAAAATGCTGTTTGATGCCTCATTTATGTATGCAACACGAGGCCGGATATTCAATTTGCAGTTTCACAGGTCAACAGATTTATGCATAGCCCAGGGTCTAAGCATTGGCAGACTGACAAAAGGATTTTCCGCTACCTTAGTGGCACTTTACATCTTGGCTTGTTTTATCCCAAGGGGGGATCATTGCCGCCAGACTTAGATGCTTTTTCGGACTTAGATTGGGCTGGTTGTTTTGACACGAGAGTGTCCACAAGTGGTTTTTGTTTCATGCTTGGCAGTTCATGTATATCATGGTTGAGCAAGAAGCAACCTTCTGTGGCCACTTCGAGTTGTGAGGCTGAGTATAGGGCAGTCTTCACTGCTACAGTTGAGTGTGTATGGCTCAGATGCCTTATGGCTGATTTGGGTGTTGGATAGGACACTTCCAACACTATCTACAGTGACAGTCAGAGCGCATTGGCAGTTGCAAGGAACCCAGTTTTTCATGCTCGCACAAAGCACATTGGTGTGCATTACCACTATGTCAAGGAGAGGCTCTCAACAGGAGAGATCAGCTTGGCTTATGTGCCAACACAGGACAACCTTGCAGATCTTTTCACAAAGGCATTGTCTCATGAGAAGCTTGAAGCTTTCCGGAAAGCTTTGGGCTTACTCCCCTTTGTGAACTGATCATGTCCTCAGGGCATGGTACTTCCCTTCACTGATGTGCCAACTCTCATTCATCGCATCACTCCAGGGGGGATTTGTTACCATTTACATGTTGTAGTGATGTGTGTGAATACACTAGGACCATTGGGGCATTTTTTCCCTCTTTAGGAGGTCCCCCCTCCCCCCCCCCCCGTGCATTGTATATACGTCCGTCACTCTAGGGCTATCTATTTTTCCATTGCACACTAAGTAATACACTCTCTATTGTGTGCCTTGAGCTTTCTTCGTCTTCTCCAAGCTGTGTGTGTTTTCTTGCAACCCTAATTCCAACACACATGGCTTGACTTCTCTTGCATTCTATTCTTTTAGAATGCTAAAGTGAAGCTTCACCTTACATAATTCTAGTAAATTTTATACATACACACATACACACACACACACACACACACACACACACACACACACACACACATATACTTATGTTTATTAAACCTGGCTTTTTTTATGAAGGCATTAAAAAATAAGTCCTTAAATAACAAGACATTAGGTAGGGTGTTTATAGCATAATCCGTTGTTGAAGACAATGGTGGGCGTCAAATCGATCAGTAAGCCGTTCTGGAACCGCTAGTTGTAATTGTGTTTATATGGACAATACAATTTTATATTGAAACAATACAACTACAACACTGATTAAGACCTACTTTCGATAAATCTTTCCTTCCCCCTTCTTCAATAGGCCATCATGACTCCTCACCTTGTTTCAATCATTATTATTTATGCTTTTGGAATATATTGTAATATAAATAGTTCATTGTTACTTTTTTCCCCAAAAAAAACCATAATATCACATGTTTCACAGTACTCGTGTCACTTTCTATAGTGAATTTTCACCTTGTTTTTTTTAAACTTGAAACTTTGATCTTACAACACCATGCATTATATATGTTATGCCACCCTAGTATATAATGACTCTCTAAGGGAGTTGTTCCCATGGTCAAATGAACATAGATATTTTTCATGAAATAAATAAATAAATTATATATATATATATATATATATATATAGAGAGAGAGAGAGAGAGAGAGAGAGAGAGATCACACAAGATCGATAGCATGTTGAAACATAGAATCAATTGGTGGCTTTTATAGCCAAGTGAATAGGGAGACAATATCATTGCTTTGGTTAATGAATTTTGAGCTAGCATAGAGCGGGTTTTGATTGGCATAGACTCTAGGTAGGTGAAAAACTAGCCAACATCTCGTCATAGGTAAAATGAACCTACGAGATGACACCTAAGAAAAGCGACTTAAAAGGATAAACCTGGTAGGAATATTGAAGCATTAGTTAGCATGGACTTCAGAAAACTAGACAGGCTGAGAGGCCAACCAAAGCCAACATGGGGTTTGAGGGATGTGTTCAAGATAGACTTAAAGGCTCCCGCAATTTATTTTTTCTTGGCACAAATTTACTTGATTGAACATGAGAATGGTAACAAAAAAAAGCTAATTGAGAAAAGGGACCGTAACATTTGTGAGAGATAGATATTAGCACTTATTGCGTGTAAAAATCAACCAAAACATTTTTTAAATGGTCACATAGGGGTTCCGGCGTGATGTGGAGGAGAGATGATTTGTGAGCTAGCCGACAATAATGAGCATAGGTACTTCTCAAACTTGATGGAAATTAAAGCCTGAAAGCTAGATTCAGGTACTTTGGAGGATAATGATCTAGAGTATATTTAGCCCACATTAATTAGCAATTGTCTTGCATGTGATTAGGGGTCATGTGACATCACACACATGTTCACAAAGTAAACCTGACTATTAGTGTATATTTCACTGATTAAAAATCCCAAAAATTTGGATAGATTGCAAGCTTTTCTTAAAGAAAACCAGAAGAAATCTATACATTTTCTTGAAATGGGGAAGGAATTTAAATCGTCCTTTTTCCACTTCTTGAAAAAAATAGATTTCTTTTTTGTTTTGTGAATATTGACTAAAAAAAGGATAACATTGACAAACTAAAATGGTAAAACATGAAAATTAAATTGCCCAACCATCCGAAAAGCATGCATGATTGAAATCATACTCAATGTTTTGACATTAAATTCTTTTGGAGAAAAAAAAAAAAACATTCAGTTGAAGGAAGTGCTCCATGCAAGTTCTATGTGTTCTGCATGAGAACTCACATATTTTAAATTAAAAAGAAACCACATATGAAGTGTCTTGTGCAATTGTTTACAAGGTTGGATTCAAAGGGTCAAATGAAAGGGCTTGTGACCTTAACATGTTATGTCATTGTGATCTTCACACCATTTGGAGACATAACTTATACAAATTCATTCAAGTATGCTCATGAAAAAGATTTGTTGGTCGTCAAAACTTACATTCGCACCTAGATTCTTTTCTATTTGCGTGCCCAAGCAAGTGCGCGCATGTTCTTTGGTCAAGCCATTGAGCCACCTCCCTCCTTGAGAAAGCCACTGTAGCATTGGAAGTGTGTGTACGCTTGGATTCAATTAGGCATCCTCTGTATCCCTTCCCTAATCCATCTATACTAATATCCTCTTTCCAAGCCATGTTTGTGCAAAACGACACACATCCATAATACATTATCTTAAAATTTAGTATTAAGATGATTTTCTCTAGCTTGTCGAGCTGTATGAACCTAATGTATCCCGTGAACAATCTTTTTAGGTGGCTTCTCTCGCTTATGCATTGGCCTTGGGAAGGCCATGGATTGTTATGGGGGATAGTAATTAAGTTCTTAGTCATTGCAATCTTTGTACCCCAGCTACAATGGTGCTTCTAGAGTTACTTTGGAATAGTGCTTAGACCATTGGACTAGGGGAAATTTCATATGTTGATTGGTGGACCTACCAATGTTGCTACTTGTGTACGAGCACTTTGGTAGGAGGTGGACTAGTGATAGTAGAACCCATTTGCCTCATCCACTCATCGCTGATGATAACGATTTTATCATTGTACATATGTGATTCTATGACATCAAGATCATCATCATTATAGCTCTGCGAGTTTCTGTCATAAAGCCAAAATAGAGTCACACAACACTTGGCCTTGCATTATCTAGCCTCGTCCCCCCTTGTATTTGAGTAGCACAATATCTGGTATGGAGATGACTGTGCCACCAAGCAAGGTCTTGTACTTGGGGGTCTTTGCAGTATATTGAGGCTTGATTGGGTAGTCCTTGGGTTTTCTGTCTTCTATTGTTTCATTTTTTTTCTTTACACAATTTGTGTTATCGTAATGTGCTAGTTCTGTCCTTTACACAGTTTGCATTGTTACAATGCGCCAGTTCTATTCTTTCATAGTTTATCACATTTTTCTATATGTCGTTGGACGCTTGAGTGAGACTATGAGCATATTGCTCTAAGGCTACTCTTTACGCACAAAGCACCATAATAGGTTTTTGTACCACATGTGCTCTCATTCTTTGGCATGCATGATGGGACCTCAATTTAAGTCTTGCCTTGCTTGCTCAAACTAGTGGCATAGCTAGGTGTAGTCAGCGCATGGTGAGTCGTAGACTAGTATACTAGTCAATCAAGATTAGGCCGAGAGGCTAGCTGGTCGTAATAGTTCAAGGTGTCAGTTGGTCTAAGTAAGTCCCAACAAGTCACAAAGGTTGACTTGTTGTAACAAGTCAAGAGGTTTGTGAGCATGTTAAGAGATTTAGTCAAAGAAGACCTATTGATATGCCAAGTTCAACATGGACTACTCCTAGATAACTATTACCATAAATCATCATCATTGGCGCACCTTGGCGGATACACTTATCTTCGCTAGTCCAATTGTAGTGTCACCACAACTAAACTACATCAACTCGGTCTACCTGTTGAAGTGAGGCACACTTATCCATCCATCTCACTCACTAGTGGTTCACATTAGACCATTATACTAGTTTCCCTTTATGTTGTATTTTCAATTTTATGCATTGTAGGCTTCTTAACTTGAGCTAGTGAAGAAGAAGGTTTTGCCTCCGTGTATGTGTGTGTTTGTGTGTGTGTGCGCGCTTGCAAGAGCTCAAGCTCTCTCCTTCTCTACATCTTAACATGGTATCAAAGCTTGGCTATGTCTATAGTAGTATGAGGCGCTTGGAACAGCAAGCGAAAGTAGCAAAAAATTAGGCTTGGGATTCTCAGAATCCATCCCCAAGAGATCCCTGAGGTGCTTCTTTTTAGAGATTGTGTGCGGGTTTGTCTAATGTGCATCTAGATTTTCCACCGCATAGAAAGCAAGACGTGGTTCCCAGTAAATTTTTACATATGGACATAATGCACGATGTCAAAAGGGTCTGTGGATTTATTTTTGTGGGTTTTTTAGCTTGCTTTAGCAAGCACATGTACATGGAGTGCAAGTCGCTAGTGTAGTGCCAACTGTCGGGTTTTCCCATTAGTGAGTTTTTTGAAGAGTCACTTGTTTAAAAGTAAAACTTATGTAAAAACATAAAAAATTTCAGCCAAAGTTCAAAATTCGTAGGTTTTGGGTCGTTTTGGCTTCTCTATGTTTTTGGATGCAGTTTTTTTGCCTCAACTAGCCTTCTCTACGTGTAGTCATATCGAGGGAGCTCTTTGTTTGCACTAAATTTTTATGTATTGGAGTGTAGAATCAATTTTGATCATCTTCAGCATTCTTGCTAGTCATTTTTACAAATTTCCTCCAAGATTTAAAGTGCCCCAATTGGAGTTATGCTCTTCAAGTTACGACTACTTCTCTGTAGGGTTATGGCTATGTCAGCTAAGTGGTTGCATAATGTGTGAGAAAGATTGGGATGCCATGTATCTATGAATTGTGTGTTGGTTGGTGTGTGCTATAATCCATGCTCTGATAGGATTTTGCTCCTATGCGCTATGGTCCTTTGGGTGGGTGTGTGCTTGTAAATTCCCAAGGGAGCATATGTCTTTTGTATGGGGTTTATTGAAGGTATTTTTGGTATACGTTTGGTGATTAGGTTGAAGTTTGAACGCTTTTGGGCTATATACCTATAGAGGTGTCCTCCTTTTTCTTATACCCAATAGTGTTTTGGTGCCCGTCGTTGAGGAATTGCTTCAAGTTACCTTCAATTTACAGGTTTTGGAAGACATGGCATTTAGTTTTCTAGAGTTTAAAGGAAAAGCAAATGAAAGTGCCAAAGGTTTTGTTGAGCAAATGAAGTTTGCTTGCCTACTTGCTGACAAGTAGGACCCAGCATTGGTGCTATAAATCGTTTACTTCTGTTTCAAGGGAGATGCTCGAGAGTGGTTAGAAGGCTACAAAAAAGAGTTGCAATCAGCCCAACCTCCTTAAGTTATGACCTATGAAATGGCAAGACATGCTTTCTTCACACATTTTCAACATGTAGAAGACCCACACAAAGGTATGAAAATCTATCAAAAACTTAGTGCATGGTGAAAGTCACACCATAGAGGATTTTGTGAAGGTATTCAATGTATTATGGACAAAGTGGTGTACATCTTTGGGGGATGAAATTCCTCCAGCCATGTTAAAAAAGGACACGTTCCTTGCAAGCTTGAGAAGAGGCCTACGCTTGAAGGTGGAGCTCAAGCAGGCAAAGACCTTTGTAGAGATGGTTGAAATTGCAAAGAATAAAGAGTGGAAGGTAGAGCACTTAATCAACTTGGAATCAATGTAGACGAAAACGTTGAAGGGAAAGTTGTAGAGCAGCTAAGCATCCTCATTAGGGAGCCAAGACATGATCAACAAGATTCTCAAGATATGAATGATTTTTGCAAGGAGATGCAAGAGGTGGTAGGTCTTATGAAGAACCTCAGTGTACATATGATGGAAAGTGGAAGAGGTCAAAGACATGTTTATGGTTGTGGCTACGGATGCAATGAGGGATTTGCAGAGGGTAGAGGAAGAGGCATGGCTTGAAGAGGGGATATGTTTCAATGTTACAACTATGGTGAATGTGATCATAAAAGCCTTCAATGTGACAAACCAAAGAGAATGTGTGGTGATATGTTTCCTCTTCCTTCACAGATTCCTTCTCGAGCTCAAGATTATGGTATTGAGATCAAAGGGGAAGCAGGGCTAAGTGGTTTGATAGCTGAAGAGAAGGGAAAAACAAAGGTGGTAAGCATGATCCATTTGGAGAAGAATGAGGATGATTTGGGAGATATGTTCGTGCTTGTAGGTAAGAGGGCTACAAGAGATCACGAAATGAGCGATGCAAGTCCTAGCCATAAAAAAGGAAAACAGATTGAAACAAGTACTAGTAAAGAGAAGAGGAAGAGAAAACCCAAGCAAAGTTACAATGCACCCAATTTCCTTTGGAGAAGGGCAACCAAATTATAGTTTAAGGGTTGATTTTGGTCAGTAGAAAGGTTGTTACCTTTGGACAAATCATGGAGATGTATCCTAAGTATAAGAGGAAATGGAAGTTGGTTATAGAGGCAATGGAAGTATGTGGTCAATCCTATGAAGAAGGAGACTTCTAGGGGGTCTGTGAGAGTCCTATCTTTGAATGAGCTACCTGATATATGCCCTACTGTGGATGCATGGCATAAGAGGAAGTGCATTTGAAGAGGCATATATATATGATAGAGGTGCACAAGTACGCGTTATCACTCAAGCTTGTGTATCAAAGTTGGGACTAACATGGTGAGGAATTCAGGTTTTTGTATAAAGTTGCAAAACATCAAGGGTGAGTGTTTGAGAGTTATAAAGGACTTGGAGGTGGATTTATTTGATGTTAAAGTGTTGGTCACTTGCCATGTTATCTCACATGCATTGGTGCATTCCCTCGCATCCTTGGAAAAGACCATGGTTATAGGCAACCAATCCATACAAGATTGGGGCACAGTACCATCACTCTCTACAGTAGAAGGGGGTGATAAGAAGAGATTTGACATGGCTAACAAGAAATCTTTGGATGTTGATTTTGATGAGCAAGATGTGAAGAAGAGTACTCAAAAAGCGGAGAACGGGTGTGGAGGAAGTAGACACACTGCAACATTGAAGTGAGAAGGATCCCTCTTTTTTACATGGCTCCACACTTGGAGTATGTTTGACCATGCTCAATTGTATCCTTAAGAGACTCAAAAAAACTCGAATAGATGAGAGTTGATATCAAACATTGAACTACGAGCATTAGCTACCACATTGTTTCGTCCTTTATGATACTAGAGCTTTGCATCATAATCCTAAAGAATCTCAACCCACCTAGCTTTTGACCCTTCAAGTCGGATTGTTGTATAACCATTTTATACTTTACGGTCAAAATTGGTTTCAAAATGTGAAACCATACAAATAATGTCGCCATGTTTCCAAAGCCGAAACTATTGCATAGAGTTCTCTTTTGTAAGAAGAATAATTCTATTGTGTTAGAATCTAGTTTTTTGCTTTCAAATGAGATTGGCCTTTCTTCTTGCAAGAGAACTTCGCCAATCGCTCAATTACTAGCATCTACCTCAAGCACAAAGGTTTCATTGGATCCACAATAGCTAAAATTTGTGTAGTAGTTAGAACAATCTTAAGTGCATCAAAGATTTGCTATTGAGCTTCTCCCAATGAAATGATTTTCCCTTGGTCTGTCATAGGAACATCAATTTTGGCATATTTTTTTAATGAATCTACAATTAAAATCTGCATAGCAAACTAGCAATTAGACGCAAAGGCTAACACAAAAAAAAAAACCTTAGTCATGGAATGGGATATCTATGCTCATAGAGCTATGCCATTTGACCTACCAATGCTCTAGCTACTTTCTAGAGATTGATAAGTCATGCATTTAAAGAATATTTTCAAATTGTATGGATGACCTCTGCATTCATTCTTTACTAAAAGGACACATAGAGCATCTAAGGAAGTTGTTGAGAAGTGCTATCAGGTGCATGTGTGCTCAATCAAGTGAAGGTAACAGGTACTTCCCCATTTTCTATGCTTGTAGGAAATTAAATTAATGCTAAAAGAAACTATATCACCCCACCAATAAAGAAGAGTTGGGAATGATCTATACAATAAATAAAGTACATACAATATTTATTGAAACCCAATTCACATTCTTTATAGATCATCAAGCATTGTTATATCTATTGGAACAAACCCTACAATATAGGATGTATTGTTAGATGGTTCATCATTGCTAGAATTTGACTTCCAAATAGTGCTCCTCGCACATATTCACTGCATCTCCACTCACATACAAGAGATAAAGCTCATCATAGCTTGACCAAGATAACTCAGTCTCCCGACTCATGTCAGTAGAGCTTCTATCACTCAGCTCAACCTCTTCCTCTGTCTCGAGCTAAGGAATCTCTTCTAGCTTCACCGCTTGTGACCTCATCTGCAAACCACACCCTTTGACCTCTAGCACTCTTCAACAACAGCCATACCTTGAATCAAAAATACATCTTTTGCTTGATCTGGAACCACCTGTACATTCTCCACAATTGGAGCCTCTCTAGCTAGCATCCTTCGCATAGGAACCACCCTGTGTCTCTGCAACCATAGAACCCTAGGTTCGTCTTGCACAGGAACATCCCTTTGTACCAGTCTTGGCTTGGCTACCACCCCTTCAATCTGCTTTGGCATCACAACACCTAGCAAACCTTCTCTAGCTTTGTGCTTCATCAAAATCTTCTTGGTCACGCCGTTTTGCTAGAGCCATCACTTCTTTGTATGACACCATGCCATTCATCTCCACTTTGTCGCACACTTACTCATGCAGAAATCCAAAAAGTTACTCAACTTTAAAAACCCAACATTCTTAGCAGCAATTACCTTGATTAGCTTTTCCCAAAGAACCTTGAACTCCCATTCGAACGCTTGAAAATCCCCTTCCAAGCACTACTTCAACCTGTCCAGCTTATGCTTCACTTCCTCTAGCTGCACATCTGCTATGAATTTGCTTTGAAAAGCCGCTTCTAGGGCTTCTCAATCGGTCCTTTTCTTCTTCACATAGGCCATCAAACCATAGCCTCGCTTTTTCACCAAACAGGAGTGGGAACACCTGCACCGCACCTTCTTCTCTCAATAAACCGCTCTCCAACACCAACAATCCATAATCTGAAGGCTGGTTTTTGCATCTTTGACCCAGAGAAAATTGGAAACCCTATCTGAGGCCATCTCTAGCATCACTGCTCTTCAAAGGCTGCACCTTTGGCATCACCAAAATCACCGCTTTGTCTTCAAACAGGAGCACCAATGCACTCCTTCATGTGGGCACCAGAAGATGGAGAGGGGGAATGGGGGAACACACCCGACACACAAACAGATTGCCTCTCTATAGCCCAGGTTATACACAACATCCCAATCCACTAGAGTTCACCTTTGAAACTCTACACTCACACATGAAAACCATCGTTTGCGCACAACAGACGCACCCAGTGTTGTCAAAACACCACACCACATTGACGTTCCACCGTTGTCTATCTCTACCCTCTCAACACACACATCAACATTCTGATTCACCCTCTCAACACAAGAAACCGCCGGTTAGGGTGGCCACACACTTCCACAAACCGACATCGCAAGCAAAAGATGAAAGCAGAGAAAGAGAAGGGGGAGAGTGGAGAATCGGTACCAACACGGCATAAAGAATGCTCTCTTTCTTCATTGAAAACCCTTTACACAAGCACGAGTGCAAAAGCATGGCCGCTCAATGAACAGACACATCCTTTGAAGCTTTACTATGTAAAAACCTTCATGAGGGAGAGCCCTCATTGACTCCCCCGCCGTTGCTCTGCTAGCTTCACCAATGAACTCGCCCCACAGGCACACTCCTTCGTGGGAATGGCCTCCAAAAAAAACCCCAAATGTTTGGCTACAAAAGCTTCAGAGAGAGCCCCAAAAAAATGAGTGTGTTTTATAGAACTCCATGTTTTTTCAACTTTCTAAAACAAGGCCAAGTAAGTAGAAGCGCACTAGTGCTCTTTGCTTCACAAACGTGTTTTCCCCTTCCTCTTTCCTTAAGTCAACTTTGGACTCCTTTGGCTTATTCAAAACCTCCAGCCACCACTTCCCTTCCGAATTCATAACCAAAAGAGTTTTGGCGTTCGTTTCCCATATGGTTAGTGCTTCCACCGACTCAAACTCACCAGATACCTATTGTGCCATTCACTTTGGAATTTCATTTTTGCTATCATCGAACCCCAAGAACTTTGTTGCATCATGACCGCCCCATGGCCTTGAACAACGAGTCGTAAAATGGGAAAAAAGCTCGATTCGTCGTTGTCACAATTGTCTGCCAAATTGAATCGGATGAATCAAGGTGCCCATGACTTGATTGATAAGCTATATATTTTGGCTCACTCCCCACATTGCAGGCAGCTCTTGAGAACCTTGGCGATCTATAAAAATCGCTTTCGGCATGTCTATCGACAACCCCCGGTATATCTTCCACATGCCATAACTTGCTCATTCGAGACTCGTTGACAATATAGAAAGACCGACATGCTCCATAGCTTGAGCACTTCAATCCTATCTACTTACCCCAGCTATGGCCATCTGTCCATGTCTTCCCTATCCGTCAGGGATCTGCTACGCATTCCAACTTTAGATACCCGTATCTTGCTCACCATGAGTCCATTTGATGAGCCATCTAGATGGGCTTCTATAGCATCTCAAGCATCAAATTCTTAGGCAATATCCATGCACTTGAGACACTTTGACTTGGCATCCCAAGTGGACCTTTCTGGAGCCTTCTTAGCCTTAAAAACCGCATCATCATACATACATTTTTGCTGCCACTTGCATGCCCATGGCCTTCATACGTGCTCTAGCCTTCTGCAATGTACCTGCATGAAGCCTTAGCCTGGCATTGCACACTTCCAGGCATCGAACAACTTGGCTTGCACCACTGTCATAAAATCACTTGGCATTAAAATGCATGTTTACAATAGAAATGGTTAGTGTTAGAAATTTATCATTTTTCTACCCGATGCTTGCTATTTCGTCATCTTGTCTCTAACCATTGCCGAAAACGATCGTTTGCACTCGAAGCATGATATGATTGTAATTGCGTCACATTAACTATTTTCACTATTCTGCATTTTAGAGTTTTTTGCACTCTAGTTTTCTTCCGCTCTCTCCTTGATAAAACTCTGTAGAACCAATTGAAAATCTCATGTAGGGCATTTCTCCTCTTTATTCCACCTCCATGACTTGTATTTTATTTTTGAAGTATACTACTTTATCTTGATAGTTTGAACGTTCCATTCCTTGGCTACTCTAGATGCCCAATGAACATAGGTGTCGAGAAAAAATGCACCATGTGCAAAAAGAATGTTCTGAAAAAAAAACATAATTCATTCAAACACATATACATTTTAACTCTAGAGACCAAGTGTTTAACCCACCATGTAATGTTTTATGTGTGTTTTCCCCAAGCATCAACCATTTGCGATGATGTGAAAGTATTGATTACAAACTTCGAAGTGGATATCTCATCAGAGGTTAGCTTTCCCTTTTCAAGGAGAAGAAAATTTTCATCAATAAACTGCCACACACGGGTACTCTTAATTCCAAAGGCTGCTTCGTTATCTCTGTAGGTGGTAATGTCACAACCTTTTTCCACAATTGAAACTCAGTGGGACTTTGTGAGTCAAAATAGTCAAAAAGCAAATACATAGCTTTACTACCACCCATACATATTTTATTAGGACTATCGCATGTCCTTCCAGATGCCTTCTCATCCTTTGACAGCTCAAATTCACCACCATGGAGATCAACACTTGATAGAATAGCCTTGAGTTCTCTAATGCACTATTCTATTCTTTTTACATGCTCCATATTACAAGCATAATTAATATGGAGTATTAGCAATTTGTCAAGAATTTGTAGATGGGCATGAAGGGTGTACACATGCATTTGTATTAGTGGAATAGTAGAATAGGATCCCAATTTTGATAATCCATGTCTCGATTAGAGGGCAGACTTTGATCACAACTAGAACACCTTTCTTAGAGTTGACTAAACCTTTGCTCACATTTCCCTTATCACCATTTACTTGCTGCCCTTTGCACCCTTGGCTTCAATTCCCATGGAGACTTTATTGTAGCAACAAATAAATGCATGGAAAGAGGGTCATTGCACCTTGCTTGCACCCTAGCATACACTTGAGAGTTTTCAAGTTTCTTGCCAAATGCCACTTAACTTGGAATGTACCTAAACCTGAAACCTGCAATCATTTTCCTTTCTGCTGTTGCCAGATGATGTCAAACAATTGACATGTGATTAAAATACCATTTCAGGACTCATGTATGTCATGCGAGAGATAAAAATCTACTAGCACCAATTATTCTTTTAAAATGAACACCTAAAAACGTGTTTCCCTTCTCATTAGAATTTAGCTCAACATAGACGTCACCAAGGCACTGTTCATCTATGTTATGCTTACCTTTTGATCCATTGATCTTTGACATCTGACACTAATCAAGCTTCATGAAAAATATAAATTTACCATCACACTCTTCCTGTGTCAATAGAATCTAATCTTGACTCCTGGAGCTTCAACAAGTAAACATACACATTTGAACTACCAACCATACATATTTTATTAGGACTATCGCATGTCCTTCAGATGCCTTCTCTTCCTTTGACAGCTCAAATTCACCACCATGGAGATCAACACTTGATAGATAGCCTTGATCTCTAATGCACTATTCTATTCTTTTTACATGCTCCATATTACAAGCATAATTAATATGGTATTAGCATTTGTCAAGATTGTAGATGGGATGAAGGGTGTACACATGCATTTGTATTAGTGGAATAGTAGATAGGATCCCAATTTTGATAATCCATGTCTCGATAGAGGGCAGACTTTGATCACTAGAACACCTTTCTTAGAGTTGACTAAAATTGCTACCCTTCCCTTATCACCCTTTACTTGCTGCCCTTTGCACCCTGGCTTCAATTCCCATGGAGACTTTATTGTAGCAACAATAAATGCTGGAATGAGGTCATTGCACTTGCTTGCACCCTAGCATACACTTGAGAGTTTTCAAGTTTCTTGCCAAATGCCACTTACTTGGACTGTACCTCTGAACTTGCAATCCTTTCTGCTGTTGCCAGTGATGTCAACAATTGACATGTGATTAAAATTCATTTCAGGGACTCATGTATGTCATGCGAGAGATAAAAATCTACTAGCCCAATTATTTTTTTAACACCTAAAACTGTTTCCTAGAAGCTCAACATAGACGTCCACCAAGGCATGTTCATCTAGTTATCTTACCCTTGATCCATTGATCTTGACAATTGACACTCATAGCTTCATGAAAAATATAATTTACATCACACTCTCTTGTCAAATAGAATCTAATCATTGACTCCTGGAGCTTGAAACATACACATTGATCATTTAGCGAATTGCTATCTTCTAATGGCATAAATCCTCCAAATATTGAAATCCACCTAACAAGCTTGGTGCATTTTTCACAACGCTGACATTGTAGTTGGCAACAACCCAAACAATTGTTTTGCTATGTGCCTAGCACTAGAATTCTGTATAAGCTTCCTAGGCCTTGAAACTATTCTTGCACTATTACACACCTCCATTATCTCCTGAGGCGACACAAAGTTCTTTAGTTCATTGAAGTACTTCTAACGTAAAACTTTGGCAATGCTAGCATTGGATGGATCATCCAATAGCTCCACCGACTCCTTTGGATGATGATGTGCTATAGTAGAGTACGTCATGCCGCTTGAACATCGAAATAGATTCGATCATCATTCAAGCACAAATTCTTGCAGATTGAAATAAAATTACAACAGCCTACAAGAAATGTAGCAAATGAAAGCTTGCATTCTTACCCTCACCTAGTTTGAATGATACGTTTCTTTTGAGCTCCACCACTTGAAGATAGAATAAAAATTGTTTATTTCTTGCGTTTACAAATGTGGTAGCCAAGGGAACAAGTGTGAGATGATCGATTCACCGATGCATATTACGTGCACTGTGTTGTAGTTGAACGTAATTGTCTAGCCAACGCTCTTCCTTCTTTTTTTGATGCTCTAATTTTTTATTAGGCTTTGCCATCTTATCATTCAACTGCTTCTTCTTCTCATTGGCTTCCTCTCTGACTTCCTGAGTGTCCTTCACGTACTTTTCCCGCAATAATGAATTTGCAGCAAAGAGTTGTTTTCTTGCTTCCCTTTCATTGAAATAATATGAATGTATCCTCCAGTAGTAGCCAAACAGGCGATCTCTTCCACCTTGTACAAAACGCGTTAGCTCAATGACATTCCAAAGGGTGGTGATACATTGGTTAGAGGATCGCTTAGGTAAATATGGCCATCGACCCATAAGTTAATTGCCTTGCACCCAATGTTCCATAGCTGATATGTAGCATTGGGATTAGATGTGCCAAGTCACACACTGCACTGTACTCCTGCTCCAAGTCAGTATTTAATTCGATATTGTCTTGAATTATTGGTAATTTCTTGAAGTGGGGATTGGATGACATTTGTGTTAGCTTATCAAGAAAATTCAAGAGAGAGGTGAAATGGTGACTGCCACAAGCATAGGAGGCTAGCTATGGAGAGAAGAAATGGAGAGTACTTAGAGATATGAGAAAAGGATTATGTTGTGGAGGGAAGAAAGAGCTGGAATGCAGCTTAATCTCCTTTGAATTCAAAACCATTGATCATGAATGTTTTAGAGAGGGAAATGTTGCTGCACACAGAGGTAATAGAGTTTTCCATTGCTCTCAACTGGAGTTGGAGTGGGAGAAGCATGAGAGAGAGAGAGAGAGAGAGAGAGAGAGAGAGAGAGATAAAGGAAGAGAGAGTGGGAGAGAGAGCATATCTGTAACCTTGGAGGATCTGCAGTTTTTGTCAGGAGAATACATCAAAAAATGTCCCTTCAATGATTAGGAGAGGGATGTGACAAGAGAGAGAAGGAGAGGAGAGATAGAGAGTTGGCTGACATTTTAGAGAGAGAATGTAGTGAGAGAATGTGAAAATTCTATTTTTCTAATAGGGGGAGGGCTGAAAAGTGCTTTCTTTAATGAGATCTAAGTGAGAGAGAGTGGTTTATATGTAAAAGAGAGTGGACAAGGATGGGAAAAAGACATTTTAAAATTCAAAAATATATATTAGAAAACTTTTCAATTACCACCTCTCTTTTGGATTAAAATAGTCTATTTTCAAATTTGTTTTTATAGAAATGGCATTTTTAAAAATCCCAACATAGGTCATTTTGCCCACTCTTTTAGGCTTGGTCAAACTTGGCTTAAGCTTTAAACATTTTCTTAAACTGCCAAATAAAGAGGCCCTTCTCTACCCCATTCAGTTCCTAATGAAAGGACCTTGCACAAGGGGGCAATTATGGAGCGAGCCTTGTTTTATAACATCCCACCACAACTACCATCCATTGCCGCCACTTAGCACCCATCACCACCACCACCCTAGCCAACCACTAGATGTTGGTGGTTCTATCTTGCTACCACCATGTGCCGCCCCCTACTCCTACCATCACCGTCCATTGCCATCTTTCCCTCCAACAGAGTAGCCTCCCCCCCCCTCTCTCTCTCTCTCTCTCTCTCTCTCTCTCTCTCTCTCTCTCTCTCTCTCTCTCTCTCTCTCTCTCGTCTCCTCCAAACCTTTAAGAGATTACTCTCATTTAACTCTCATCAAGGGTCCGACCCATGTTTTATTTCACAAAGCCTTTTGAAGGCTTGCCTTTTTAACATTTCTTTAAAACGTAGAGCTATTGATTTCCTCGAGTGCTTGAGAGAGAGAGAGAGAGAGAGAGAGAGAGAGAGAGAGAGAGAGAGAGTCAGAGATTGCTAGTGTTGTCACTCCTCAAGATTTGGGGCATCACCTCCAGGCCTTAGCACCCTCATTTCTCTTATTTCCACACTCATAAAGTGCTTCTCCCCCCCAATGCTTGCCAATCAAGACAACTCTTTGGCATTGCCTTAATGATGTCAATTAGCACGTGTTTTGTGTCTAGCTATACTTACAAGCACTTGAGCTTTACGAGGACGTTCTCTGTTTGATGTTTTCAACACTATATAATTTGAATAAAGGGAGATATTTGATGTGATAAAGAGACTTTTAAAGGTTCAATATAAAGAGTTTAATCAGATTAAGTTTCAACAGGATCAACATTGGTTCCTTTGAATATGGTATACAATTGAAAAGTTTTAGATTAAACCGTGGAAAACCAAGATGCAATTACTTATGATGAAGGAAGGTGCCTAAAAAAAAAGCTACATAAGAAGAGCTAGAGAATGTCTGTACTAATCCACTTCAACATTCTGATTGGGTGAACAAGAATGAATCTACATTGCATATCGTTGTTCTTGACTTAGCCAATAACTTGCTTCATTGTCTAACCGCAAAAGCCAAGGAAGTCCAATTACTTTTGGTGGCACATTAACAATTCTAAATTGTTTCTTAAAATACTATTACATATTCTCACTTATCAACCTACAAACACTCACAAAACACAACCAAGATAGGCAAGGAAGTACGGTCTACTCTTTAGGTTACTTTTGGTGGATACATTGGAAATTTCCTTAAATGCAATTATAAATTTTCACTTATCTATCTACAAATACTCTCAAAACTCACTTAGATGTACTAAGTCTCTTATTTGAGTAGCTAGCTACTCTAAATTGCTCTTGAACGATGACATCAAAAGGATGTACTTGCCAAAAAGCAGAGGTTTGTGGAGATCGCCCTTTTCTTCAAGGTTGCTAGAGAAATGAAGTATGAAGAAATAATTTTGCCATTCTTATGGAAGCTAGAGTATAAGTTTCGTACAAAGCTCAAGAAGTGTAATTTTGTAAACAGCTTGGTCACACTATTGAATAGTGTTTTAAAAAATTTGCCAAGCAACAACAACTACATCATGCTAATGTTATTTCTCAATCTAAAGATGCTAAATTCTCTACAACACAGACATAACAAGCAATGCCTTCTATTGTTGACTCATGTAAATGCAAATCTGGGAGCAAGCTTGCCCCGACAAGCAAAGCTGTTAAGGTTGGCCATAAACAAATATAGCGGCCAGATAGACCTACTATTTACTAAAAAAGAGCTTGGCTATTATAGGGTGTGAGAAGATCTATGGATAAAGAAGAAAATAAAAGAATCTTATCAATGCTTTCTTGAAGAAAATGCAAAAAAGCAAGCAAAAATGGAAGACCCCACAAGCAAATAATTGTGGATGTCACGAAGATAACACATAGTCTTGAGGCTACATTGAGTGAGATTTCATAAAGCATTGGGTTAATGATCATTGTACTAGTAGAAAAGGGCCCCCATTGAGTTCTAAGTGAGTAAGTAGGTCAAGTGAAGCAATAATGGAGCCTGCGATGCTTCTTACATTGACATGATTAGCTGGTTAGTGCAGACCTATATCACTATGGCCATAAACACCTTTGGTGCATGCAAAAAAATTTGATAAACAAAGATTTTCACCTTTCTGCATGTGCCAAAGGTGTTTTCCCTTATTCACATGCATTGCAATTTTCATAGCCTTAGCCCAAGTGCTATTCTCAACTTAGCATGCGAAGATACTGTAAAATTTATGCAATTCATCCTCTTGTAGTTCCTTTTTGGGCAAGTGCATGAGGATTGATAAGCTCTCTTAATGCCATGGGCATCATATAAGTGTTGGAGTTAAAGGGAGACATATTCTACAAGTGTCAATCCTCAAGCACTTAAGATTCTTCTCTAACTGATTTTGGACCTCCAAAATCCATTTTTGAGTGATACATATAGTTATTCATCTTCATGCCTCAAAGGATATGGCCAAAGCTCATGCGTTGCAAATAGCCTATGAAAATGAGAAAGTAAGCAACACCACCTGGTGACTTAGTACACAAATCTGAATGCGCTAGACAAAGCTTCTTCTTGCCATAGAAAATGGGTAGAAGCTAATCTTGTATGTATGCATAGCCTAGGGTCTAAGCATTGGCAGGCTGTCAAGATGATTTTTTTCTACTTGAGTGGCACTTTATATCTTGGCTTGTTTTATCCTACGGGGAGATCGTTGCCGCCAGATTTACATGCTTTTTCAAACTCAAATTGGGTTGGTTGTTTTGACACGCGAGTGTCCACGAGTGGTTTTTGTTTCATGCTAGGCAGTTCATGTATCTCATAGTTGAGCAAGAAGCAATCTACTGTGGCCACTTCCAATTGTGTGGTTGAGTAAAACGTCTTCACAACTACGGTTGAATGTATGGCTCAAACGCCTTATGGTTGATTTGGGTGTTGCATAGGACACTGCCAACACTATATACACTGATGGTCAAAGCGCATTGGCAACTGCAAGGAGCTCAGTTTTTCATGCTCGCACAAAGTACATTGTGGTGCATTACCACTATGTCAGGGAGAGGCTCTCAGCAGTAGAGATCAATTTGGCTTATGTGCCAACATAGGACAAATTTGCAAATCTTTTCACAAAGGCATTGTCTCGTGAGAAGTTCAAAGCTTTCCGCAAAGCTTTGGGCTTACTCCCCTTTGTGGACTAATCATCTCCTCAGGGCATGGCACTTTTCTATACTCTATGTGCCAGCTCTACGCATCACTCCCAGGGGGGATTTGTTACCATATACATGTGGTAGTGATGTGTATGAACACACTTAGGACTACTGAGGCATTTTTCCCCTCACTAGGAGGTTTTTTTCCCATGCATCGTATATACACCCATCACTCTAGCGCTAACTTATCTTTCCATTGCACACTAAGTAATACACTCTTTGTTGTGTACCTTGAGCTTCCTTCGTCTTCTCCAAGATGTGTGTGTTTTCTTGCAACCCTAATTCCAACAATCTAGCCAAGATCAAAAGATCCATTCTGAATTTTCCACAAGCCATTGCTAAAACTTGAATGAAAGCCACAATCATCTAGTTGCCCAATAGACACTCTGAGATTTGACACATGTTTCACATTGCTTAGAACAAAAGGAGAACCATTGGTAAGACTCAAATGCATCTCAACCGCACTAACTATGCTACAAGCAAAGTTTACCCGAGTCTACACATCCAACCTTGCTACCATCATAAGTAGAGAACCACTCTCTATAAGGAGTAAACCATACCCACAATAACCATCATTGTTCATTGTTTTTCTGGGCTTCTATCTCAATCTTGCATTGACTCCCTTTGCCACACACTATCAATAAAGAAAGCTATCTTCATCAACCAACGCTCACCACTATCATGCCCAAGAAAGATATTAATTGGTTCGTCCTCATTCTCGCTATCTTTCAAATATATATTGCACTTGCATGCGCTGAGTGACCTTCGGCATACCAATACAAGCCAAGGTGTGTGGAGGGGGAGGAAGGTAGGAGAGAGAGAGAGAGAGAGAGAGAGAGAGAGAGAGAGAGAGAGATGCCATCATAAGGAATAATTCTTCTTGATTTACCCCTTTCATAGCTGTAAGGTCTCTTCTAGTTATAATAGGGACAATGTTTACATTTCCTTAGTGTAAATGGTGTTCTTGAAGTATCACAAAGGGTAATAATAGCTAATAAGTGCACTAGCTCTCACATTAGGATCCAATAATCTAATTTTTTTCATTGAGGTGTTGTTTGTATTTATCGTGTAAAACCAATTGATAATTGGAAAAGTCAAATCACTAGGCATATTTACACGTCTTGCTGGAAACCAAGATCTTGTATAAAGATATGAACCTCAACTCTGTTGATGAACATTATCTTTGAAAACTCAATGGAACCTGAACTCTGTTGATGAACATTACCTTTGACAACTCAATGGAAGGAAGGAAGGACACAAAAAATCTTTCTTTTTTGCAAAACTCACAATTGTGAGTGGATAGTATTAAGAACAAAAATATACACCAATCCCCGAGCTCGGACCGAGCCTTGAGGGTCAAGGATTACAAGTTATCTGCTTGGCAGAGAAACCACTCCTACTCCTCGGCTTTACTTATTACAAGATGTTATGTATTGTTCTAGACCAGTCCTCTGAGGCTTGTTTGCATCCGATCATGGGGATCATCAATCTGCTCTCTTGCGTGATTTCACGAAAGCTTGCCACAGCTAGATCCCCCTCAAACACGCGGCGGTTCCTTGCTTGCCAAATATGGTGCACTCAAATAATGAGGTAGAACAAAAAATCTTCTTAAATCTTCATACGATACAAAGTATTGATAAATGTAGAAGGGTTCAACAAAATATGAACTCAAAGAATAGGTAAAAGGTTACAAAACAACAAAGGCCCAAAATTTTCAAGATTTGGAGGATAGAGGCAAATATGATGGATTCGGGACCATTTTCTATAGTGGTGAAGTGAGGTTCTATGTACACTCATTGTTGTGACTTTTTACAAGATCACTTAATCATTTAAGGAACTTGGACCTTCAACTACAACTAAATTTGCCATGGTATAAATTCACTTGAGTTCCCATTGGTCCAATTTAGGGTGGTTGGTTGGCCTTCTTTTAGGTATATGCTACTACTATGAGGAAGCTTACTAGCAAGGCCCTCAACACTTGATGAAATTGCATCCCCATACTTGATTTCCTTGAAAAGAGCAATGCTTGCTTTATACTTGGGCTAGATAGCATCTTTTGCTTCATTGTTACCTCCTCCATGGATATGTTTGTCAATATGGATCCAAAATATCCACATCCTTCTCGGGAACAAACACTACCATGTCATCCCATGGTATAACATTTCTAAATGGCAACACTATGTTATCAGCAATGACGACAGGTATGCACCCAAATTCCACTGCCTCAACTATGCGTGGACTCCATGGCGCCCACCCCAATGGACACAAGCAAAATATGGATCTTTGCATGTCCTCATAGTATGTTGTTGGATGTTCAGAAGATATGTCAAAGAGGACATTGTCCTTGTATATCTCCCATATGGTTGCTCTCACCCCCCTACAAGTATATTGAACAAATAAAACAGGTGAGATAAACAATATGAAATTTATGACAGAGATTATACTTATATTCTTGAGTGCTAGTATACTACACTTGCTTTTATCACGTGTTGACATGATTCTATTTGAAAAAAGTATACATTTTATATCTTTATTTGGAAATTTTCTCAAACTTTCAATTAGGAAATAATTAGTGGATAACATGTGTAGAGTTTCACCTAGCATAGTAATCCCCTTTTGGACCATCAACATCATAGAAGGCTCCACGAAAGTAGACAAAAGTTGAACGAGGTGTGCTAGCATGTAAGATGTGGTTTGAGATCCTCCTGGGCAGGACATATGGAGGTATAATGATGGAGTCATCTTTGAAGCATGAGTGATTTACCTGCCCAAATGTTTGTATAAGAGTTGCGTGTTGAAGAAGAGGAAATATACCACGCATGATTGCTTCCTTCTCCTGCATGACAAGATGTTTAGATTAGTGTTTGCAAATACACCGCGGCTCATCGTATGGTGAACTAATGTATGCTTGGATCTATATTTTGTGTCTAGATTTTTACAAAGCATAAATATAAAAATAAAGGAACTAGAGTAAAGGAGATAACTAATGTGAACCTTCAAATTCAAAATTATAATTACATTGTGCAAAAGTACTTTAAGATTAGGGTCATCTTACATGATAATGAAAGCAAGCTCCAAAGTCATGGGGAACAACAAAGAAATGGTCAACACCGTCTGTTCGATTCCAATAGGGCCACTTGGTAGAGAGGTAGTGGATTGCACTACGCATCATGCGAGGCATGTATTTGACAAAGGGAAGCCCAGTTGTGGTGAGGTCACAATTGGTGTAGACAGGGGTGTAGAACCAATCGGCCTCCTCAGGGTCAAGTGTGCGTACTGTGCTAGACAATAAGAAAAGATGCATATGTATCTCAATTGAAAACATGTGCATTAGGCACCGCATGTCTTTTTGTACCACTCTCTTGTTGAACTTGCTTGGCATGTCATATACATACACCTTCATCTTTCTCATTGGATCTTCACCCAACTCCACATTTGGACCTTCATGACCTGGCTTTCTTGCAACAAGGAACTTGATTAATTTTCTAAACTTATATGGAGGATTTTTTTAATAAAAAAAGGATACGTGAGCTTGATTAGATTAAGCATTAGTTTCATGCCATGATAGTGGATATAAGGGGGCAATATGTATGTTGATGTTGACTTAAACCATAATCAAATTCAAAATAAATTTAAGTGTTGTACAAGCCATTGATGACTATAGATGCATGCTTGTACCTAGGTTATATCTATGCATCATTTGAATGAATGACTTTTGAGAGGAAGATGAATAATTCTTCAAATGAGCATATAGTAAAAGGTACAAGAATGCTAAACAAGGGTGTAAAGGCAGTACAAGTGATCAATTTCAAGTCTTATCATTAGATTTTAGCAGGCCAAAAATAGAAAAATATTTCTCATGCTGGGCAACATATACATAAGATGATGCAGGATTTGAGGTAGCAAGCTTCGTAGAAATTATACAAGAAAGCAAAGTGCTCATATGGGCACTCGGGCACAAGCATCACTCGGAGGATTGGTCTAGGACTACTTGTGCCTTGTTGTCAGCAGATGGAATGTTTAGGATGGGGGCAAACCTTGGCCATCGATAAATAAAAGACAAGAGTATGGGCTTTGTGTATCAAGGATGTGGAGGCGGGGTGGTAGCTGAGGTGGCTGTCCTGATAGCCGTTGTAATTTTGATCCATGGATGTTGTCATGGCTTAACATGAGCGTGATAAAACCTTGTAATTTTTTGGGTTGCTCAATATAATCCACTCACAATTGTGAGTTTTGCTATAACAAAAAAGATGATGCTAAGTTTATTTCTTTTCGGGTAAAAAATGATGTCAGTTTGAGGGATTCTACTGGTTAGTGGCTTTGATTTAACATGATACATTTAGCCTATGTAGTCTATGTAGAGAGTGAAAACTCTTTTTGCAAAAGAATGAAAGTAAGTCTTTTGACGTTCACGGTCAAAAAATTGTCAAAAGGTCATTCCATCCGTCCCACCCCTTCATATGTTTTGTAAGTAAAAAAATTCAAATTAACTAATGAGTGACACGTGGAGACTCTCTTCTCATTAGATATAGTACTAATACGACCGATCGCCTTTGACAGCCTCTCCCTCTCTCCCCTCTTTATCGCGTGCAAAAGGGTTTTTTTTTGTTTTGGACTTTAGCTTTCAAGTCACAAATTGCGACACGTGTAAAGGGCTCCCCTTTTCGCCATATTATGTTAGTAGATAGAAGTATAGATAGAAGACGATGCCAAGTTATTGACCCTCCCTAAGAAGAAAGAGGAGGAACACAAATATGTGGCAGTGACCCACAAGGTTTTTCTAGCAGTCCACACAGTTTCTCCCGAGAGCTCCATGCTTTACTAAGGCCTTAGGCCAAAAAGGTTTTCTATTATTAACTTTCCAAGTGGCAATAATCTATAAGCTTCATCCAACTCTGATTGTTCACAATAGTCCCTAAGAGTTCCACGATTTGATAAGGTCTTATATATACTAGTGTGGTCGGCGGGCTCCACCTGCCTCTCTCTCGATTTTCATGCAAGTTCTCTCTCTCTCTCTCTCTCTCTCTCTCGAGAGAGAGAGAGAGAGAGAGAGAGAGAGAGAGAGAGAGAGAGAGAATGGAGGGAGGGATTCCAGCCCCTCCTCCTTGCCATGCATCAGGAGCGTAGAGAGAGAGAGAGAGGAGGGAGAGAGCCATAGTATCTTGATATATATCCAAAGCTTCAAAATTTTGGCAAGAGACTCATGAAAAGATTGGATCTTCCTCAATAAAACCACAATTGATGATGGCATTACACGCTCTCAAGGTGATTCACTATAGATAGACATAAAATGCCACTAACTATGAGCTCATTGGCGAAAACTTTTGTTTAGGACACTAAACAATAGATCTCTATTATAGAAGCGAATGACAAAGAGAAAAATTGGAGCAAACCCTCCAAAATTGACACAAGGGTATCAAGAATTTTTCAAAAATTTGAGGGATAGTTTATGGATTTCTTAAAATTTAAACGCTATTTAAAATGAATTAAGAAATCCCCACTATGAGAGGTGTAAGGTTGAGCCGGAGCGGAGACTCCTTAGGGTTTGCTACCTACAAGGCCGTTGAGAGGGAGGCTCAAGTCAATGCTACAACAGGGTAGCTTTCGAGGGTGGTTGGTGGGCTCGGTAGTGGAGAGGTGGGCATGTCTTGTGGAGCAACGGGGGAAGAGCCCGGGTTGCTCCATCCTCTACATCTTGCTAGGTTCCTTGATTGCGTCTCGCTTGAGCCACTCTATTTTTGGGAATAGGAAGGACGCCCCTCTAGGCTTTGACTTAAACGGCGTCTGTGGTCGTGTTGAGATCTTTCCGGCATGCAGGGTGGAAAGTGGCAGTTTCTTCCCTCCATGGTGGCACCGGAAGCTTCTCGTGGTGGGGTGGGCTCTCCTCTTAGCCCTGTACGATGGTATTGTCTTGTTCTTGCAACAGCTTTCTATAGAGTGCGTACTGGCTCCTCTCTTCACCCTTTTTTGTTTGGTGACTGGCTCATTGGCCGATGGGGATGGGCGTTCCATCCTTCCTCCTGCGGTGGCAAGCTTCTCGAGTGGGCTTTGGTAATCCTTGCATCGCCCCGTTTGTGTGGTGGCTCCCATGCTTTCCTCCCCTGTGAGGGGTCTTATGGTGATGTGGACCTTGGGCCCCGCCCTATCGGCTCTAACTGGTATGTGATGTTGGGGATGGCCTCCCTTATTCGATCGGTGTTGATATTTTGTCTCCTTGTCTATGGTCTCTCTGATGTTTACTTGATGCCTTCGCTTGACATGTGAGCACGGCTTGCCATGTAAGTTTTTTTGATTTATTCAATTCTACTCACGGTGGTGAGTTTTGAAAAAAATTAAAAATTAAAAAACAATTTGGCTAATCACCCTTTTCCTTTCCTACCTTCTCCTCACTTTGTAGTACTCGTTAACTTTATCTTCGTGGACCTATAATCTTATTGTCGTCCTTCCTTTGTCCTCTTTCTCATAACCACCTCCACTTTTGTTCTCTTTCATAAAATATAGTGATTCCTAAGCAACATCCTTATCTTTTTCCATTCATGCAACAATTTTTTACGAAAATCTTTATACCCAATTCAACAACCCCTTGATAGTTCATTATATAGTGGTAAAAATGCAAACCACGCGGCAGTTCGTTAGGGGTGGCTACCCATATAGCCGATGTAACTGTGGTCCTTGGATGATGTCATGGTTCAACACTAGCATGTTACAAATCTAATATTTTCACCGTAGAGTAGAACTCATCTCTCTCTCTCTCTCTTTAGTTACTTCTTTAAACATGTACCAACCATCCTCTTCTACCTTTACCTTATCTCTCTAACTTTTCTAACTTGTAAATTAAGATGCTCACTTTTCTCTCTCTAGCTTTAAAGCGGTGGCCCACTCTCCACCTTTGAGTAATTGTACCAACAGTTATATAGTATGGGGGTCTATCAATTTTCTAAGGAGTGTGCTTTTCTCTTCGTTTCTCCGTCCAAAGCATAGCTAATGGATTTTTGGCTTTCTAAAAGAAGCCTTAGTGTTGAGTCTAGTTAAGCATCCTTCCAATGTTTTCAATGACAACGATGGAGACTCATCTTAAATGTTGATGGAGTTTGTCAAATGGGTCCCTTTCATCTCATAGCCTTACAATGCTTTTTAAGACTTTGCCTTGTTTATTTTTTTTTGTCCTTACTCATCTTATATTATTTTCAACATGAACACAATTTATACTCGTTCTTTTTTCTTGGGATGGACTACATTGCTTTTATTTTGTGTACCTTTTTATTTTTAAATCTTTTAAAGAGTAAAGAGCTTTTTTCATAAGAACAAGCGATTGTGACTCTCTCTCTCTCTCTCTCTCTCTCTCTATATATATATATATATATATATATGTATTTTTATTTTTGAAAAGCCATCGTAAAATCTTACCTTTTTTTTGCATGTCATTGTTTTAGAATGCTAAAGTGAAGCTTCACCTTGCATAATTCTAATAAATCTATACACACACATATATTAATTAGTTCTTTTTACTTCACCTTTCATTTCACAACTTCACATGGCTTTGCATTTCTTGCATTCTATATTTTGATTCAAGTGAGTATTAACATTCGAGAAAGTCTCTTTTATTATGCGGCTGTTGGTTGAGTTTCCTCCTCACAAAGAAGAAAACCGGAAATATTAGCAAAAATGTTGAAATTTGTAAAATTTTTGGACGACTTTCTCACATATTTCATCGGTTTTTCTTCTGCTTATCATGGTTTGCAGCTAGCTAGTCTCAACTTTCAATCGGCTCAAGACTAAGCTAAGGCAATCCTTTCCCAAACACTAATACCAGTTTAATTCAACCTAGCAATTTTATCACTTTCTTATTGTTATTGAAAGCCATCGTGACCCTTTCACTTGTTTTTTCATATTTAACGCATTGATATATAATGTTAACACATCTGTATCTTTTTTAATAGTCGTACCCACCATTCTTGTAGACGATGGTACAAACACGCCTTCGAGCATTCACTAGATCATTCGAACGCACTTAAACCCATCACCTGGGTGACGGAGGACAAGTACTCAACCAACCGAGCTAGCTCCTGTCTCGGTAACACATCCATATCTTATGAAGATATTATTTTTGGCCTTCCAAAGGAAAGTCATATGGAGGGGGTAAAATTTTATACCTAAGTCCAAAATGATGATGACTTCTTAGTGTGAGTTCTCTCGCTTAGCTCTCCTTTTTTGATTTTTCGAGTCCATTGTTCAAGATGCAAGCATATGTGATTGCATCTGCAAAGACACCCTTGCTTTGTATCCTGTCGAAAACAGCCCAGAGCTTCTTGGCCCTGCCCAAGTTGGGCATATCCCACAATCTTCATTCCAAGAGACGACGTCCCTGATAGGAAGCTCCTCAAGCACTTTTTGTGCTTTATGAAGTGCACCACATTTGGCATACATGTCGACCAAGGCAGTGCCAAGCATGACGTTTTCTTTCAACAACCACTGACTAACATATCATGGTGAATTATTTTGGCCATATCAGCATCTTGGGCACCACCCACAATCAGTGCATCCCAAGAGACGACATCCTGGACAAGATTGCAAGTTGATGCTCCTCAAGCACTTTTTGTGCTTAATGAAGTGCACCACATCTAGTATACATGTCGAGCAAGGCAGAGTCAAGCACGATTTTTCCTTTCAGCAACCACTGACTAACCATATCATCGTGAATTCTTTTGGCCATATCAGCATCTTGGGCATATCCCAGAATCACTTCATTTCAAGGTACGACATCTCGGACAGGAATCTTCTCAAGCACTTTTTGTGTTTTATGAAGTGTACCACATTTGGCATACATGATGTACGTAATTGCATTTGGACAGATCTTTGCAAATGTTGAAAACAGACCGGAGCCATTGGAAATTATGATTTGCATACTTGTGACTTGAGACCTTGCAAAACACTAGAGAAGGAAGGTCTGCATAGCTAAGCATGTGAGGAGGAGAAGAGCCCATCTAGCTGCCACCATGGCTGATGATGCGGTTTGTTGCGCTCTGTCAAGTCCATTGAACTTGACATACATACAGACTAACGTGTTGCCTAAGTATGTGTTCTTTTCAAGCAACCCACTATCACAAATATCAGCATGTATCTTATTGCCTTGGTACAAATCCTTCTTCTTAGCACAGTCTTTAAGTGAGCTCACAAAAGAAAGACTTATTATCTTCCCCTGCATGTTTGCCTTCAAGATGCAAGTGTATGGGATTGCATTTGGAGAGACCCTTGCTTCGCATCTGCCAAAAACACCCCTAAGATTCTTGGCCCTACGCAAGTTGGACATATCCTGCAATCAATGCATTCCAAGAGACAACATCTCATGGTATCACTCCATGTGATCCACGTGCATACCAAGCTTACCGCTTAAGGCA